>NC_136605.1:7151127-7481127 GCF_910589615.1 Taurulus bubalis
ACAACAAACTACATCATCTCTGTCACATGACAGGTTGAGGCCGTATCATTAGTACTGCCTGACGGTTTCTTCTGTGGGTTCTTAGTTGATGTTGTTGCAAAATAATTCAGTCGATTATAATTATCTTCTCGTTTGCAGCAAAGTATGCACTTAAAAAAAATAAAACTATTTGTAATGTGCAGAGTGAGTCTCAGTGTGTGTGTGCACAGTGAAACCTAATGCTGAACAATCAAAGTTGTAATGTTTGGTGTTTTTCATGTTTTGGGGTTCTTTTATTACTTGTAACCGTACATTTCATGTAATCATAATTTATCATCAACCTAATAAATGTATTCATGCCATTCATCTAAAAGATTCAATTATTATTCATCTTTTAAAAATGATATGTTCTATAATTAACTGGCTATTGTTCCTTCAGGTCACAGGCCTTGTTTCATTTCACTGAGACAAACTTCTTTTAGGTTTTGTGTCATTTAGCATTTTTGTATTTTAGTATTTTGAAAGTTAGGTTTTTCTCTTTGAATTTTTTTTTAAAACTACTTCACTAAAATGTTATTCTAATTATTCAAGCACAAGATACTTTTTATATGGAGTACCAGTCGGTGCTAGACAAGGCCTTTCATATAACATTGTTTCGATTGTTTAGATTAGATTAGATAGATATTTCTTTATTAGTCCCGCAGTGGGGACATTTGCAGGATTACAGCAGCAAACAGGGTAAAGTGCACAAAGCAGACTTAAAAAAATAAGTTAAACACGTTTCTATCAACATTTGTAGCACGTGTGCATTAGTAGCATTATCAACAGATTACACTTTTTTTTCTAAACGTTTCATCAATCTTTATTTGCTTTATTCAATTTCTCTCATTCTGAGCAAAGTCAGCAGACTGTCAAGTCATCCATCATTTCTCGGAAAGAGGTTATTTAGGAAATTATCTCGCAAGAATAGATGCTTCTTCTCTTTCCTCAGGCCTGTAACTGCTTGAGCTTCTCACTGATAATTCTGACAAATAACAAGAGGCTCGTTAGAAAACATCGGCTATTTTTGCAGCGTTTAAAATCGACGCGGTTTAATCCACCAGCACCCTGTGGCCATAGAAGCATGTGTATAGCACCCATTTACATTTGTAGTCCAAACGGCATCATTTCAGGTCGCAATATATTTGTTGGGCCTGTTCACTTCTTTCCATGTTCATTATTTGCGCACACACGCACACACACGCCAAAGCAAGCACTCACGTCCAACCGAGGCCGCAAATCCTCCGCCGCCCAGCGAGAGAGCAATCCCCGGAGTGTCAGTCCGAAGATCCCCGGTCTAGAGCTCCGGCAGCCGGACAGTCCCGCCGCAGCTCACCCGGGGCCGAGTCTCCGCTCCTGGAGCATTTTGTGTGTACATGTCAGAGTTTGCTGAGACGCGGACAAAGAGTGGCGGTTAGAAGGGAAGACACAAGCTATTCCCTTCTCTTCTTTTCTTTTTTTCACATGCACAAAACTGCTTTTTGTTCCCCACTTCTGTCTCTCTCTCTTTTTTCATTTAAGGGGGAAGGGGATGCTCGTTTTGATCACATGATTACAATTCACCTGAGATAAAACAAAGGGCGCAAAGAAAGGAGGGGAGAGGAGGACAAGAGACGCACTCATGGTTGCAGGATTCCCTTATCGCCGTCAACATTAACTGATAATGGAAGAAGAAAAAAAGTGGCGATTTCTGGATCGGGTGCCAGTGTGTCGCATGGCGGGGATACAAGGGGTCATTGTTGCGCAGAACAGCGCCGGTGTTTGTGTCCGTGCGGCCCATAATGTCCCCGCCCGTCTCCCCTGCATGCGTCACACTGCTCTGCGCGGATCTCAGTCAGAGGCGTTAATGTAATTGGAAAACTCACATGAGATTCGTTTCAGTTTTACTCATTTTCTTCATGCAGTTTGGCACAGGGAGGGAGAGAGAGATGACCATTATTCCCCCTATTCCAAGATCACCACATCCAAGTCATGACAACACCTTCCAGTGGTCCGTCCCATCATTTGTCTTATGACACCCACATTTTTTAAGGGCCTTTTAATATTGTCTACCTCTGTGATGTGAATATAAAAGTTTTTAATAGATTATACATACCCAGAATGTATATATGAAATGGAAATCGGATATGATTTAGGACGTGCATCTGCTTCTGTAAACCCTTTTTTTGCGCAAAATCTGCCCAACATGTTCTCCATTTGCCGCATTTGATTTGCGACTAGAACAGCATGAACATGTCTCATGGACTGCAGCCTCCGTCTGTTTGTGAGGTGCAGTTCGTCTCCATTTGCTAGAAATGCCCAGGCCTGATGAAGTTCATTTTCATTTATTTAATTTATTTGGAATTTGTGGATCTGCCAGTGAAGGAAATGCCCTCGAGCGTGTTCTGACATGTAAAGTGCCTCATCAAATGTTAGACACGAGAACATTTTTCTCAGCTGATAAATTGTCCATGAAACTCCTGCAGCGGCACACTTGATCTAATTGTGTAATTCATTTTATAATCTGATCTCTATATGTTTTCGATTCAATCACACTTTAATTTGTCTTTACGTCAGTAGATGGTCATTTGGGGTTCTGAAAAAAACGGCAGATCGTCTGCAGTTACACCAAAACAAGGCCTGTTTAATTTCTCAGGTGGAATTCAGAGAAACTGCACAAAACCGAAAATGTGTGAGGAGATAAGTATTGCCCCATGTAAAGCAGTTCATGTACGACATAAACTCATATTGTGGGCACTTTCCTTTGCGTAAAACTTCGCAAAACGTACTTTCTTATGAACTTTCTGCTCCATTTTCGGAAGCATCAAGGTTTCGTTAGGATAGATGGAGAGAGAGAGACAAGGGGAGAGAGCCAATCAGAGAGCTCCATGTACGGCTCCTTTAAGACTTGTCCTCCCCATCTATGTTTTTTTCTTTTTTTTCTCCCTCAGCCTCATACAAGGAGCCCTTTAAGCCCCGGTACCGACACACAGAGCAGGCATTCATACTCGGGCAGCGCGAGCGAGGGGGCTCGGGAGCGAGCGTCACTTTGGAAACTCGGGAACTCACGGATTCTCGTGCTAAACCGGCGACCTCCTTTTCTCATTACTGAAGTAAGGCGCTTAGCATTTCCAACTCTTTCCTCTCTGCTGCTGGTGGCTGCTCTGACTCTGCGATTTGCACATTTCTTCCTGTTGGGATCGTAGAGGGGAACTCGCGTATTATAGTCTTAGAACCAAAGAATCGTTAACAACAACTTCATTAATCATTAAGAACTCTCCGAGCTATAGGACTGTGTTTTTAGTTGTTCTTGTTCGTCCTTTGAGTCTCTGTGTAGAACCCTGTGTAAACTTTTGACATGGATTATGATCATATACATGATAATCGCCGTCATGGGGAATCCTGTAGTGATGACTTGTGTCAGCGCAACAAGTGCTCCTGTTTTAGATTTATGGGTTTCATTTTTGTATATCGTTGACCGTTATTAGTTTGTCTTTTTTTTTTACATCATTAACACAGTAGGACACATTAGCCTGTTTCATATGAAGAAAAACTGCTTTAACTGATTTTTTTAGAAGTTGAAGAGACGATGACATTTTATTGACATGGACTTTGGTGCAGATGGAACATTGGATAATGGGCTTGTTTTAATTGCAAGTTGTGCCATTTTATTCTATGTATACTGTTGTTGTTTTTTAGCTATGTGGATCAGATGCCACTTGAAATCCGAGCTGTTGTAAAAACTAATTGAAAAAAACAAACAAAAAAAGACTAAACAAAACAAAACAAAAAAAGGTTTCTAAACAAGCAAATTAAGGCCAACTCACTTGCATGTCAAGCGTTGATAATGAGTTCACACAACCGGAAATCATTACGCACAGTAAATATGCTCAGTGACGTTAATTAATAACAAGCACGATTTAAGGGCTTTTTACACTTTAAATATTACATATCACCAGATGATAAATACAATGACCACATAAGACTCACTGCTGCGCATTACTCGCTTGTTTGTTGCTTGTTTGCTCGCTTGTTATTTCATTCATAAGAGTAAACTAACAAGCGAGCGGCGCGTCGTGCAAACGCGCGCAATGATGCGTTTGGTGCCTTTTTACGCACGAAGTTGCGCGGCAGGGACCCTTTGGATCCGAGATGGCAGTCAGTGAGGAGGCCGTGCCGAGCAGGTGGCTCTCAATGCGCCTCGGACAGATGGGGAAGATGTGCATGCGCCTCTGTGGGGGAACCGATACGACCAATTCTGATGTTAATGAAAGGTTCGCGTTCGGAACCCGTCAAAACACGACGCAAAATCTGTAATTTAATTGGCTTTTTATTTATTTTGTACCCTCGAAAGGCACATACGTACATTCACTTACGGTTATTTTCCGTGTCTTAGGCGAAACGTAAAACAAAAAACAAAAAGAAAGAAAGTGGGCGAACCTTTTTCCTCAAATATAAAAGTGAAGTCCCCCCCACCCCCCCTCCACCGTGACGAGCTATTTCGTAATTAAGCGAGATCGCTCATTTTCCCGCAACTTGACACCGGAGCAGAACACAAACCAGCGCGCTGTGTGTCGCTGGTTCACAGGAAGTGCGCTGATTTAAGGACGTAAAGTCCGAGGCAGGGTGTTGATTTAATGGGCAAAACAAGGACACATTTTGCTCCCGCCGATAGAGCTGCCCCTGTTTCACAAACAGACTGTGTCTAATTCACACACGGGGTGTATATTTCCAGCGCCAGCCCATGTTTACCCAAGAACATGCAGAGCATCAATCCGAGGTCTGTGCTGCTGCGGCCTCGTATCGTTCCAACACTCCCTCTCCGGGGAGCTTGGAATAACTGCTAACCCTTAAACAGTGATGGGGGGCGGACCTCTGCAAATAACCCATACATCCTTATTTTGAGACCGAACTTTGAATTCCTACATGGTTCTTTTGAATATATATGAAGTTATTTTAGTTTTGCGCATTGAAAATGTCTCCAACACTCCTGACATTTAAAGAAGCCACTCCATGATCTTATGTGTGCCAGTGTTGCACAGAGTGAAAGGTGGAGGCAATATGGGGACATGGCACACAAAGGGACTATTTATTGAAGGAACATGGGGTGGGACAATCCTTTTTAGGTCCAGTCTGAAGTTTTATTAGCGTGACGGAGAGAGAGAGAGAGAGAGAGAGAGAGAGAGAGAGAGAGAGAGAAATTGTGAAATAATGAAGCCAAAATATGACTGAGCCTTGATTATTAAAAGTCCCGCAGCGCAAGGAACCTCATGACCTTTTCCCTCTGTGGCTTGTTGTTAAACTGACGCTCCGCATCATTCTGCTGTTTCAGGTCCTCACTGTTGGATTTCCACCACGGGACAAACGGAGGAGAGAGTGAAGGGGAAGTCAGGAGGGAAGTGAGACCGGGTGAGTTTGGCGCACAGTTGTGCTTTAGCAGGTAAACTGGGGTCCAAGGTGCGCACTGAGCCGCCTATGATACCAACAATACGGATGGAAAGAACTTTAATGTGGAACCCTCACAGAGTTTTGCAACGGAGGCTGAGAGTAGAGACAGACTGGCAGTTCATATTATAACTTGGAGGAGGCCAGAGGGACAGATCCAACCGATCAGCAGTCAGCCGACACTCCGTGCGTCACTGTAGGGACAAACAGCAACAGGGACCCAGCAGGTAGAGCTGAGCATTTAGGAACAGACCTTGCATCCTTCTGCGCACCTGGGGGGCGGGGCTTGTGTGTGTCTAGGAAAGATGTCCAGAGAGGAGCAGAGCATGTCGGACGTTGAGCTCAGTCCGGGGATGTCTGACGACAGTCGCTCCCTGTCGCCGGGCCACTCCTCCGGCGCAGCCGGCGGCGGGGACTCGCCTCTCCACGAGCGGCAGCCGCCGCAGCCGGCGGGCCTGGACGACTCGGTGGCGGGCTGCTCGTCCATCAAATCCGAGGACGAGGACGAGCGCTTCCCCGCGGGGATTCGGGACGCGGTGAGCCAGGTGCTCAACTGCTACGACTGGACCCTCGTGCCCATGCCCGTGCGCGTGAACTCCGGAAGCAAGAACAAGCCGCACGTGAAGAGGCCCATGAACGCCTTCATGGTGTGGGCGCAGGCGGCGAGGAGGAAACTGGCCGACCAGCATCCGCACCTGCACAACGCGGAGCTCAGCAAGACCCTGGGGAAGCTGTGGAGGTGAGGAGGCCGCGCTGCATGTTGTCACGTCACTGTCATGTTGAGGCAGCAGGGCAGTAGGCCCGGCGGCTATTTTTAGGGTGAGGGGGGTCATAGCTCCAGACAAAGGTCAGCTAGTGTCACGGCCAAGTGAGTGATATCAGAATCAACGCAACAGGGCAACGCAATATTGTTGTATATTTCCACAATAACCAAAAGACTTTCAAGAAGTATCACCTCAATCAGCTGATGTTTTGCACCCTGTAGTAAAAAAAACAACAAAAAACAATCCCCCACCATGTTTTCTTCATTTCCCTTTGTTTTTCTTTTGGAGACTATCATCTCTCTTCAGTGGACTTTCCTTCAGGCCAACTCAGACAGGAGTTTGTGTACTTTTACAGAAATAAACTGTTGAAGCACACTGTAGGTTATTGTGCACAAGCAGGCACCATTATTTATTATGTTTTGTCAATAGGATCTTTTCCTCCAACAAGCTTTTGCCTTTTCCTTTGACCATTTGGTTGAAGTCATGTTTTAGTTTTTTCTCTTATTATTTATTGTATTTTCTCAAGACATAGATGAGACCTTGTTCATGAGAGCATGTAAGACATTCCAACACTCCCTCTTTTGATTTGTGGTATTACATGCTTTGCTGTAATTGAGTTGCACTATATACACATGTATAGACGGCATATATACAAAATAAGAGACAGGGTTTCAACACAGCTCACCAGTTGAGAAGTACATATGTTTATTATGAGTCTGCCACCGTCACATATTCCGGATTTCACACACCGTTCACTTACTGGCCGTGTAGCTGAAGTAAACGGCTCCTGAGGGAATCCAGGGAATGCTTTCTGCACACATTTTAGGTACAGGGTTTCAACCCTCAAATTGAAAAGGGTACGGCAATATTTTCTGTCTCATTTGAAACTGATTGAATGCTACAGAGCGCTGGGTACCGCTGCCTCTTGATCACCCCTTCCACTCCTTTCAGTTTAAAGTTCTGTCAGACCATCCATCCCGTGTCTGTCTTCTCACACACACACACACAACAAAACAAACTCACTATTTTCTGACAAGAAGGTCAGAGAGGTTAAATGAATGAACCTTGTGAGGACAGAACGTTAATGAGATGAAGACTTGACCTTGATTTGTTAATCGGCGCAGAAGCGCGATGAACAGGGAGGCTGAGGAAGGTCAGGAGCTTCTCATGCCATTCCTGCCAGCAGTAGTAATGAGCAGCTCCCTTCCATGTGTGCAGACAGGATGCATCTTTGGCCCGCATTATTTCATTACTGTCCAGCACTCAAAAGCCCCTGGCAGACATGACACGAGATGCAGCTGTGCAGAAGTAGTGAACACAGCGTAATGTATTGATCAGCACTTTAAATTGATCACATTTATTGCTGGAAAGTATGTTGCCGAGCACAGATTGCCAAGATAACGAGTGTTGGTATTCTTCCCCCAGAATATGAAGCCATAAAGATTTAACCTGAATGTGCGTTTTTCAGTATTCACGTAACCGTTAACTTATTTAGTCAAATACCAAAGTTACCATGTGACCAAAATATTTTTTTTCTTCATTATGAGCGCGAGCAAAAAGCAGCGTTGAGACTTCTCTTCTCTTCTTTATATATTTGAAACAAACCTAACAACCAACATCTTTTCTTTTACCTAAGGCTTCTTAACGAGAGCGACAAGCGGCCCTTCATCGAGGAGGCAGAGAGGCTGCGCAAGCAGCACAAGAAGGACTACCCCGACTACAAATACCAGCCGCGACGCCGCAAAAGCGGGAAGCCCGGTTCTGGGTCAGGGAGTGAGGCCGATGGCCATTCGGAGGGTGAGGTCAGCCAGCCCCACTACAAGGGCCTCCAACTGGATGTGGCCCTCATTAGGGCAGCCGGTTCCCCTCTGGCAGATGGACACCACCCTCATGCTGCAGGTGGGCTGCCGGCTCTTTGCCACTAATACTTCACTGATACCATTTCTGTCACACGGTTCCCACATTAGGATGCAACCGAGTCCGCCAAGAAAACTACTGTAACTACGTGTGTTCTCGTGTCTCCACAGGTCACAGTCCTCCCACACCGCCCACCACTCCCAAGACCGAGGCTCAGTCTGGGAAGGTGGGGGATGGAAAGCGTGAGGGAGCTGGGAACGGGGGCTCGCGTGGTGCAATGGGAGCGGAGGGAGGCTCCGGTGCTCCGGGATCTGGTAAGCCTCACATCGACTTTGGTAATGTGGACATTGGTGAGATGAGCCACGACGTGATGGCCAACCTGGAGCCTTTTGATGTCAACGAGTTTGACCAGTACCTTCCCCCAAATGGACACCCGGGCGTTGGGCAGAGTGCTGGGGCCGGAGCGGCTGCCACGCCTTCCCCGGCCTCTCCTTACACCTACGGCATCTCCTCAGCTCTGGCAGCGGCCAGTGGACACTCCGCAGCCTGGCTCTCCAAGCAGCAGCAGCAGCAGCAGCAGCAGCAGCAGCAGCAGCCGCTGCAGCACCACGGCCCCTCTCTGGGCTCTGACCTCTCCAAAGCCCAGATTAAGAGTGAGGCCGGCGGCACCGGGGGTCACTTTGCAGAGGCGGCCTCGGTCGGTTCCCATGTGACCTACACCCCCCTCAGCCTTCCTCACTACAGCTCTGCCTTCCCCTCCCTGGCCTCCAGGGCTCAGTTTGCAGATTACGCTGACCACCAGGCCTCCGGGTCGTATTACGCTCACTCCAGCCAGGCCTCGGGGCTGTACTCTGCCTTCTCTTACATGGGGCCCTCCCAGAGGCCCCTGTACACCGCCATCACTGACCCAGCCAGCATGCCGCAGTCGCACAGCCCCACGCACTGGGAACAGCCCATCTACACGACTCTGTCGCGGCCATGACAGACAACGAGACCAGAGAGCACTGGTGCAGGTTCAGCCCCCATGTCAGACCCGAGGAGCGGCGGCTACAACAGCAGTGTTGGTGGCAACGGAGGTAAAAGTGGTCTGGACTGGGGGGTCTGGGCGGGCACCGGGGGAGTCGGCAGGGGAGGCAGGAGGGGAGAAGCCCTCTTCTGCCCCTGCCCAGATGCAGAGATGCTGGCGCAGCCCAAGGAGCAGCTTGGAGCGGGGTGCTTTGAAAGCGCGGTTGATTATTTGGGGCACTCGGTGCGGTAGTGACAAAACGGATCACTTTACACCCACCGGCGAAGGGTTTCAGGTTAGATAGCAACATGATTGACAGTGTTCACAAGTGGTTAAGGACCATGTCCCTGTCGGCTTTGTGCACCAGAGGAGGCACTTTGTAGTCTACACCCCTCTCCCACGAGCCACCAGGGGGCCGTAGCAGCAGAGAACGGTGCACATTGAGAATTAGCAAGACTTTGATCTCTATCGTCACGGGTGTGACTGAGACGGAGACACATTCATTCGATATGAAATCGGTTCTCTTTTTTTGTTTTTGTACAAGAAGAATGCAGTGCCAAACTATTGGCCGTGGCCCATTCACTTCTCAGGCAAGATTGACCTTTTATAAAACAGATGTTGAATTGTGTTTTTAGAAATGAATACAACAAATACTCATGTCATTCTGTTGATTTGTGAGGCACATTTTGTCCTGAATTAATTGTGCTGTGTTCACCTAACATGCCTTTTGTACACACAATGGACAGGCATGGAAGCAAAATGCCATAACACTATTTTGAGGTTCTGTTCAGTGAAATGTATATTCAGTTATAAATGTATACGATGTACTTGAAATTACAAATGTACGTTTTCTGATGCATAAGGATTTGAGATATTTGTAAAACGACCAAAGT
The DNA here is from genome assembly GCF_910589615.1 of Taurulus bubalis. Taxonomy (NCBI): domain Eukaryota; kingdom Metazoa; phylum Chordata; class Actinopteri; order Perciformes; family Cottidae; genus Taurulus; species Taurulus bubalis. Next base: position 7,161,090 of record NC_136605.1, read on the forward strand.
TTTGAGACCAAAACTTGAAGAAAAGAAACCGACTAAACAGACGTTTCTCCCAACGTGACATTGAAACCTACCTTACATTACATAACTAGTTTCTCTTAGCGGTCAGCAATTGTTACAATGTGACTTATTGTAAATGCCTTAAAAACATGGTGTCAAAAGCTACTTTTGCCTTTTTTCTTCTTCTAAACAATGGCACTGATGAGTGTGAGGATTTTCATTCGCAGTTGACGCATTCATGAAGAACGTTCATGAAAAAAGACAATTCTATTTATACCTGCATGACCCTTTTTCATTGACCATGGTCGCAGTTAGGGATGCACGGTATGTCTCGGCCGATAATGGTACATTTATATAATTATGTATTACTCTGCTCATAAAATTCAATTTTATATGCCACATATATAGAGCCGATATTACATAGTGCAAGTTTTTTGATGAACTTTGATGAAAACAAAAAAGAACTTTGTTTGTTTGTGTTAACTGACCAGCACAAGTAAGAGCTTTGGAATATTAAATCATCCATCTTTCTTTCACTCAGGTGTGCATAATACAAATACAGGTTATGAACTTCCTTTTAAAAATACAAAAAAATGAAATTATCGGTTGATATCGGCCTTGAGAAGCAGGTCATTATTGGTTATCGTATCAGCTAAAAAAAAAGAAAACCCACATCGTGTATCCCTCCTCGCAACGTGTCATAGAATACATGGGAGAAGCTTTTTTCATTGTTTTAACTATTAACTGTATTAATATTGTTAATTTTTTTTTGCTGTTATTATGTTCACTGAAAATCTGCACCCTGCCTTTTCTTTACCTTTTTGTGTCATTTAAAATATGTATCAATATTCAATATGAAGTGTCAGATCTTTTAAATTGTAGTTACTTTTTTAGTTTTATTTTTTTTGCATTTCGAGGACCATGTGGGAGTTGCTAATACTGAGAAACAGTTGCCAGAGATTGAGCGATTAAAGCTTCCAGGAGCAATACGTTTGAACCCAGCCGAAATATTAAATACAAAATGTGCCTGGTCCTTAAAAAATACCTGCTGCTCACATATGAAACAGAAAAGTATTTAATCTTAAATCATGTTTGTGTCTTTCCCAATGTTTGGACTATTAGTTTATTTACTTTTTCATGACGTGTTTCTTTCCTCATTGTTGGTCTTTATAGCCTACTTTCTCTCCACATCTCATTTCCTACAGAACTGTATCTTAACAATCTTATTTTCCATCTGGGAAAGTGAAGAAAAAAAAAAAAGAGTTTTTTATTTTTGCTTCGTTTTTATGTATATCACTCAAATATTCGTCATCACCACTGGACGCAGATCCAAACCATATGCATGCAGCACTGCTTGTTTTAATTCATAGTCCATCGACGCTTAAAGCCCAATTCTATTTAACCATTTACCTCCAGCACAACACGCAGACTTCCTTTTACATCCTTGTTGCTATGTGTGAAATATGTATTGCATTGCTCCGAATTTTACATTTCATATTTATATTTGTTTGATGCTCGTGTTTGCGCCGTTCGTTGTTTCTCTCCAACACGAGGGCAACTTTTGATCGATGCTGCCATTTTAGTATTTCATAGTTTCCATCCTTGTATAACCGTTGCCAGCACAGCACAGCAACACGCCTTCTAATTTAACAGCGGGAGCGAAAGCCTAAACATGTGATGATGACTAATGACCTTTTACGCTCACTTGAAATAAAGCTCTATTATTCCTGCTTTGATAAAAATCTGCCTCTTGGATTTATTGCATTTTTTTTAATTTTCTTCCAATGCAATGCACATCAGTCAACAACAAATCATCCCCCAGATTATGAACATATTCCTGTTATGAAAAAACTTGTCTTCATGGCATCGAATGACTCGACCACTGCTCACATTAAAGGATGATTGGGACTCACAGCAACAGCGATCTACAACCATCAACAGAGGTGACACGAGTGATGTGCGAGTGTGTGTGTGTGTGTGTGTGCATGTGATGGCGTCTCGCTACCACAGCAGTTCTCATCACCTGCACATTCATGCACTGTAGGTGTCCACTGCGACCGAACTTGAACTAATCCAGACCCAGATGAGGGTGTGATTGGTTGAGCCCGTGTGCATGTTTCCTTATAGTGTGCATGTGTGTTCCTCTGTGTGCTGCGGGTTAAGCCTGACTCTTAATTCCCTCTCTTTAATCAGCTGTGTGATACTTTGGAAAGACAAAGAGGGCCATTGAAGGGGAGCGAGGGGGAGGAGGGGGAAACGGGGCAATGAGGGAGCCTTACCCATAACTGCCTGGCCTGTAGCTTCACCGGGATACAATGGGACTCTCATACTCGCTGCACACAGACCCCTCATCCCCCCACCACCCCCCATCGCCCCTCCATTTTCAGGTTGGAGCTGTAATGGGATTAAAACATTCCCGAAATGAAGATGGTTAACCAGAAAGACGACGTAGGTAGAGTTAGTTATTCGTTTCACTGCTTTTTGAGCATCAGACTGTCCAAGCAGGGGTCGGCACGGACTAGGCGAGAACGGATAAAGCCTACTGAAACATTTCACTCGGGTATATTGGGGAGCTAATCTCATCCTATTGAGCATCATAGGTTCTTATTCACCAAAGTGCTGGATAATCATGAGAAGTACATGGAACTGGTAGAAAACCATGGCTGCCTATTAGCACAAAAACTCTAAAAACACTGAGAGACACTTTTGCTATCGGAAGATCTGGAGAACTCAAGTCAGACACTATCTGAACCAACATAAATCATCTTCCCTACATCCAATAATCAAATCAACAAATCCAGCACACAAATGGCAGGAACAGTATATGACTGCAGCGTGACCACAGGGTCAATGGGAAATAGTTGGTTGGAAAAAGACAGATCAGACTCCAGTATGCGTGGGACAGATCAACAGAACAGAGAAATACAGACATGAGAGAGACAGAGACTAATGAGCAAAAAGAAAAAGTCAGAAGATCTAAGTCGCACCCTAAACTGGGTTGAGGCCTCGCTGTGGTTGGTGCTGCTGAGTGTCACATGGGCTGCCCGGTCCGACTCATGAAAGGACTGCAGCGTCCCCCTGAGGCACCGTCTCTCCCAATCAAAAGACCCACAGATTAAAGCAGTTTTTCAGAAATTAACAGCGTGACCCTGGCTACACACAATTAGAGATACCAGTCCAAACTGGATTCCCCTCGGATGACGTTTGAATGCTAGGGAGATAAGACGATGCACACCTCCTGGCGTTGCCTTTGCCACGGGAAGACCTTCTTTATTCTACGGCGAACATATAATACACCCATCCATCAACCAGAGGCTGGAGTCTCACCGTGCAGCTTCTTCTACAACAAAGCTGTTAATCCTCTCATTCTCACACTTTCAGCCCCCTCCATCTTCCTGCATGCACTGGCCCGCTTTCTGCCTGGGCAACAACCCATTTCGGCTAAACAATACAGTGACTGTTTGGCTGCTTTGTACGTATGTGTTTGGATGGGGGAAGGGGTGTAGAGACAGAGCATCACGATGTTTACACTTCTCCATCAGCTGCAGAAGAAACCCGCCTTCACCTCTTTAACAGGCTCCTGATCACGAAGGCGGTGGCGAATCGGTCGGGGTTTCCAAGCTAGTTGTCAACGACAGCGTGGAATAACACAGGATGAAGATCATTATTGAAAAGGTCGGCAGTGCAGTGACTTTTAAAGCAGTGTTCGATTTGCTGGATGTATCCGAAATCTGCCATATCTCACCTGTAAAAATTTTGATTTTTTATTTTTTTTTGCAAATGTCAGGTGGAAACCGTGTGGCTTTGTTTCACGTGGCAGCAGTAATCATGACTTTTGCAACACTAAAAACTACAATTGCCAAGTGGAAAAGTGGACATATGTGAACTCTTAAGAGGAAGTTATAGCCAATCCTACTAAAAACTAAAGCTGCGCCAACAACACCTTAATATCATTTAGCAGTATCACGACATACTGTAGCTTCAGGACAACTTAATGTCTCTTTTGCAACTCCTTGAGTTTACCTGAACTTCCCCCAAATTTTAGCTTCCTCCTTCTAGACGGGAGGTATTTAGGACCACGGTGCAGAAGAATTTGTTCACCTGGATGATGGCTGCTGGAACAAAGCTGTTTTTATACCGCTTTGTTCCAGCAGCCATCATCCAGGTGAACAAATTAAAATTACAGCGCACTGATTTGTAGCTTTATGTACTTTTATCATCATGTTTGTCTGTGTTGTTTGTAATGATGTGTCGAGATGGATGCCTCGCTTTCTAATGCAAACCAAGTCTAACCGGGTACAAATACAAGTCCCTGTGACATTGCAATATTAACCCATCGTCTAACTTCAAACTCATGACATACATCTGACGGCTCGGTGTCATTACACACGTTATGAATGTGACATGGTCATTTATACAAAAGACTTTATTAATAACAATAAAACGGTTCTTGTACACTAATCACGTCTCTCCTTCGAAACAAAACATGGAAAACACTACATAGGATTATTTTGTAAAACAAAGAAAATGTCAGACTTAAGTTACATTTCCCCCTTGTGGCTCTTCGTTATAATGCAACTGGTAAAAAAGAACTCTGCATTTTTTTACACAACACAATGAAACTGAAAACGTCACAAGTCCGATCACAAGATCATGAACCTGCGAGTGTTTTGATTTTAATTCTTCTTCAAGTGTCAACTCAGCACACTTCATATTCATATTTCACAGACTCAGAGACACCTGATGCGATGGATGTTTTGCGGATCAAATTGAGGCATGAACAGGTGGGCGATGCTGGGATCGGCCTTGGGAATCTTCCGGGTTCATGTGGCTGACTGACCTGATGTGATGGGGGAGTGACCCAGCATATATTAAATAAATCCGTTCAGACCGGATGAGTGGTTTAATCAGTTATGATGAGCTCGTCACAGCCCCAGTCCTCATAACTCCCATCAGGAAGATACCTGCGGATGATGATCGGGATCTTTCTGCCCCTGTTGGACGGGGGTCAAACAATATTCACTGTGAGACACTGGACAGTAGAGAAGCTCTGGATCACAGAATATTGACCTACTCTCTGTAATGACAGAAGGAAACTACATATGCAGTGGTTTCATATCTTACAAAGCATTACTGATAATTCAAACTATACAATTAGCACTTACTTGAGCTCTTTCATAGCTATTTGCAAGGGGTCCGTTTCTCCCTCCAGCTCCACCATGACCGGAGCGCACATCCTGTTGGAAGCAGATCGACACGTGAATTAATTACTGAAAAACAGACACTACAAAAGAGCCTGAACTATAACAAAAAAAGTACAAAAGGATCCAGCGGATAACTTAATAAAATAAAATAAAGTGACAGGCTTTTGCCAACATTAGCCTAACGAGGAATACTGTGACGGATAGGATTTCCGATATTTGTAGCATTTTCAGTTGCAATCGATGAGAGCATTGTCATTACTAAAGATGTTGCTAAACTGGTCGTATTCATTCGTGGTGTTGATGAGATTTTGACAGACACCACTACAACGAGTTACATTGTTAGCGCTCTCGTTGAAACGCTGGACCGGGTCGGAGTGGACTGGACCTGTGCTGTCAGTGTGGGTGCGGCCGGCGCACCATCAATGATGAAAATAGGGATCATCATCCAAAAACCTTCACCAATGATTTAAACATAGAGAAATATTGGCGTTATGTATACGTTATTATACTATGATTTTACTGGTCTGGCCAACATGAGATCAAAATGGGCAGCATGTGGCCCCTTAACTTAAATGAGTTTGACACCCTTGACCTAAACCCTCCTAGAATACATTAAGAGCTGGGCTATGGTACTCATCACATTAAAAAGGTATCGACTAGTGCCACTGAGCAAAGTCATCTAGATGCTGCAATAGACAAAAGTCGCAGTCGCTGCTATTTAAATAGTTGCAAAAAGTTAGATTCTCTGATTGCTTTGGTGTTTTATTTAAATCTAGTGGTTCTGCTCACAGGTCATCTAAAGGGGACCTCGTTGTTTCCATTATGTTACCTTTGTCAAAATATTTTACTAAATATAATTATGAACATAAACATGGACAATTGCACACTCCCCATTTTTTTTTATTACAAAAAGCACCGTTTAGTGTTAGGACTCAACTAAACAACTAACAGTTTTTCCCCGTCGGCAGTCGGGCTCATCAACAGAGCGCCGGTTCCCCACTGACTGACCCTGTCACCCCCTTTCTTCTTACCGGGCACTCCCCTGCACACTACATATTTAAAACACACATGTCACTTTAACATACATTAACATTATCTGTTTGTCTGAGCACTTTATTTTATACTTAATTTAACACCCATTGCACTGCTGTTGTCGTTGATTGTTGTTTGTCTCGTCCAACGTCTCACGTCTAATGTATGCACCTTCCGCCAAGAAAAAAAATCCTCGTTTGTGTAAATATTCCTGGCAAATAAACGGTTTCTGATTCTGATAATGACAGCGTTACGGCTCGTAGGTTTTAGTCCTGACAGAAAACGCCCCACCTCCATATGACGTCACCACCCAGGACAGTGTTGTCCCATCATCACAGTGTGCAGGTCCACATGTATAAAAACACTCACGCTATCTGCAGAGCTCGTGTCCCGAGCACTCGGGCTCTCTCGTACTTGGTCATGTAAGGCGTTGTGATCCTCTTCAGGTTGGCCTGCGACCCTCCTCCTGCGGGCAAGATCTGCACGTTCTCCCGGTCCTCCTGCGCGAGAGCAAGTCAACCCGGTTGGGACAAATACGGACCCACAAGAGCAGCGGCGGAAAACGCGTTTAGAGTCAAGTTATATTAAATAGCAAACGACTTGATGGGTTACGCACAAGCTAAGTGTTCGTTAGATCAGACAGTAATCATGTCATTAAAAGGCGAACTTACATCTTCGGGGTTTTCCAGGTCATCTAATCCCTCATCTTCTTCGCCTTCATCAAAATCTCCGTCGTCGAAACTACAAAAATGACATAAAAACGATAAGCACAAATACCAGTCATAACTAGCTCAATGTTAGCTAGCTCTAACGTTGACCCCACGTTGCGTTGTGTTTTAGTAAACACGCGGCTCGATACGTCACGTTCACAGTGTGACGACACTTACTTATCTTCGTTGTCCGACATGTTTTATGTTGAAGCTTGTAAATGTTCTCTGTGAATCACTGCTAATGAAAAAGTTCAGAAACACTTCTTTTTGTCAACATGGACCCACATGAACGTCGAGAATGTTTAACTTCCGGTATCTCGGTCCGTTGGAGAATATTCCGGGTGCTCCAGAGGACTATTGTTTTTTTTGTTCCGCTTGTACTGTCGTTTTATAAAAAGGCTGTTGAGAAAAAGCTTGAGCTTGCATTATGTGGTCTAATGTAATCACAAATAAAACGATTATTGTATGAATCAGATTTAATTTGTCTGTTTCGTAATGGGGCGACATATCGTCTATTGCAAACGTGTGCACATTAGGCACACACCTGCCTGATTTCTATGTGTCTTTTCTTCATAACATACATGTTTATGTAAGAACACACATGTAGTTAATGCATTTAATGCTTTTAGTTTACCATTAGACTTGCTCTTGTAGCATTTTAAAAACAAACTAAGACTCACCGAAGAGTGACAACTTTCACTCCCGAAAAATCCTCAACTTTTAACCTGAATTAACTGTTTTTCTAAAAACCTAGGCGTATTTGTGCAAGGAGCTAAATTATATCTAACGTAGGGCATCACAAATCATGAAGGAAAATTGACACATGAAAGAAATAGACATTATTACATTACCTTTTCCAGTTCTTTTAAGGATTTCCGAGCTCTGCTCACCATTTAAAAAGCCAAAACATTAAATTAAATATTAAAGCAAAAACAATGAAACTGATTCTGAAATAAAAACAAGTCGGTTTTATCCAGCATTGAAAAAAAATGTCAGCATAGTGGATAACTACCATGTCAAAAATAGTTATTTGAACCGTAAATATACAATTCACCATAAAAAAAAAAAAGAACACTTTCCCAAATCCCTATTTATATCATACTACATCAAATACAAGCAAGTAATACAAATGAAAGAAAGATTGTAAAACAGGAGACAGGGCAAGTAAAAACACATGGAAGATAAAATGTACATTGATAACCCTGATACATTTGCACTAAGATAATATTGAATTTAGGCAATGCTACAGAGATGCTCTTCAACATAAAATGAATAAACTATTTAATATTGTGATCAGATTCCACTTTTCCACAACAATTATTTGTATTATCGTTAGAGTTTGTTTTCTTTGAGAGTTTCTGCAGTCGGGTTAGTACTTCAGCTCTTTTTGTCCACGGAGTCTTTGCTCTCAGCTTTATGGTTCAGCATCTTAAACATTTTCATGGCTTTGAACTTTCCTTTTGACTTTTTTAGCTCTTTTAATCCTTCTTTCTGGATCTCTGTGGAGAGATATGGATACAGTTAGGGGCAGCATTTTCAAAACTTTTCAACATTAAGGCTAAATCTGCTGTCCCTTCTTCACAAGCAGCGAAGAAAGTAAGACATCGACAGGAAAAGTCACATCACCGTATGAAAAAATAAGCTATTTGTCAATGGGGACTTATGATATAAAACGTTTCTTTTCACCTTTGTTTGTCATCATGGCTTCCAAAAGCATATCTTCTCCTCTTTCCCTAATGAGAAAAAAGAAAAGTTTAATTTTCAACATAAATACCCATGAAAGCCTGAAGGTTTTATTTCTTCTTCTGTGCACCTCTGCCGGTCCTGATCCAAGCTGCTGACGATCTGGTTCCTCTGTTCGATGATGGCCACCAGCTCGTCCATCAGATGCTGCTCTCCAGCTCGATCCTCCCGACTCCAGTCGCCCACTGAGTGTTGAAGATGACGAGTGTAACATTTAACCAAACAAAGCGCACTGCATCACATTCAGGAAACTGAACCCAGTGAGGTTTGAGATTTAGTTCTTGTTCCCCTTTACACAAAGGCAGTTACAGTTAAACCTCTGGAACATTTTGCTTTTAGAAATATGCTTATTTATAGTGTATGTGTGATTTCCATCAGGGTAACAACTACAAATGTTAGGTTTATTGGATATATGGTAAAAAAGGGTTTAAAGGTCTCTGAATCATTACAGAGTTTCCTCTCAGCTGTGTTTGTGAGGTAAATAATTGGTATTATTTTCAGATATGTTAGCTAAAAAAAAAAGAAGTGGCAAAGTAATGCACACAGCGAGACGCTGACCTGGTTTATTAAGGAGACATCTGAGCTCGTACTCCACATCTGCCTGTCTCTCCTCTAACTTCTGCTGCTTGGTCCTGGGGGGAGGCACAACATTGATAATATAAAAAGTTATATTCTGTAGATATTCTTCATTATTCTTATGTCTATGAGAGTTCCGGTTGTGCAAGGTCAGTTTAACAAAAACTGTCTGGGAGAAACGTTCCTCAAGGTTCCACGCTTTGCACCACAACACTCACACATGTTTATCAGTATGTTGACATGAGGGAAGCAGACTGGCCGTTCCAGCCTTGTGAGAAAAGATGAGGACCCGATTCTCCTCCTCTTAGAAATGTTAGAGCCAATTAAATGTTCACGTATTAAAGAGCCGAACATCCGGCTGTTGGGTCTGTTTTTGGACGGTCTCCCTGCGTGTTGACTGGACGACTCCCTGCTATCGCGATTGCAGCTCTTGTTACTTTGCTTGTGAGCAAAGAAAATAAAATGAGAGAAGTTGTCAAACTGAATTCTTCCAGAGGATACACCAGGCATCCAAAAATAGTACACGCCAACAACACACACAACAACATAAAACGTCGGTAAAATTCAAGAAACCTCCCTTCGCAACACATTTTGGACGCAGAGTGTGACAAATAATGGCACATGCTGTACAACTCATAGGCAGAGCAAAATCCTTGTGCTGGTCCGGTCTACTTACAGATGAACCAGCTCTGTGTCTCTGCGCATCAGAGCGTGTCTCTCATGAATCAGAGAGAACCACTCCATTAGCATTAGTTCCTCATCTCCATCTAAAACAAAAAGAACGGCTCATTAGAACAAACATATATGACATAGTAATGTAACTATTTTATATATACAGTTTGCCGAACCGTTCTTGAGGTCTCTCAGATTCTCCTCCAGTTCGACTCCTTTTTGCTCCAGTGCCTCCAGGTGTTTCTCCAGCTCCCTCACCTCCACCTGCAGCTCTTCTGTGGACACGTTCTGGTCCGTCTGCACCTGTCCAGCCACATACAAGTCTCAGTAATATCTCACACTCCAAAAATGATGCATAATTTCTGCAAGACCAAGTGTGAATAATCGCCACAAGGATATAATTACACTCCCCGGTGACTGCACCGTGTCATGAGAGCTAAACATCGTCTGCGTGTTTGCATTCAATCCTTCTGTTAAGGTTGAGTACGATGACTCGGACGCAAACCTTTGGGCAGCAATGTGCATTTTGAATATTCATCATCTGAATAAGTATAAACCTTCATTGAGTTATTATTAGTTGTCTTTGGAGTTCTAAATCCAGCCATTGTACCTTCCTCTTGATGAGTGGGAAGCCGTGTCCGGGGGCGGGGGCCCGCGCAGAGGGGAGGTCCTGACAGGTCTTTGATTTGGGAATCGCAGGTTTTCGATCAAAGGGATTCTCTTTGCAGGCCAGCTGAAAGTAAAAAAACAACAACATTGTTCTCTTGAAGTATTTAGTCTGTGACATTAGATTTAATTATGAACAGTTTTCTCTTTCCATACCTTACTTCGACATGACACGACCTGGTCAGACTCAGTTGCCTCCGTCAAGTCAAAATGCAAAAGGGAGTTTTGAGAGCCGGCGGATGTGATAGCTGGCACAGAGAGACTTCTGGGTAAAATGTGACTCTGTGCCTCTCCTGCAGAGGAACAGGGCCCTGCTGCTTCAGTCACATCCAGAGGGGAACTAGCGTTTCCAGTTTCATCCGAATCAGATACAAGTTGACTTGTTTCTCGAGCGGGTTCACTTGAAGCTCCCACATCACCGGGTGCAGATTTAATAGCAGAATCTACACTTGAACAAACCCCAGCATCCGCGTCCCCCGATGTATTTTTCCGAGTGCCACCATTCCCTGAACTGGGCTCGGTTTGGTCGGCGGGCTCGGGCTCCTTCGTAGTCTCCTCATCCACCTCCTCTCCGAATGGATTGGGAGGAGGCACCCGGGGCCTGTTCCAGGACCTCCGCATGTTGGAGACCGATTTGGATCGAGGAGCGGGCACCGGAGGAGGAGCGGGGGGCAGTTGTGTCCATGGTCCGGGGTGGATGATGTTAATCCATGGATGGTTGGTTTGCACTTTGGGGCTATCTCTTGTTGGGCTGGTGCTACAAGGGGAAAGGCAAGAGGGGCTTTAAGAGACGACTCCAAAAGTGAGGAAGAACTTCAGAGGGAATCAGTCATCACTATTATTATTATGATAAATCAATTAAAACCATTGGTGTTCCCTTTCATAAGATTAAGATGTTTATAGAATGTTCTTTGTGTTATTTTCAAACGTGAATGAAGAGAGGTCGCTTGAGTAAAAGGAAAGAGACGCTTCAAAATCTAACATAATCAAGACAATACAGACTATAATAAAAGTACACTCACATGTGAGAAGAGTTGGGTGAACATTTCTTTTGGTTGGATAAATTGCCTGCATGCAGAAACAAAAAACAAAAATGTCTTCTCTCATTTTTTCTTCAACATCAAAATACAAACATAGAGAGAGTGGTTAAAACACAACTGATCCGCTACAGTAAAAAGAAGGTAGTGTTTTGTTTCTTACCTGAAGCAGGGGAGCTGTTCATGGGCGGGGCAGCTCTGGTCCTGGGTACAGGAACAGGGACCGCAGAAGGGTCCAACATTCTCCTGGGTGCTGCAACCGGCCGACTGCTTCCTTCTGTCACTCGAGCACACGATGAGGAGAGCTCAGAGGTCCCTCGAGTCTTCGTCTCCTCCTGCTGTGTCTTACTTTCTGCCAGAAGGGACGCAGGTCCAGCTTTTTCGGCTCTTTTGACGGTCCTGTCTTCAGCGCTGGGTGGAGGAAGACGAGGAGGCGCCGGCTTCCTTGCTGTGCACTTCAGTCCAACAGTTAAGTCTTTCAGAACTCTTTCTCTCCCCTCCGTCTCCGGCGTCTTACAAACCAGTCGGTCCTGTGACTCTGTTGTCTTGGTGTAATGAGGGACACTGGAGATGGCCAGTCCACCCAGAGAGAAATAACCTGCCTGAAACTTAGATTTGGTCCGATTGTCAGTCGATCCAATTTGCTTATTCAGGTCACTTGTACTTTTCCCGTCCGTAATGTGGTGCGTGCAGATCAAGGAGCCGTCGTCTCTTCCCCGCGTGTAAGACTCCGGTAAAAGAGTGCTGCGGCACACTTTGCACCTGGAAGACAAACGGGAAATGTGTTGCTCTTAACGGATATCAACAGAAAAAAGGTAATACTATGATTTAGAATTATTATTATATTATAAGAAAACATTTTGACAAATAAAAAACAGCAGAAAAACCACCCGGTTCTCTTCTTGCGCTGTATGGTCATGTACCAGTGGCGGGCCGTGGATTTTCTACCTGCGCATTCAGTGAGTCATAGTCTAGATCAGCTGTTTAACCACTGGGCACCAAAGAAAAAAAAAAAATATATAAAATAGCTATAACTTTGTGATTCTGTTTAGGCCAGTTTAGCAGGCAGAGAGAGGTTCCAGCAGGGATGTCCAATATGATCGCAGTGGTCACTTGAAACACACTTGGAACACATGCTTGTGTGTGACTCCAACCGGATCTACACACAGTGTCGGGGTGGATCTGGATCCAGACACTAAGAAGCAAGAAAACCCAAACAAACTGCTGTTACCTTGTGAACTGTGCTGTTACCTGAAACAGCTGCGATGGTAGACCTTTCCGTCAGTCAAATGTCTCTGTATGAGGTGCACCGGCTTAACACACACATGACACACTGTCTGTGGCCTTGTGTCGGATAGACGATCTTCTCTGCTGGTTGCCAGATCGGTCTGGCTCTGAAAGGAGAAGGGAAACCAGCAACTGAGACCGATAACCCAGCAGCTGAGATGAAGAAGAAGAAAAGGTGTGTTCACAATGCAAACATATGTGCGTTAAATTTACCTTCAGGCGTTTCAGACCATCAGGAGTTTTACTCTTTGCGAGGTTGTTTAAGAAAGTGACGTGTGATGACTTCGAACTGGTGAGACCTGCTGCAAAGTCAAGAGAAGACATGCAGATGGAGCGCAGTTTGATAAAAGAGAGATTTAAGATTTAAATAGAAAAGGTAACGTGCATGTGAGAGAGACAATAAACCTCAGCGTGCTGATTTTCTGCAAGCATCTAATAGAGAAAACTACAGAACAGTGACATTGTACTCAGCACACCATAGGACTTCCTGTTGAAGAAGTAGTAGTACTGGGAAAGGTAGCTGATGACGCTCAAACCATCAGGCGCCTTGGTGGAGACCATGTCCTCTGGTTCCAGCAACGCAGGGATGCCCAGCTTCCTCTCTGCAATCTCAAATGCCTGCAGGAAGCCAGGAAAGATGAACAGAGAATGAAGGTGGAAAAGAGCTGTGTGAGTACAGGTGACCTAGAAGTCTTGTGCGTGCGTAATGGTAAACAAATACCAAACACAGAGTTGAGAGACGCATGCTCGCATCATGCCTAGAGTGCAACCATGTAAATGACTCACCGTCTTGTTATTTTGATAACCATTATCTTTGCAGAGGGAGCTGAAATCTCTGGAGCGAGGTGAGGGAAATAAAATAGGATGATTAACTGACAAGACAAATATCACAAAGAAACAAAAAACTGTTGCCTTTTGGTGAATGAGGGTTAACCAGACACCCCAACCGACATAGAGAAGCACTGGCAAAAGATCAATCACAGATTAAATTAGATGATTCAGGTTCAATCGTTAGAAACAAACCAACTAATCCCATTAAAGTGGACAAGAAGAGAGACGGGAAGAGATTAAGAAGAGCAGATTAGACTGTGCAGGTCCTGCACTGCTCCAGATTAGACAGCACATTAGTCAACCTGGTGCAGCCCCAGACGAGACAAAAAAAGTCTTTCTGACAGGACCCCCTCCAAAAAAACACAACAGACAAGGACACATGTGTTTACAACGTTAGAAATGTCCTAAACGTGCAGCACACCTGCAGATCAGCCCAGTGAAACCACATGTGACTACTGGTCCGTACTGGTCTACTCACATCAGGTCGGGTCGGTGGCTGTGGATGATGGCGCAGAAAGCAAGTCCGTCCCTGAATGAGGTGGACATGTTCTTGATTTCCACACCGGGGTAGCTGGCGCACGTGAGGCGGCACCAGTCTCGGACGGCCCTCGGCGAGGCCATGTCGTGCGTGAGATTTGACATGTGGACCGGATGAACATCGCGCTTCAGAAGTTAGAGGAGATCACAGAAGGCTGGGCAGGTCGGGGCTCCGGGGAGGAGGAAACAAGAAACGAGCATCTTCTTCTTGCAGAAAAACCTGCGGCCGAATCGGTGCATCGAGTAGGTGAAGCAACAGGAAGGAAGGAAGGAAGGAAGTGATATTTGTTGCCCTCCGCTGTCAATTACAAACCAAGGTGCCCGCGCGTGAGAGCTGATGACGCGTGGCTCTCCTTACAACACCGCCACGGCACTTTTAACCGATCGCTGAAGAAGGAGTTTCTCAATGTGGAGAACTGTCGTCAAAAACACATATTTACGGTGATTCGGTTACTCCTGGTCGATTTAATAACAAAGGATTATACTTTTTAAACTCAAATTCCGTTACTTGCTGTGAGTCTCGTTGTGCTCCACCTTTAGTGAAATGCACAAGAGCTGTAGCTAGAGGGAGACATCGAGCTGCTGCCGCTATAATTAGGATTACATTATTATATTATTATGGTTACACGTTTAGTTCCCTTATTTTTCTATTCTCTGCGTGGCGGACAAATATTATACATCTAAATAAAAGGAAGATCAATTAATAGTTTTATCTTCTATCAAAAAAGAATAAATAATCCTTACAGTTTAATTAAAACATGCCATTTGTTAATTTCGATACTTCTTGTCAGATCTTGTTATTAATGATCAATGAAAGGATCTCTAGATGTAAACAAATCTGATTTAGGCAGTAATGTTAGTTTGTGACAACACTAGTTGTCATTTCAGCAAGATTTCGTAAAAAGTATTTAAGTATTTCCGGTCAAACCCCAAATCTAAACGAGTGCTTTTATTTTGAAAGAATTTTGCTCCGGTATGACTCCGTCAGTGTGCTTGACTCAGCGCTCTGATCATAGAAATGGATTTGCTAGAATGGTTGTTATTATTATGGCCTATTTATACTTATACATAAAGGAAATAAATCGTCTAATTTGAGGGCTGATATGCAATATTTGGCCATTAGCGTTGACTTTTCATATTACACTCAAAATAATACCACACAATAATGCAAATATCACAAAGTGAGCCAGTGTATACTATATAAATATCTTTTAAAAAGTACATTTTTTAAATATAGATCAAGTAATCTGAGTGTGAAGTGTGTATTAGTGGTTGTCGATAAAGCGGAAGCAGCAACAGCTCGATCTGACAGGCAGCGCACCGGTGTTTCTTCTACGCGCCGCAGCTCTGCGTCCTCTCGGCCGCTACGTGCTCGTGAGTCCCTCGCGAGACCGACGCATCGCATAAATCTCGCAGTGATGGCTGCGCCGCCCGACACGGAGAGTTTGGAGTCTCGTATCAGTGAGTGTTTTCAACTTATTGTACCGGAGCAGGTGTGGGTCCGGGGAGCAGGACGCTGGCACATTATCGTCCGCGAGTTTGTTGTGGACGAGGTGACAGCCTGGCAGAGCCGCGCGCGGGGCCCCGCGAGACAGCAGGACTCGGACCCTGTATCCAGGATGCTAACCCAGCTCCGGAGCTGCTGCGCCTGCTCGCTGTCAACACACACACACACACACACACGATACAGCCGGTGTGGCGGTTTAATACGCGACCGTGTTAACTGGCGACTTTTCATTCGAACGCGTCCGTTGTTGTCGTAGTTACAGACAGACAGCTGTTGAAAATTAGGAAGAGAAAGACGTAGCTGCCCTCGTGAATGCCGCATTGTTTATTTTGTATTATTATGTATATGAGAGGGTTTGACACTGTATTAAAAAACAAAGCGGTATTCATGAGGACAGCTAGTTATAGGCGTTATGGCAACAACTGACGCGTTCGAATGAAAGGTCGCCAGTTAACTGGGTCGCCTGTTAAACCGTAACACCGGCTAACGTCTGTTAGCCGGTGTTACTCTGCGGCTCGATAGCTCAACTAGTTGGGGGCCCGGTTCTAGTCCCGGAGGTTAGCTTGTGACTACGGAGAAGCTCCGGCCTCGGAGGGAAGTTTCTAGACGAGACAATGACACAGGGCGACGAACTGACAAGCAGCAAGCTAGCTAGCTGACGCGACTCTCCGGTAGCTGAGTCCCGGTGCGCTGCGCCGCTCGGTGGCTCGCTGCGGGTCTATGACCTGAGACTTAACGTATTTTAAATCACGAGTGTCAAGAGGACCCTTTTGGACCCTTGGGTGCTAAGCTAAAGTTGTCTTTTGAAGTGAAAAGCTAAAGCATTTAGACTCAACGTCTGTTTCTATAAAGGTGAAGGTACTTTGGGGTATGAATATTGAAGCTCTCATTCAATTTGTATTATGAAAAGGGACAATTAACAACAGGCCCTCCGTTGCCAGTTAAGCCACTGCTAGTTGAAATAAAAATAATAGAAACATGAAACAAATTAGATGTGCAATCAAGCCTCCACCTTTTTACGCAGCTGTACAGTTATTTGTTGTGGTGTTATATTGCAAGGTATTCAAGAGGTGTTTCAAATCTATAATCAAATTGGAAAATAAATCTATAATAACATGGATACAAAAAAAACTTTACACCAAATATTTTTCTATTGGTGTACCTACTAAAGAGGCAGCTGGCTGTAGAAACTATAACTGAACAGGTAGTAATGTTCACTGCTAATGTCACATTAATGTTGAGTCAATTCAGAAATACATACTCTTCGTTAATGCCTATCGATACAACGCAGTGAAGCTGAAGTCGCGTCCATCCCCTCTGATGTCTGATATGCCAAATTATCTCCCGTTTCAGACACGGCCACAAACCCACTGAACAGAGACACAGACTGGAGCAGCATCCATGCCTTCTGTGACCAGCTCAACAATGACCTGGAGGGGTAAGAGGAGGCCTTCAGATCTTAATTTGTCTGTTTGATGCTGTTTCAAGTTTATATATCCTGGAACCCCTGTGGCAGTGGACAGATTCTCTACTAAGGGAGGGTTCCCCATTGAATAAAAAAACAAAACAATGAAATCCTTAATCTTAACTGAACTGTCAATGCAAATTAAGACTTATTTCATTCAGTACCTTCATGCCTACTTTACCGTGATTCCCTGGACATTCAGTTTTGTTTGTGACATGTGTTACAGGCCTCAGCTTGCTACCAGGCTCCTGGCCCACAAGATCCAATCTCCACAGGAGTCCGAGGCCATGCAGGCCCTGCTGGTGAGTTCATACCTGACCCGGGATCTGCGAGTATGAATCTGCTGCCTCAGTACTGATGAGGGTTTTCAGTGCAAATGTTTTGTGTCTCTGCTCATTTTCTATGCTGCTAATCGTGTGATATTTGTTTACATTTTAGAGTGTATATTTTGTGACTATGATGTTTCACTGCAAGAAGATTAACTTTGAGCAAATTTCACCCTAAATTGTCTATAGGCTATATGTTTGTTCGGCGTGGCATTCCTTAGAGCCTGGCATATCCGTTTCTGATTTAGTTAAAACATTTATTGCCTAGGTTCTGGAGACGTGTATGAAAAACTGCGGAAAAAGGTTTCACAGTGAAGTTGGCAAATTCCGTTTTCTCAATGAACTCATCAAAGTAGTTTCTCCAAAGGTAAGATTCCCCAAGTGTTTCTCTGAGTGCATCTGTTTTTTTATTTTATTTTATTTTTACACTTGTTGTATTCATTTATTGTTGTCCTCAATACCTCAGTACCTGGGCTCACGGTCACCAGAGCCAGTAAAAAAGAAGGTTTTGGAGTTGATCTTTAGCTGGACTTTGGGGTTACCTGATGAGGCCAAGATCTCAGATGCATATCAGATGCTGAAAAAACAAGGTAAGATGTCATCAGCAAATCATGCAAATTATAATACGGGATGGACTTTATTCAGCCATAAAGTACTGTACAGCCTGTTTACATTTACAGCGTTCCATATCAGTGCTCACTTAAAATAACAGGTAGATTTAAATTCCGCGACCGTTAGTTGTCATTTCAAGCTTGACAGTTACCAAACATGTTTCGTGTAAACTTTGATATTTTGGGGGGAATGACCTTTGATGAGTGTCAGCGGTGAATAATGTATTTGTGGTCCCTGTTCCTGCTGTTCAGTCAAACGTTGATACGGCTCACAATCAGGAGAGCAGAGCAGATAACGCTTAGCGGGGAGCGAGTGCATAAAACCGGAAACTATGATGAGGAATGAAAAGTTTTGATCACAAAATCGTGATAATTTCCAGTGAGAGTTAATTACGTCGGTAATTTCCCGACGCGAGGCAAGTTCTCTAAACATCATGGAGGAGAAAAATGACAGGGAAAAGACTGACAGAAGCAGCGAGAGCACTTCTTTACATCGGTGGCTGAGTGTCATCCTCTACCCCGCTTTCAACCGGCAGTCGGTTTTATAGTCCCGTATGTGCGTCCCATATGTGTATGGCGGCAACCGCCATACGGGACTATTTTCTGTCCCTGAAATGCGATACACAACGTTTGGTGGCTACAACTATTTTGTGCTGAAAGGGAGCTTACTATTACTATTCATCAAGTCGCAGGTAACTGTATTATAAAAGCGATAAGGTACTCGAGGCAGTACTGTATCTACAATAATGTACTGTTCAAGGGTGTTGTTAGGACAGACGCGCAGCCTCTCGTACCTTATTGCTTAACTATAACTTCTAAAGTTGTTAGAAGGCGCTAACGATTTCAGCCAAAGTTTGTTTTTTAAGATTAATCTCTAAGCATTTAACTCTGTTCTTTTTGATATGCTGTGTTTGTAAATCAGGTATTATTAAACAAGACCCAGAGCTGCCACCTGACCAACTGCTGAACCTTCCTCCACCCAGACCCAAGAATGCCATTTTTGAGGACGAGGAGAAGTCAAAAGTGAGGATTTTTCTGTTAATAATCAGTTATTTGAAAAGATGCTTTCCAACATGAGAGTAAATGTGACCTGAGCCACTTTCCTACACACTGGCCATGCTGTCATGATTGTGCGCGCCTCTCCCAAAGGGGATTTATGAAGCCTGTTCACTCATTTTTCACCATGGGAACTCTGCCTGTCTGCTTTGTCAGATGTTGTCTCGGCTGTTGAATAGCTCGCTCCCCGAGGACCTAAAAGCTGCCAACAAACTCATCAAGGAAATGGTGCAAGAGGTAAACCAGTCTCCTATTCCTTTTGTACATCGCGTTTTTCTGTTATACATGAACTGCACCTATACCTTTTTAGTGCTGCAGATAAAGCAGTGTGGGTTTTTTTTTTTTTTTTTCTTCTAAGAAAAGAGTAAAATATCAGATTGCTGCACTCAGGGAAGCAACATTAACGGAATGAGGAAAATGGGTTGGTTGCTTTGGAGGGTTTTGTGTGTCACTGGCAGAATGACTCAGAAGGCGCTCGGCGTAAACTTGTCCTGATTTCAGGGTAATAGGAACTGCTCTTTGTGCTCCCTAGACTTTCCTAATGGCCTCTCCCTGACCTGGCTATATTTCCTTGTTTTGGTTTTTCTATTCATGCTTCTGCAGCTTGCTTCATGTATGGTAATTTTCATACGTGGGCACTTGTTATTGAAACGATCTCTTTTTCGGCTGCAGGATCAGAAGCGAGCAGAGAAGGTATCGAAGCGGGTGAACGCCATTCAGGAGGTGAATGAGAGCGTCGCTCTGCTGACTCAGCTTCTGCAGGAATATGACGGCACCGCCGACAATCAGAGCAACGCTGAACTCTTACAGGTGAACTGAAAGATGATTTTGATCAGAGGGAGATTTAGACTCTCATACAAAACTATTAATATGCTCTGGTTTGAAAGAGACTGACTAAGTAACAGGTGTATACAAAAAAAGAAGTAACCAGTGCAAATTTTTCATTGTTTACTTTGTTGGCAAAAGGGTACAATGTATTGTGTTTTGTGTCATCAGGACCTGTACCAGCGCTGTGAGAAAATGAGACCTACACTCTTCAGACTGGCAAGTGACACGGAGGACAACGACGAGGCTCTGGGTGAGCGTCACTCTCATTCATCCGTCATTTAACATCAAGAAGAAAACAAAGAACGATCACTCCTTGTTTATTTGCCTCATCAAGCAAACTGCACACAGTTAATTTGTTCAACTGAACACAGCCTTCCATGTTCCTTCATGGTAAGAGCACCAGAGACACGCCCACAATATTAACATTTGGGCTTATCATTGAAAGCTGATGCTAATCGGTGTTAAATCCCCGTCCCCGCTTTGCTCTTTTACCGTGTTTGTCCTGCAGAAATCTTTGGTATCCAGGACTGCCATTTTCTTTTCTGGAGATGTTTGCAATTGGTTTACTTTTGAGCATTGGCTCTTAACTTAAGCTGGAAAGATGTATTGTGCCTTCTAAGATCAATTGGTAGCCGCACACAGACGCCACAATATTTACGATCAACACGTTTTAGTTTTACAGTTACTCACCGTTTCATTATCCGTGATGGTTCGGGCGGCCTCGCGGTTGTTTGAATATGTACTCGAGTTGATGGGTTGACTGTAGGGTCATAAACAAAATAAAAACACTCTTCCAAATATAAAGGCCTTTACAAAAGGTTCAAATCGGTAACAAAATTAACAAATTCATCAAACTAAGACTAAACTGACCAAAATAAACAACATGCAGCGGTTATAGATTGTTTCCTCGTGGCGTCTTCACCTAATTTTCAGCACACCTGCCTTCAGTGATGTGATGTCAGGTGACTCACCAAAACTACCACTGGGTGCTGCCGTACTATTTATATTGAGGTAAATTAAAAACAATATACAATTATAAAAGCTTGCTAGAAATGGCTCTAACAAGGTGCTTGCGTGACGTATCTTTTGTCTTTCTAAGCTTCTAGTCCACCTCGAGAGATATTACTTATGACCCTTATCGTATAACACTGTGAAATCAATGCGGAGCGTTTTCTCCCGTCTCTCCACAGCTGAGATCCTGCAAGCCAACGACAGCCTGACTCAGGTCATCAACCAGTACAAGCAGCAGGTGAAGGGGGAGATAGTGAACGGCAACAACACATTAAACACACAGAGGTCAACAGGTGGGTGAGACACTGAGCAGAGTAATACATGAAGGGTCATTCATCGCTTAGTTATGAAATTATCAAACGATTAGCAAATGTTTAAATGCAGCAGCAACTTTAAAAAAAAATCAGTTTGAAATTAACTGGCTTGAATCCATTTCTCACAGGAGGAGGGACGGCACTGCTCGATCTGTCAGGATTGGACACGTCGCCACAGTCTCCTCCGTCCTTCCCAGAGTTCCCCACGCCAACAGACAGCCTCAACGCCCCTTCGCAAGAGATGGGGATCAGCCTGCTGGACGACGAGCTCATGTCACTCGGTAACAGCACGTCAGACAGCACACACACGCACACCAATAGGTTGTATGCAGATTATTGATTGTGATTTTTATTTTGAGTTCTCTCGGAGTTGAAACAGTCCTAAATGGTAGCGCCACTCTTTGTGCGTCCCGCAGGTTTAAGTGAAGGAACACACACCTCCAACCCTCCCTCGCAGCCTGATGACTCCACCGCCTGGGACTCCTTCCAGGTTTGTTATTATTATTATTATTATTATTATTCATCTGGCAAACGCACACAAATTCATCATTACATTTATGCATCATTGCTTCCAATACAGCTCCAGTAAAGTCAAGACATCCATACCACTATTTGTCATACTTTCTACTTCCAGTCCTCTGACAGCATAGACGCTGACATCCCGGCAGCACCCAGCCTCCTCCTGAGTCCAGAACCCGCCTCCCACCCTCAGCCCCTCTCGTCTGGCTCCACACCTGGGAACTCGGCTCTGGATGAGCTGGACATGCTGGGAAAGACCCTGATGCAGCAGTCCCTGCCTCCAGAGGGCCTGCAGGTCAAATGGTATTTAACTAGCACCACTCTGTCACAGTACTGTGGGGAATAGTCTGTACGGTTTTAGTTTGAGATGCTTGTCTGCCTGGTGCACTTTGGTATACACGTGTAGTTAAAGGTGATCAGTGCGATAGCAGCCGCTGTGGGATTTCCGTCTTGTTTTCAAAGATTAGACACAGCCACTGATCTCCATGCTGATCTGAGAAACCACAGCTGTATGCTTTGACCTTTTACTCGCATTTGTTCTGGTTATTTATTTTTGTTTCCTCTGTTGCCTGCCTGGCACAAAATGCGCCTCAGAAGTTTTGCGCAACGCTAGTAATAGAAGAATCTTTTGAAATTGTATAAAATACAATTAACCACCAAAGCAAACGAAGATGAGTTGTTAATGTATCTGCCATCAGGGACAAGCAGCAGTGCAAACCAACTCTGAGGGATCTCCAGAGCAAGTCTGGGTGCAACATCACCCCAAACCCCATACCAACCTTTGCCGCTGAACACCCCGCACCACTCAACTCTCAGCCCAGCCCTGCAGCGACGTTGCTGGACATGTCCCCGACTCACACGGAGACTCCGCCTGCAGACGTCACCCTGACTGATGTTTTTGTACCGCTAGAATCCATTAAGCCCAGTAAGTGAACCTAATGGCCTCATGCGCCCGTCTACCTAGAAGAACAGATCATATATTCTCCTCCTCTCCCCAGGCAGTCTGTTACCTGTGACGGTGTTTGACGGACACAGCCTGCGGGTTCTCTTTCACTTTGCTCGGGACTCGCCTCCCTCTCGTCCTGATGTGCTGGTGGTGATCATCTCCATGTTGTCATCGGCTCCCATCCCCGTCAGCAACATAAACTTCCAGAGCACCGCCCCAAAGGTAGTAAGAAAGTTCACGGCCTTCGCCTCCCATTAGATGCAGACTATATACATACATGGTTATTCTTATAAAGGACATTGTTCCTAAACCACTGCAACCGGTTTACTGTCTGAGTTGGAATATTTGTTTTTATCGATTAACTGTAGTCTATGGCAGTGAAGCTTCAGTCCCCATCAGGAACAGAGCTCCCAGCTTTCAACCCCATCCTCCCCCCTGCTGCGGTCACACAGATCCTGTTGCTGGCAAACCCAAACAAGGTAAGAAGAGATTTCTACCAGTCTACACACTGGGAGTCACCCCCTTTTTTTTTTTTTTTTCATAGAAGAAACCCTTTAGCTACCATTTGTCTAAAACATGATAATCCTCAGACACGACTAACTATAAAGTCTTACTTTGATTTTGTCAAGCACCCGTTTCAATTTTAGTTTTGGGTTAATAGCAGAAACTCTGCAAGGAAATAATCCCTTGAAAAACATATTACCTTTACAGTCACGTGACAGTATTTTAAACTACAGCTAAATGTTATACCAATGTGCATTTGATAAAAGTGACGATACGAAGTAGAAGTTAACTTGCATACTACTTAAATACCCCTTAGTCAATTAATTGACCAAGATTTCTTTCTAAAACAACTGGGTTAAATTATTATCAGAAGTCAAAGTCTGCTTTAATGTCAATTCTTGTGCAAACATAAAGATTTGAAAATACGTTCCTCTCCTGTTCAACATAAAGTGAATACAGATGATGATAAAATGCAAATGGGTAAAAAAAAGAATACTGTGGAAGTCCCATAGACTATTATCATTGTTCCATCTATGACTAGTTTGCTCATGGCAATACAATAAGTACAGAGGCTGTAAGCTCTCTGAATGTTAAAACTATAATTCCACCTCTCTCATCGTGTGTGTGTGTGTGTGTGTGTGTGTCTGTCTGTCTGTCTGTCTGTCTCAGGAGAAAGTGCAGCTGCAGTACAGCTTAACCTTCACCATGGGAGAGCAGCAGCATAGCGAGAGCGGCAGTCTAGAACAGTTTCCTCCTCCAGAGACGTGGGGGAGCCTATAGCATTGAAACAAACACAACCTGACAGACTCTCTGCTTTCAGACTCCGCCTCCTTTCTGAAAACCACCTCCAACTCAACACTCTGCATTTCGCCCGTTTTCCTTTGTATACACATTGTACTTTCTTTGATCGGTATTGGTGAATTTTCTTGTATGTATGCTTTTGCTCTAAATGAGTCGCGTGTCAAGATCTACTCTGCTGTATGTTGCTTTAAAACAAACCTGCAACATGCTTCCCCCAGAGCAGTTTCAGTCTTGTCATATTGTTTAACAGACAACGTCAAATGTGTGCTTTATGTTTTTCACTTCAGTCCGAATCACTTATCTGTTGCGTTTACCTTCACCTCTGCATGCTTTTCCACCATGGGATACAATGCCTGCTTAATCCAGCACACCGATAGAGGACGTTAGCGCATTATATAGTTCATCTTAGTTTAAAAACAAAGCTAGACTTAATCAACGTTTCGTGGTGTCTTTTGTAATTCCTTTCGCAATGACTGAGTCCACTCTTGCACAGCGAATGATTTTCTTTTTTGATTGTACCATTATCATGTTTCTCATCTTGTGTAAAGAACAAAGTTAACTAACTGATTTGTGTCATCTGCCATACGTGCCTATTTTGCAGTTTAAACATTATTTAACTTTTCTTGTGTTTTGGATGGATTTGTTTTTCTCATCTGTTACACATCAGTCATTAGGTCTGTCTGAGATGCAGTTCAGCGACATGATATCCTTAATATATTCTGAGCATTTTCAGCAGGGTAACTTACATTTTGACTTCTTTATCTAGCTTGTGATTTAATTTTGTATTCATCATTTATTGAGTTAAACTGAAGTATCACGCAACTTGAGATGAAGCCGGGCGCTCTGGGCGCACTGTTGTCTCAAACGCATTCGACCAGTTTCTCCAGTGTGCGATGCATGTCAGCCACGCTCAACACGTCCTCTTCCCACAGGCTCTCAATCACATTCCGCTGCACTAATCTCCAGTACGACTGCTTTGTAAATACCAATGATGGCGGTCCTGTTATGTACATTTGACTTGTGCAAGAGCATAATTCTGGTATAATATTCCAAATGGGTAATAAAGGATTTTTCTTGGTGACCTGAAGGCCTGTTCATTTGTGTTGTGGGGGACGGAGTTTCTTCACATCTTCTTCCACATGGAAGATCCACAATACAATATTCATAGCTACCGTCAGCCTCCATGATTTTAGGGTCACGGATTTAAAGACCACACTTTGATTCATTCAAGAGCTTTAATAAACCATAAAAATGGTTAGTATTTGCTAGGAAACTTTCAAACCCACATTGGTGATTAACTGAAAAGGGAATCTAAACTAATTTCTATGCATTATTTTGCCTCTGTTAAGCCAAAATGAATATAAAAACAATCAGGAAATCAGTTAAAACTCACTGCACAAGCAACAGCAGGATCTCTATTATTATTGTTAAATCTATTCAAACTGATCTTGTGGCTTGCAAACTTTTAAAACCCCCAAATAAAGATAACAAACAAGCTTTTATGCAAGCATTTACTTCAACACCTACCTTTATACGCATAAAGGAGAAAATCAGATCCGCTCACAGTAGAAATACAGCTTGTAGTTTGTACAAAGACTTTTTGTCAAGACCATAACAAACTTAGTCAACTGACACAGACAAGCTTCTGTCGAACTAAATAATAAAATTTGACTTAAAAGAACCACGGTCACTTAAACAAACTTGGAATCAGTCTAAATTTGTCTTGTTGAATATTTTTAGCAGTGCACTGATGCGCCGCAACCCGAAGAAGCTGGTAACTAATGTTGATGTTGCAGTGCGCTGCCGAGGGTTTAACCCCTGCAAAATCAAACTTGATTGTCACCGGGTGTGTGTGCGACCGACTCACAGATTACGTTACTTTCTGGCTGGTGGAGGGGGTGGCAGTGGAGGAGCAAACTGGAACAGTGTGTGCCCCATCAGGCCCATCATGGGCTGGGGAGGATTGAACTGCTTGGCCATTAGCGGCTGGGGGCCAGACGAAGAAGAGGGCGGGGTCTCCACCACTCCAGTGCCCCCTGACCCAGAGCCTGTCTTGGAGCTACTGTACGGACTACTGCTGCTGTTGTTATTATTCTGGTCGCTGGAGCCGGAGCTGGAGCCAGAGCCATAGCTGGAGCTGGAGCTGGAGCCATAGCTGGAGCCATAACTGCGCCCTCCATCCCTGCTGCTGCGATCTCTGTAAGAGGAGGAAGATGAAGAGGAGCGCTCCCTGTCCCGGCTGCTTCCTCTGCGGCTGCCGCGGCTGTCCTTGGCGCTGCTGCCGCTCCCACCCACAGAACGCATTCGCTTGTCACACTCGTCCTGGTACATCAGGTTGGGATTGTTCGAAGTGGAGCCATTGCGAAAACGAGGACGGCCACCTGGAGATAATAACATTTATGAAAAAGGACAAAGGAAGAGAGGCAAAACACGTCACAATGATATGTGTCATTTGGTTTCATCCCGTCTTCCGCAACACACTCATACTTAAAGACATTGGGACAGACGAATACCACAATCACCCAAAAAGTCAAAACTGATTCCTCTTTGGCGGCGAGATCTCATGAGCTAAATTATTTAGCCACCATATAAAGTATACAGTAATCTAATCCTGCAGGAAGTGTCCCTCACCTCCTCCTCCACGTCCGGTATCAACCAGCTGCAGCAGTTTTGGATTGATGGCCTGGCGGGCCTCCTCCAGCACCCGGATCAGCTCGCGGGCCTGGCGGAGGTTCCCCGGGGTGAAGAAGGTGTAGGCGGTGCCTTTGTTGGTGCTGCGGGCCGTGCGGCCAATGCGATGGATGTAGTCCTCCGATGAGTTGGGATAGTCATAATTGATGACAAATTTGACATCCTCCACATCTTGACATTTCGGGTCAGTAGTTGTTGTGAAGGGAAAAGAGAAGAACACAAAGTCAGGAGAAAGCCAACACCGGTTTAAGAAATGTACTCCAGTCGTGAATTTTAAGTTTTGTGCTTTTGAAAAGAGAACATTCAGACAGACAATACCGGCAAGAACCATCAAGACTCATCATCCTCTGAAAGCTTACACCCACTTACCTGTTAAAACCGTCAACTACTTGTACAATTAGAAAATGAATGTACTTACCACGCTAATTTACACCACAGGGCTCACTTATCTGGCATAGCAATAAACTAGTGCACTTGCACGCATGCAAATAAGCCATGTGTGGCCGAAGGTACACGTCAACTGAAATAAGGGACGAAAAAGTTTGTGGTTCTCTGAAGAATTTGGACGATATTAAGTGAAATTGTAAAAAGAGGCAAGTGACCCTCCAGGCGATTCTTGTGTAAAAGACAGATTCAGTCGTCTAAAGGGATTTTCTGATCAATGCTTTAAGTACGAGGACCAAAAGGAGAATGTTAATTTCTTGTTGGGAAAAAATGTGTACTCTTCCTTATGGAAAGATTTAGCAAGAGCTGGTAAGTTATCAACAGACTGGACTGGTATACTGGTGGTATGACGTATACAAAGATAAATATCCAAAGTCTTAAAGACGAAGAGGGGTTGAAAGCAGGACAAACAGTTGATTTGGGAATGGGGGGGGGAGGGGGTAGTGGTTTTAAAGGAAACAACAGGAAGCTAGTACAAGACAAGACAAGGGAGAGAAGTGACAACCAAGCGAAGAAACAACATCAGAGGGGGGGTGAAAGAAAGGGAAATAGAAATAGAAAGAGAGCGCAGGGAACTCGATTATAGAGCGGTGGCTCCTCTAGGCCAGGACTCCTGCCAGCCAGGACCAGACATGACGTCCGCAGAGGGAGAGGCGGGCCGGCACAGCCAGTGGTGAGGGGTGTCAGGGGCTGGCATCAGGGGGCAGTTCAGAGGGGAGCCTCCAGCATAGCCTCCATGCCCGGCTTTGGCTGCTTTCCACCCTCACTTCCTGGCAGTTGTCTTCTCGTAACGCACCACTGTTTCTCGGCTTCACAAAACTTAAGTATGGCCTATGGAACTGCATTATATGCAGGGCCAATTTAGGGGGAAAACTTTGCTTATTGGGAATGGAAAAGTATCTCCTCAACGACTGTCAAGAAAAGTCTTCTCAATCCATATCCCATCAGAATAAATACATATTTACTGAAAACTTTGTTTAAAAAAAAAAGTCTCCATGTCCGAGTCTTTGAGTTAATTTAAAATCAGCAAATGGTGTGGTGCGTCACTGTGATGATGGCATGGCTGAGGGGTCCAGCCTCCTCCATACCTCCCTCTCCGCCCTCTCACCTGACAGCCGCCCCCGACTCTCAGATCAAATTTGGGAGCCCAGCAGCGCCCCACGCCCTCGCCCCCCCCCCTCTGTCGCCAGGCAGCCGTGTCCTGGAAGGGGGGAGAGTTTTGTTTGTGGGCTCTGTTCTGGGTTTTCAGCGGAGATGGCTGTGTCTGGGACTGATTAATCAGGCCGTCTCTCTCCCCGAGTCAGCTTTCGATTTGTCATGCCTAGGTCCGGCTGCAGGCTCCCGAGGGCCCGTGTGGTTCGAGTTGCCGGAGAAGAGACTTGGAAACAAAAACAAAAAACGGAAAAAAAATTAAAAGAAAACAAATGAACATAGAATTAGGTTAGAGGTTGATAGTCGTCGTGTAAGGGGCTGCTTCACTGGCACTCACCCCTTACGTCTTCACACCATTCAACATCATTCCCATGTTCAGTTTTTTTCTGTGTTATTCAATAGAGCAAAGTGGCTTCAACCCTGCTTCAAATACGACACACTTCTTAGATACACATTTTTATCTGAGAAGCATCATAGGTTCTTTCTGTGTCTTTTGGATCATAAATCCACTGTGAATAAACATGCAGCAAAGAGTCTGATCATCATATAATGACCGTTGGCATTATTATACTGCTAATTAAATGGCCTCATATCATGCATGTGTAACATCGGTGTGTTTGCGCTCGAGCCCACAGGACGTACCCAAACCACGCGAGGCCACGTCAGTAGCAATGAGGATGGGAGCTTTGCCGCTACGGAACTCTGCAACGCAGAACAGATGATCAGGAGCTGAGCGTCAGAGAAGAGAAGGAAACAATGCTCATATAAAGTCACTGTAGGTCAAATGTCAGGGTGTTTGATGTACCCGATAGCACCCAGTCTCTCTCTGGCTGGCTCTTGTCGCCATGAATACACATCGCTGGCCACCTGGAAGAGAGATAAGCAAGCTGTAAGGTAAATGAGCAGGTACAGCAGAGTCAACCCGGTGTTATTGCAATGTTGTTACATTTCTTAATCCCCGGAGGGAAATGCATGCCCACCTGTTCCCACAAACTTCTGGGTCAGATACAGGACGCGATTAACATGGTGATGCGTGAGATCTTGCACCATCACAATAACAAAGACTAAACTGTATAGAATCGTTGTATTATTGTATTCCTAATATATATATATATATATATATCTTTCAATACTCACCCATCACGCCTCATCCTGCGTGTGAGATCGTCGCATCGTTTCTTGGTCTCTGCGAAGATGATGGTCTTGTTTTCCTTCTCAGCCATGATCTCCTCCATCAGCTGGATCAACCTGAGGAAAGAAAGCAAAAGTAAATAAATTACCAGATTTATAATATTTATATATGGACATATCATAATCATCATCTCAAATCCATAGAGGCCACGATCATTAAAGTAAGGATTGAAAAGGGACGGGAAAGAGATGCAGTAAACGGGCAAAGAGTAAACGGGCAAGACGAATAAAGCACTATTACAAAGGAAAAGGCCCTAAAACACTAGAAACCAAACAAACAAAGCAGGAAAAGATGTGGCTGGCCTCTTACTTGTGTTCTTTCTCACTCTCCATACAGACATCAACTATCTGAAGAATGTTGTGGTTGGCGCTGAGTTCCAGAGCTCCGACATTGATTTGGACATAGTCTTTCAGGAAGTCCTCTGCCAGCTGGCGGACCTCTTTGGGCCACGTAGCACTCCACATCAGGGTCTGCCTGTCGGGCTGGCCAAGGAGCAAACCAAATAAACAGAGACAAGGAACGACAGATCCTAAAATGACTGCTTCATCAAAACATAACTGTCAAAGATAGCATTTCTCCGCAGTTGATTTACCCTGATCTGGTCCACAATCTTGCGAATCTGCGGTTCAAAGCCCATATCCAGCATGCGGTCGGCTTCATCCAGAACCAAGTATGTGCAGCGTCTCAGGTTGGTCTTTCCAGCCTCCAAGAAGTCAATCAGACGACCTGGTGTGGCAATGCAGATCTCAACACCTGGAGGAGACACATTTAGTATATTACACACTAATCAAATGGGGATTTCAATGGGAATCAATTGTTTCAGCTGACTCAGACAATAACAAAATAGTTTGTAATGCGACACATCAGTTAATACGGCCTACCTCTCTCCAGGTCTCTGATTTGAGGTCCCTTGGGTGCACCCCCGTACACACAGGTGCTTTTGATGCGGGATGACTTTCCGTAATCGCCTGCCACCTGCTGGACCTGCTGCGCCAGTTCTCGTGTGGGGGCCAGGACCAAACACTGCAGAGCACACACACAATATGCCGTAACAATACACCGTTTAGTGCATTAGACACTTTGATGTTGTGCTGAGACAGCATGCAATATCATTATTGTAAGCTCTGATGTGGACAACTAAGTGATTAATGCATTCCTTTCTTCTGCACATACAATGGGCCCATCTCCACGCTCCAGGTAGGGCTGATGACTGATGTGCACGATGGCAGGGAGGAGGTACTAAAGAGGAGAAAAAAGGAGGGAACGGTCAGTGTATTGTGCTGCTGTGCAAGTCCAGTTAGAGGAAGACGTGCGTCTCACCGATAAGGTCTTCCCGGAGCCAGTCTGAGCAATGCCCACCATGTCTCTCCCGCTGAGGGCCAGAGGGAAACCTTGTGCCTGAATGGCTGTGGGCTCCTTGAAATTATGCTGCATCAGGACATCCAATACATGTTCTAGATGGAGAGGCAGCACCAAATATTCTGGTTATTTCTGTGACGACCGATTTAGTTTAGTTTGTCTCTTTGTCGTGGCTGTGTAGTTCCACAATGGTGCAGGTTCTAGATAATGAGTGTGCTTACGGGGAAACTGTGCCTGGTGGAAGTTGGTGACCGGCTTTGGGCAGCCTGAACCTCGAACAGTGATTTCTTTATTCCTGCAATACTCCTCAACATCATGCTGGAAGCACAAGAGTGAGAAAAAAACACAACACGCTAAACACCAGTGTACAGCACTGTTAATAACACCGTTATTAACCTCGATATTTCAGGGGTACCTGGCTCATTCGCTGCAGGTCCGAATGTTCGACGTAAAAGTCTTTCTCAAATTTAGGAAGCTCGGCCAGGTCCCATCTCTTCTTCCGTAGACGGTCCCCGGGGTTCCCAAACTTTTTACCCAGCGGTGGGCCGCCTCTGCTGGACCCGAAGCGAGGGCTGCTGCGAACATGACGAGACACACACAATGTGAAGCCGACTTTCCTGGACTAGAATGTGAACCCCGTTAACCCCAACACGCGCACGGCAGCCTCGTCATAATGGCACCTGGAGGTGTGCGCGAGCGCTGACGTTACTTGACTGAGTCGACGTTAGCGGCTTACCCTCTGTCACGGCCACGGTCTCGATCTCTGTCTCCTCTCATTTGAAGGACACACGCGCTCTTGTATGAGAAGTGAAGCGGTTATTTAATGGCGCCTTCAGCTCAGTGGACCCTTTTCTCGAAGTAGTTGCCTGGCTTTCGCTTGTCTAGACCTGTTACCGTTACAGGCCTGGACAACCGCCGTCGTTATTTCAGCTAAATGACGTCAACGTGGACCGCTGTGTGGGCGAAGAAATGGCCCCTTTGTTAAATACTTGTTGAATAGTCAAATAAGTCGAATGATACTATGTTATATTGGCAGAATACCAGAGTAGCAAAAGCTGTAATGCTGTGTTGTTGTTAGCGTCGCGCACACGCAGCTGGAGAGCGGAAGCTACTGTGATTGGCTGACTGCGTGGGAAGTCCCGCCCCCACATATGATTGGACGCATCACTCCTTATTGTTTTGGTCTGCCACAGCAGAAAAGTTAGATTATTGTACAAATCAGAACACAATATTTGCAATATTTTTAATCTACTTCGATGATGTTGTCTGCAAGCTAACTTGATCAAAAACAACCTGAACCAGAAATGACTTGTTTGCATTTTGTATTTTATTTCCTTTTCAACATCAACAGAAACCATTATAACATCAAAACAAGAGATAATATTGCCAATATACAAATTAAAAAGTGTACAACAAAAATAAAACAAGACAATATGTGAAAATTAAAATATAAACTCAAGCACTATTCCAAGCAATGCCATTACAGTCACCATCATGAATGTTTCACATTGCTTCCACAGAGTTTAACTCTATTTACAACATCACCTCCTTTCTGGTATAATATTTCCTGGTTTTATATTCTCACCTTTGTGAATCACATAGCATCAGCAACTGTTATTTGATAGTGTTTTGAATCAAGATGCTTGAGTTTGATATGCTGGGAAAGGGAAGAGCAAAAAGCAGTGAATTTAGGTGGTCGGGGGGGATAACGCTCATTATTCCGCTAGCTGAACACAATTTTCCCATTTTGGAATGAGTGTGCTCTTTTGAGGACACATCAATTTGGCAATTCATTTTCCACGTGGACTACATTCATCACAAACGAGGACTTCACTGTTGGTTCAATTTCAGTTAGACGTGAGCCAATTAATCCACACAATCAGTTTGGACTCTGCACTTAACATAACGAGAGGAAAACAATGATCACACATTTAGCGCCAGCATTGGGTCTAATGTCACCTGTCAAAAGGATCTAGTCAGCATTTATATTGACGAGTTCTGCCATCAAATATTTACGATCACAAGCAGCTTCTATACTGGCCCTCGCTAAAACGCATAGAACCATTAACTCCCCCCATGCGTCACTGCTAGTGCGTCCCTTAATAAATCTATGTGCACCTTGCATACATTATTTTAATGCCCATATATTCCTTTTCAAGATGAGTCCAGTCTAATTTAAAGCCTTGTTTGCACTGAGACTCTTCGAATGGCTAACTCACTACTACCATAGCAGTGATGCCCTAATAAACAATACCAGCAGAGGCAGGCCTGATCTGTGCTGCCCTTAATTATAGGATTACAATCCGCAGCACATCACAGCTGGGTCAGCTCTACAGGGAACTTGCTTCTTCAGTAATCTGTAATCTGTGTGGGCGTTGTCCTTCCGCCGGCCTCCCTGGCCGCACTAATATCCCGCCTACAGCTGTTCCCTCTCAGTGCTCCACAAACAATAACATTGCACGAGGAGCCAAAAGCCGGAGTCATGCAATTACACTTTAGAGTCACTGGTTCATGTGAACCCATAACAGAAATGAAAACAAACACAGAATATTCAGAACATTTTCTGGAATAACAATCTTCCAACAATCTCTTTAAACGAGTTACACCTTCAAGGTCAAACAACATTTAAATAAAAAAGAATGTGAATAAATTCTTATATATTAAAATTAAGCCTGGCATTTCAAAGGCTCCTTAGTTTTGCTCGACTATAAATGAATTCTAAATCTTAAGACAGTGGGTCTCATGGACTGGAGCACATGGTACTCCTTCCATTTGGCAATGATTCGGTAAGAGGCAGAATTGGCAGAGGGGTGAGGAGGAGTTTGTATTGAGAATCGATATGAAAACTACTGACAGATGAAGGAGGCCATGTGTTTCAGATGTAGATGGCACATATTTTCTCTGGCACACACCTTATATCTGTCATATCTTATTTTTTGCTGTGGTGTTTAAATTGCAGCATAATGACACTATATGCAGGCACGGTTATTTGTACCATGTTCAGTAATGGCTTTTATGACATCAACAAAAATTGACAACTGACCAGTTAATAACCACTTAATAAATCTAATGTCTGTCTGAACATCTCGACCTCTCTTCTTCCTCCCGATTATATTTGTAACAACTTCCTTAACCTCTTTTCTTTCCTCTCTTTCCTTGTAAAAACTCTCAATCCCTTCCCACAGTCTGGTACTTATGTCTTTATAAGTCTGAAATAAATCGGATCTTTTCATTGTTGTAATGTAAAAAAGAAAAGAACAAAATAGTATGTTAAGGTACCAACAAAAAGATCTGATTTGTCTCACACTGGTGATAAAAAATCCAACATGGCCGACGGGAGTAGAGCGAGTGTGGCTTTGTGCCTCAGAACTCGTCGTCGGAGCTGAGCAGCAGGGTCTTTTCGTTGTCTGCGCGGGCGCTGAGGTTACTGTGGCTGCGGGACAGGGGCGGGCCTCCGCTTCGCTCCAGCGTGGACT
Organism: Taurulus bubalis; assembly: GCF_910589615.1. NCBI lineage: Eukaryota > Metazoa > Chordata > Actinopteri > Perciformes > Cottidae > Taurulus > Taurulus bubalis. The sequence goes on from NC_136605.1 coordinate 7,195,584, forward strand.
GCTGGGTGTACTGCTGATAAGCCGGGGAGAAGTTGTGGATGGCATCCTGGACCATGTCCCCTGGATTCATGGTCTCCTTCAGGCTGCTGGAGATGCTCTTCATTGGGGCACAGCGGCCTGGAGGGAGAAAACGTTAGGATTTCAATAAAGAGACAGAAGTGGACTGGGGGGGAGGCATGAAAGGGACAGACGATGAGTGAGACAATCCTGAGGCTATGTTTCCTTCAAACTGTCAAGGGAATTTTCCAAATAGATCTTTGAAAAAATCTGATCCCAGAAAGCTGTTGAATGCAGATTATGTGATAAAGCGACAGTGGGTAGTATGAGATTACTGGAGGTCAATATGAATGCATATTTTACAACATTACGCAGGTGATGATTTAACACCAGGTTATACTAATTTGCATGGCTTCAGGTCTTATTGTGTCACGGCTGGGAGAGAGAGAACTAGAGGGGACCACTGAGCCCGGTAGGAACATACACAATCTAAATTGTGCCAAGCAAAATGCTCAAAGAATGGCAGCAAAATGAACATAAAGAAACAAAACAAGACAGCTGTAGACCCACAGGTTTTAAATGAACTCATGCTGAACTGAAAACGATGTCAAAGTAATGAACATTTGACCACATTCAAACACCAACGAGCAAAAGAAACAGCACTTCTGGGGTCAAACATACAGAACTGTTTTAGATACAGACAAACACGGCTAGCATCAGACCTACCGTACTGTCCATAGATAGGAAAGGAGCCTTTGAGTGCAGCACAGTGAAGGAGAGAGGGAAAGAAAAAGGAGACAAAGAGACAAAGAACAAAAGAAAGTCAAGATGAAATATGAAGGAAAGGCAGAAGAGAAAGACTCGACATACAGTATATAGAGAGCGTCAAAGACAGGAATCAAAGGGAAACAGGTTGGGACAGAGAGAGTGAGGTCACGTCAGACTGCAGACATCAAGTCCATATCCAGGACCATTCGGAGCAGAAAGATCATAAACTACACCGTAACATACAGACATATTTTGCGTTAATGTTCTGATCTCACACCAATCAAAATGAAACACGGCCCTCACCATACGAGTCCAGCCTTTTATCCATGTAGACCTTGTAAGTGAAGGCGTGGCGCAGAGCAACGGCAGCAAAGAACATCTCGATGCAGATGATAAAGTTCTGGTAACCGGCGGCAACCGTTCCCTCGCCCACAGAGAAGTCCGCCGAGCTGATCTTAGGGATCGCTCCACACTTCTCCAGGATGGCCAGCAGCATGCCTGAGTCGTACAGAAGAGAGGCAGGCGGCAGCGAGAATGAAAACCAACAGGAAATCGTAAACAAGAGCGCAGGCACAAACAAGCGTTGTCGGAGACACACAAATTTAACAAAAAGGGGATGGTAGACATGATAGAGTGAAGGGATTTTATTGCTGACAGTGCAAAAACCTCACAAATTGAACAAAGGTGTTTGTTAAGTACAGTATGTAACATTGCATTTTTTCCTCTTTTTTTGCCAACCCCGTGGGAATTCACACTATTTCGATAGGAAGGCCATTTTGATAGACAGACTTCTTACCTTGCCAGAAGGAGAGAAAGATGACCGACTTGACCATGAAGAACTTGAGCATGGGGTTGTACGGGACAAGAAGTTCCCGCGTGGCGAAGTAGAAGAGGAAGAGCGCGTAGAGCGCCAGGCTGACGGAGACGGTGTAGATGATGGTCACGTACAGGTAGCCGCTCGCCACGCTGCAGGGGAGAGGAGAGGCACAGGGAGAGAACGAGCTTTAGCGAGGAAACACGTGGCCAACGTCCAGGTGGAGAAACGAAGAACACGTAAAGCCCGACTTACAATCAACCTGAACCTAGTTTGTGTTTTTCATCTGGGAAAATAGTTCAATAGTTTAGTTCTGGTGGAGGATGAGGATTTTTACATGAAGCTTTAAAAGTTCACAAAAAGATGGAGATTTGGACTGGAGAGCAGCACTCTTAACATTATTTTTATAAAACTGTATCTAATACCCCTCTTGTATATACGACCACCTTTGTACACATACGTCATATGTATAGTGTTCTCATATTGTATATTTTTTCTCTTTCCTGTTATAGTGTGTTTTCTTATTTTCTTTTCCAAAACTGTTGACTCAGAGAGTCCTGCACAAACAATTCCAATGAGTCTGGACTGTTGGTCTAGGCACAAATGGCCAAATAAAAACCTTGAGCCTTGAGAGATGTACTCATTACTGATATGCATTCTCTGGGCTGCAGCTCAGCCATTGTGGTCTGACCGGACATTTTTTCCGCTGAAGAACACAATCGATCACTGCTCATAAAGATGACCGCGCTGCGACTGTGGAAACATACTTGAAGTCTCCATCTTTGTATTTCCCGAAGGCCTGAAGAACGACAGTGATCACTGCCATCAGGGGCTTCACCACGCAGAACTGGAGCGTAGCCTGAAGAGGAGAGAGAAACAGAGTCAGTGGAAAGCAGCGGAACTCAATGAGACATGAAGGAAACATGTATAATGTTAACATTAACATGTTACCAATACAGCTGATCTAATAACAAACACTTTGCATCTTTTGTCGTATATTTGAGCATCTTAATTTGACATGACTGTTACTTTGTTGGCTTATTCAAACCAGCTCTCATAAATATTAATCAAATTTTACTGAATTTACAGAAAAGAACTATAGTTCTAACACCCTTTGAGTAATTTTAAACAATGTATATTATATGAGCCACGAGAGTGATCGGTACCTGTTTGCAAAACCTGAGGAAACCGATGGAGTACGTCCTGCCCCACAGACAGCAGGTCCCATACACACAGCTCGACCTAAAGGGAAGAGCAGGTTCAAGTTGCCGTAGACTTTTACACAAAATTACGATCAACAAAGAGACTCATTAGAAGGAACGAGAATGGCATCAGAAAAGGGAAGATGAGAGCAAAGAAGACTCACTCAATCGGTTTCCCTCGGATCTCAGCCATGATGGCGCTCTCTCCTCCCAGGTACTCGTAACACAGACTCAGGAAGTTGTAGATGACAAAGGCTGAAGAGTGTCACACAATGGGGAAAAAATTAGGGTGATCATTAGTGTCTGAGAAATCACTCCCAAGATTCACAGCCATTACAAAAAAAAGATTTCACCATTTGTTAGGAAAATAATAACAATAATTTAGGCCTCAGGCTGGTTAACCAGTACCTGAGCAGAGCCCCCGAACCTAAATACATCTATACGAAGGTTTTACAAAAATACTCTATCAACGTTGCTGACGTGGGTATTTCTAACGGTCTCCAAAACCGCGTAGTCAGCGATCCGTGTGACTGTCATAATACAGTTATGTTTTGCTGATTTTGTTCCAGAACTGCTGAGCGAGCCACTTCGAGGCAGAAAGGCGAGTCACCCAATCGGCGGGCTTAGATGATGATTGTGTAATGTTGTGAGTGAGGCACAAGCCCAGGCGTAATTGTAAGGTATGGCTCCCGAATGCCGGGAGCAGAGGTGAAGCCGCGTGAGAACGGGACGCCTGGTTGGTGGTCAATGGTTCCAGATGAACAGATGCTACACAAGTGAGCTGCACACATTTGAGGCCATGATATCCACTCATGTAATGCGCTGCATAACCACGGCTAATAAAGATAGAAATCACATCGGAGCATGTGATGTTTCTTTGTGTTGGTCTGCCACGGCATCATGGGCCTGGCTGCACCAGGTGGGTCTCTAATCCCTTTGTATGGTCGGATCTGACATGTAACCAACCTGATCAACGCAGACAGACTGGTTGCCAACGTACCTGCTCTCGCCTTTAAAAAGCCTTCTTATCTTCCTGTACATTTAGAAAAGTAGTCCCTAAAAAGCAGTCATATATGAGCCTGACTGGACCGCGTACTGATCCCAGTAATCTGAGTCCCTGAGAGAGCAGAGTGTTTTGTTTTTTTCATTCACTGCCGCAGGTGTTCTCGTTCTAATTTAAGGGTAACCCACAGATACCGGCTCCCCACTGGCTCCGCTCTCGCTCCCGTTTGAAGCGGCTCATCTTAAAAGTGAGCCTGGGACTGTAGTACACCGACAACCCTGTCCAGGACCAAGTCAGCTCAGTGATGGCTTTGTCAATCTTGCGGTATTATTGCACTCTAAAAGCGTACTTTCCCCGCTACTGGCTTGAAAGGCGGTTTATTCGACGCACAGTGAGAGACTAAATATCCGAGTGTTACTCATGAGAGCAACAATGTGTTAATCTTAATCTAGACGTGCAATTGTGGAGACGAAGCTCTCCGTGTCACGACTGTGCCTGTATAGAGTTAGTTGTCTATGATTTACATATCCAATAACCTCAGTAATATTCTGTAATATGCACTGGATTGTGACGCACTCCTAAAGAGAAATAAGAGGCGGTATAGTACTGAGGACATCTTTCACGTGAGAGGCACATGGTGGCCCCAGATCGGCTACTTTTGATCTTTTTTTTTTTTTTTTAAATCAGCATTTGTGCAAAGGTGTCGCCATTAAGCCTGAACTCAAAGTGCATGTTACGGTGTTTATGAACTCTGCTGGTAGGGCGACACTATACTAATCGCCTGTCTGTATGTATGTTGTATGTTGTATGTAAGTATGTTTTTGATGTATTGTTTAGTATATACGATGATAGGAAAAAAACAACAACAATTCAAGCGAATCCTCACAATGAGAGGCTTGAACCAGCTTCCTGCGGATCAACGACTAGTTTCAGCTCCACAAGCGGGCTCAGGCAATTATCCTCATAGAGCACATGTGGCGATGGGACACTCAAAGCAAATTGCCTCAAACATAACCACAGTATGAGATATATATATATATATATATATATATATATATATATATATATATATATATATATATATATACACTGTATATATAATTGCTTTATTGTTCTCAGAATCTGAGCACGGCGAGGGACCGAAAGAAAGCTTGTCTGCTCACGAGTGAGATGCCGTTTCAAAGACTTCTCAAGGATTTGCTGGTTTTCCTGCAGTTGCTAGGAAACAGGTTTCCCCCTCCCCTGCATTCCCAAGAGGCCACAAGAGACACGAGGACAAAGATGGCAACCTTTGCAAATGAAGACCCTACAAAGGCCATCTGCCACTGAGGTATCGCATCACGTAAACTTAATTCTCACAGCCGTATATTATCTGCTGGGAGTCAAAAGACACGTTGGAACACGACACAATATGGCAGCCCAGTCCAGCCTGCGGCAGAATACCGGTAGCGTGGCGGCGCACTGCGTCCACTCACCTTCGTAGCAGTCTCGGACTGTGTCAAAGTACACATAAAACTCCTCATTGGTGAAGAAGAGAAGGCTGAGCCAGGAGTCGAAGGCATAGATGGGGACTATGAAGAGGATCCGAACGATGTGCCTCTGCTCATTTGGAGAGCTGTAGTAGCGCAGGTGCATGTAGATCTAAAAGGAAGAGGGCAAGAAAAAAAAAAGAAGGTCAGAAATCCTTTAAATATATGCTTTAGCCAGAAGACAAAAATCTATTCAATAATATTTTAAGATTCTGTCGCAAATGTGGCGCACAAACGAGTCCCAGACCCTGAACCTGACACCCCGTCCCAGGTGGTGATAATAACGCTGTATGTCCATGTGTGTGGATGGTGACTGAATGCAGCATGGAGACCAGATTCTTTGGGATAAGCGATACAAAAACCAGCAGGTATCAACTTTTAACTGTCCACAACATCAGAGCCTGGTGAGGCTCACATATCCCTCTGAAAGAGAGCCAGGAGATTCACAGTGGCGGGTTTTACATGGCGCCTTGGCAACGAACACTTTCTCGGCAAAGGTTGCCTCAAGTATGGGTGGGGGGGTTGCTCTTTTTCGAGTCATGCATGCGTTTGTTAGACGTAACCGCGCTGCACCTGTGCTTGATGTCTTGAATGTGCTCAGTGGAGAGTTGGGGGAGGTCATTTCTGTGGGTCTGTTTATCCCGTGTACTCGTTTATAAAGAGGCTGAACCGTGTCCCGTACGGCTCACTGGGTGAAACCACGTGAGGGGAAGTGGGTCTGGGTCTGTGAACTGGTTTGTATGTCAAAGGAAACGGGGTGGTTTTGTGTTTTTGTGCTTGCTGGGAAGTTGTGTGTGCATGTGGAATGTGTGAGTGAAGGCGGGAGTGTAGATGAGATGGGCTGATTTTTAGGAGTGAAAGTACATCATTTATTCATCCATCTTTTCCTCTTAAAGTTTCTTTTCTGGTGGCTTTTAAGTCAGATGTTTAATTAAAAAGGACGTACAAAATCCTAACGCAGTGGATAAATGGGTTTAAGTCTGGAACTAATTGCCACCTCATGAAACCTGCATGCCAGGCCCTATTTGTCGGAGCAGGTCAGAGCACAGCCAGTGTGCGTTTGCTTAAATTGGACATTGGAGCGCTGCGAGTCCGGAAGGGCGGGCGCTGACATGCGGGCCTTTTGGGGATAACTGACACCGGGCTTTCATCACTCCTATTGAGAGCAGCAGCCGGCAGGAACAACAGGGCGGGCCCCCGCGTCTGCTTCATCCGGCTCCCTTCCACTTTACACAATGTCGCAGCGATCACCTTTCCCGGGTCTGTAAACAGACACACACACACCTGTGGTCGCATTAACAAACAGTGGGCGACAATACAACAAGCGAGACGGTGCAGTCCGCTCGCAGGGCTTGTTGCTAGGTGACCCTCCTCCGCGCGAGCGCACACACACACACACACACACGCACACGCACACACACACTGCTCTTTCATGTCGAAGTCGAGCTCGGAGCACTTGTTGCCAGAGCGACAGAGGGCTCTTCTTTAAGCCTGTATGTGAGAACAATAGAGGGCGAATCATTAACCTATGTGCCTCGAGGTACAGTTGATCTCACTTGCATAAAAAAGGGATGCTTAGTCATAAACTTCCATGTGACATGGCTGATAAACTGACACAAACAGCAGCACTCTTATCTCCACCACTATCACTAAACAAACACCCGCAGCCCCAGAGGCTTTCAACACTCTCCTCACTGTCAAAACACAGGGAACTAAATCTTTTCCCTTTACGACTTCATTATTTTTGCACCTTTTCCTCACATCATCCAACCCGAGATAAAACAGCGCACACTGAGGTCTTGCGATACTCTCCGATGGCCGCGCTACCCGAAGGTATCTGGCACACGTTCATTGTGTTTCGGGGGCCATAATAATAATAATAATAATAATAATAATAATAATAATGATAATCAACCTCAGTCGACCAAACTGGGCTCCATGGCGGCCTTGGGGTTGGGGTGCCAACCACGAATTGCAACATCTCTGGTTCTCCACCGACCCATGGGCATTTGTTGCATGTCGGTCCTTATCTGTCGTTTCTCTACTGTTGGCTACCAAATAAAGACATGCGATACAAAAACCATTATGCAATAAGTAGTCTGGACCAGCTACTGGGAAAATATGTCCGCATTTGGAAGAAGCTTTCACCACACAGGATGTGGAACCTTTTTTAACTGCATGTGTTTGGTGTGTGAGCGTGCATCTGGCCTTGGTTTACACAGGTGCTCGTGGAAAAATGCTCCTGGGTGTGAATGTGTCTACTGTTTAAAAAAAAAAAGAGGCAGGACGGTGGGTAGACTTGAAAGATCATGAGCGAGGTTCGTTTTATCCTGAGTCAAAGACATGAAAACAGAAGCTACCACACCAAGCAGATAGGGCTTCAGCGTCTTGCTTTACTAATACGTTTACTAATGCTGTGTTCCGACTGATAATAGTGCAGCGTGAATACAATTAAAAAGCCTTTTTCATTTCAATAAGAAATGTAAACTCGTGATTTACCCCGGCCTCCCCTCACCTGGTGGCATGTGATCAGAAGAGCTGTCCAGACGAAAAACCCAGATATAGTTTGGGCAGTCGCGGTCATGAGGAAAATGGGCTCTTCTTGCAGGACCACCGGGGCTTCCGGCACCCAGGAGGTGTTGGACTGCTGTGGGGCCACCGTGGCTGGGGGCCCCGGGGCGAAGCCGACAGGAGAGTCATTCCCCAGCCGCTCTGCCAGGGCGATGTCTCGCCGCCAAAGTTGAGCCATCTGCATGAAGAAAGGACGCATGTGAGACTTAACACACAAAAATATATATGCTCTGTATGCTCTACCAAGACATTTTGAATAAGTAGTCGCCCGGGGCCAACGGCAAGCAGCTGCACAACCTGACGTACATTTTCACATGTAAATGCGTATGAACAGGACTCAACCGAAATCTCAAGCCAACATCCACTGATGTTAAACATGAGAAAACAGAAACAGATACAGAGCAGTGAAGAAGGGAGGGGGCATAAGGTAGGTGGGTGAAAACCACACACACCAACACATAAAGGAGGGGGGGATCACTCAAACATAGCAAATCAGTGTGACAGCAACACGCTCAAAGCTGCTGACCCACTTTTCTCCCCTTCTTTTTCCCTGTGCTTTGCTAAGGAAGGAAGAAGAACAGTGTAGCTGGAAGTGATGCTCAAAACAGAAATAGTTCCATCTTCAGAGTAATTAAACACTTTTCCACAGATCAGCACCAAAGTTCAGGCTCGGGAGACTGAGGCGCATGGCCTTGGGTGGATGCTGCAGCAACATAAGATAATAATTTCATGACCTAGAACTGGAATAGAGTAAAACAACCGTTAGATGTATGCCACCTCATGTAAGATGTAAGATGTGTGAGCCAATGTTGCTCTTACCACTGTGAGTTTGTTTGTGAATCAGAATCATGGCCGCTATTAGAAATCTGCCTGCCACGCCCACATTTCTCCATATAAGGAAATAGGTTTGCCTGAAGTTGTAAAACAGAAGAAGCCTTGTTCCGAAATCTAAAGAAGCAAAAATAATTCCACCGACACTCAGTTTTGAAAGGTTGAACAATTGAATCATGGCAATAATTGAAGAGGATATGTATTTAATACATTAGGCCAAAGCATTAGTAAACCCGAAAGGTGCTACATTTTGTTGTTGATTAAGGCTTTTTTTTTAATGAATGCAGTTTTAATATACGATGCATTTAGTTTACTTTCTTCAAAGACAGCCGGGCCTCCATCATTAATGCATATCCACTACACACAGTTTTATGCACACAGTTTGTGAACAGAGTCTGATACGTTTCCCCAGTATTGAGTGGCTTCACGCGTATTGGTGCTTCACTTTTTTCTCAACATTCATTGTTAAAAGATGAAGCTAACTGCACTGCACAGCCCCAAACCCTCTGAATTGTCTTTATTTGGTTTGCACTTATCAACCCAAAAGCTAACGCTGCATTTGTGCCACGTCAGCAGAATGGGAGGATTTCACTCCCACTGGAAAATCCCCATATCTCTGAATTTCAAAAAAAAGATTCATAAGAAAGGAAAATAAAACAAGTAATCAAATACATTTGCTGCACAGATTTGGACACACGAAAACAAGGACTGGCCAAACTGGATCAAAAGCATCCAGAAAGCTGATCCACGGCTGATCCTCAGTGCCGCCATCTCTCCAGCTACGCAAGTGTCTTGGTCCAGGAAGACGAGAATCAGATAATTCAGTGTAAACTAATTTCCCAATGACTTTCAAACCCTGTGCTCCAGCTAAATATAGGCTGGCTCTCAGGTTGGTTATGGATGACTCATGCTGCTTACCACTGCCGTCGTGACACACACACACACACACCCACACACAGAATATCAATTATTATTATGTTTTAAATTGGTGTAATTGAGTATCATTCTTTATCATATTATTCATCCCAATGCACTCAGTCAAACGTCTTGCACAAAGATTTGTAGTAAAGCAGACGGCTCCAGTTTGATATTCCATAGGAATGCATTTCAATGTGATCAACACAAGACTATTTAACAGCTCTATCCAAACAGATGTACGTATACTGGTATTGAAGGGATATTTTATCGTTTATCATGGTACTTGTGTATTTACCAGCCATGGTTGGATCCATACAAACCGGTCAAAACAGGTTGTCATATTAAGGTCTGTGCTCATTGGAGCCCAAAGCAGCACATCATCAACAACAACTCAGTGCTTCCCAGTGGGTCACAGACACGAGAGAGAGAGAGGCAACTCAATCCTGCTGACTGCACCCGTGGATAGGTATCAAAACATGCATTGTACTTTGACCTCAATCGAAGCAGCAGTCTCTGTGACAGGCAGGCCATCATGCGTCCTCAGGCCAGCCTGAAAGCACTGTGGAGCATCCGGCCATTGAGGCCGCTTTCAATCAGAGGCACTGAAGAGCACTACTTCACAGTGACCACATCTCTTTTTAATTGCTTTAAGTGTAGCTATTGTGGATCCCACAAAGAACGAGGGAGCAGGGTGCCCAGCTTTCAGCCTCACGCACGCGCACACACACACATTATAGAAACACTGGGTGACACCATATTTTAAAAAAAGGGGCAATCCAGCGGGGACAATATTTACCTCAGCTGTTCTGATTTTGATTATTATATGTGAACCAGTCTTTAGAAGCCCCCGCGGAAGTAAATAAAATGGTAGCTGTTGTTGCGCGCACGGCTCCATCCTCCTGCTTCACTCACCTCATCCGCCGTTTGATCTGCGCTGGATTGAATCAAAGCTTCGGCTTAGCTCATCGTCGCAAACCTTTTTTTGAGAGGACAAGTGACTTGTCCATGCGTTAACATTCAGACGACAGACACCCACTCATCTGATCGCTGCAGAAACTTGCCTCTTTTTTTCTTCCCTTCTTTCCTCCAGCTGGCAGCTGAGCGTTAACTGCGCCGAGCTAACGCGAGCTAGCCTGCTATTGCCCGTGAAGCCCAAACAAAGCCAGACAACCCGCTTCTAAAGGAGCGACAGGCTCAACTACACCGACATGTCTGTGAGAAGCTGCTGGGTTTATCTCGCCAGTTCTTCTGCGAAGCTGATGGAGACAGCGTCCCGTTATTTCCCCCACATTATCGTCTTCATCCTGCAGTTCCGTCAGCAGCTGCCACTGGAAAACTCCGCGGATGGCGCATGCGCATGCACAGTATATTTTTCCGGGTCTCTGTGCGATTGATATGACGTAACGTAACTTTGGATTGCACTGCATGTTATTATTGTGCTAAAAATGTATAATCAAAACCGTTCTGCACGCAGCAGTAAGAAAAAGCTGAGACAGAGAGAAAAGGTCAGCAAAAAGTTGTGAGCAACGTTATTCATTTTTATTACTTCATAAAATATACACAAATACTGTTGTAAATAAAGTGTGTTAAAGAACTGTACAAGATATCAGTACACAATACAGAAAGTGAAATCCCCATCACCTCAACCTCTTTTCCATCACTCAACCGAAGCGCTCACAATGCCACTGGGTCACGGCGGCCTGTACAAAGGTAATTACGCACACAGTACACTGCTATTTACACATCCCTGCAATTGCATGTTATTTTTTTTCTTTTGAATGACATCAAGGTTGCTGGAGATTAAAATCCAAAAAGGTGACATCAAACCATTAGCATATCATTGTGCAGAAGGAATATTGAAAGCCCTATGTATTATATGAGGTGGACAACCTTTGACGCATAAGAATAGAACAAAAAGGGAAAGGCAAAAAATAAAACAAGAAACAAACATTGAACGAACACACTACTTCTAAAACGATGCAGGAAGATGAAGTGAAACAAAAATAAGAGAACAAAGGACAGAAAGTTATTTAAGACAAGTAAATGATATAGTTTAACATAAATAGCAGAGAAGGGGAATGAAACAGTACGCTTACAAAGACTAAATGGATATTGTATTATTAGCAGGGATTCACTGCATCACTCTCTCGCGCTCACAAACACACATAATATTGGTTGACCCAGCTGGCAAAGGAACAGTAGCCCATTCCACAATTTAGTCCTTTAAATACCTAAAAGTCTGAACCCAGCCCCAATTTATTTCATTAGTATGCATTTTTCTACTTTACGCTTTAAAACAAAAGAACCACATTTTGGCTTTACATTGAAATAAAAAAAATATTTACAGAAAAGTAAACGTTAAAAAAAAAAAAATCATTGGATGTCCCATCCCCCTAAGAATCACCCACAACAGAGCCTGCCCACTCCCCCATGACCTCCAATAACAGAAATTTAAAAAAGGTAACATTTAGAACCATCATAAACATTGCAGCCACTATTTGTTAGCCAAAACGGGCAGCTATGGTCTCTGGTCAAATACGCGGAGAATTTCCTGAGGAGCTTCCCTCAAGACTTGGAGTGTGTCTTTGCAATATCTATGGCCATTCCTCACCTTACCCACGCACATTAAAACCAAAGAAAACACCACAGTCCAAACGGGCAAAGTAAGGGGAGGTGGAGGTTTTGAGGGACAGTAAATCATCACGTGGATGAAGGGCAAGCAAGCACCAATTGCTACTTCACCAGGAAATATTACTCTACAACAGCTAAAACACCACTTGCTTATCCTTTTCCAAAGCTACCGTTCTTTTTGACCGCGACCCTCTCACCTACCTCGCCTCATTTGTTCCATCTTTTAGCCGTTATTTCTCAAAAAGAAAAAAAAAAGGAAACTCATAACAAGCGCCCAATTTAAGATATTATCATGAAAGATTAAAAAGGTGACATACACTGAAAAGTAGTTTTTTCGCTGTGTTGAACTGAAAAAGAAAAATCTTTACTAAGCCTATATCAATCACGACCTTTGACGAGAAACATGCGCATGTCCCGGATACCTTTTTAGCTTCGTTGACGCCAACTGCTCTTCACATGTGTCCGACAGAAGGTACCGAAGGAAATGTTTTGAGGGGTGGAGCAGGTATGAGCAACCATGGAGTAAAAATGGTGTTGGACTGTCATTCATTTGTTTTTCGTATCGTGGTGGTCCACGGTTCAGCAAAAAAGGGTTCATGAAAGAGTGCATGTTGGATACCGCCACGTACTTCCCTGGATCCTGGGAAAAAAATATATTCATTGTCCTTTTCCAAAGATCCACGTGTCCATTGGCAATCATCTTTTCATAAGACGAGGTAAAAACAAAAGGAAAAATAAAAACCGGAGCGATGAATATACCTTGCAGCCCTGCAATGACAAGTGGAGCGATAAGTTATGAGAGGATGGATTGTAAGCGCGGCATTTCTGCAATCGGCATGGGGGTAAGTGTGACATAAGACCTCACCTGTCAGTTTCATGTGCATGCAGAGCCAAAGAATTCTACTTCCCCATGTGCTCAAACGGCACGCTGACCTGCAAGAGAGGAGAATGAAGACATGATATGGACTGTCGGCCAACAACAACACTGTTCTGACAACTTTGCCGAATTATTTCACAAGACATCTTCAGCACATGACTACAAGTACGACAGATTATTTTAGAACAGCAGTATCCAAGTTAAAATGTCTTAACCATTACACTTGTTGATTGTGTTGATTCTAGTTTCAAAAGCCATCTACTGGAGCAGAGTCAACACAACGACTATGTGTTTGTTTAAAAACACTTCACTGTATGAACAGTCAGCCACGCAACAAACACTACATTTGTGAAGCGCCTTTTACACACGTTTTTTTTTTTTTAACCGTGTCAAAGAAGTCACCACCTGCATGACTTGTGGGGTGATTTTTTGGAGGCGCTGCTGTATTGAATATGCTTTTATGCTGTTATTTTATCACCATCTTATTTGGTATAAATACATTGCGGGTGGAAGAAGGGCTGGATGATAGATCAGATCACTTTTATCCCTTCAAGACTATGTTCATGATGTTGAGACATTTTAACATTCAAATATTGTGGCTCACAATTCATATCTTTAACCGAACTCCACATGCAGTGAGTTACACGGCCGACCAAAAAGGAGCAGAGATGGTTTTCTCACCTGCGATGTGGAAATTCTGGATTGGTCATGGCGGGCTGTGAGGTCGGAGGACGAGACGTTGGCAGGAGCCCCGCGGTGGAGCCGCATGCTCACCTTCCTCTCCCTCTCTGCGCGAGAAATTGCGCGAGGCGACGTGTTCCCTGAAAGGATGTATACAATTGTGAACCGACCACACATGCTGAGGAAAACTATTGCCGCGTCAGCGTAGTATTGTTCCGTTAAGACAGACGACAGGAGTTTCAGACTTGGGCAATTCAGCAGAAAGCTCACCAGACGGCTGGACCCGTGAGGCAGGGTTAGAGATGGCCTGCTCTGGCCCGTTCCGGACTCTGTTGGCAGCTGCAGGAATGGGTCCTGGAGGCAGGCCCCGCGACGCAGAGCCCCTCGGGGCTCCTCCGATTCGCTCGTCCCTCTCGTCCCCCGTCCTCCTCTCCCGTTCCCCATCCTCAGCTGTTCGACTCGCACCCTGATGGATGAGATCATGAACCGAACATAGTTTTGAATAGGCTGAATCAAAAAAGGTCTGAACGATAAGGTCAACGCATCAGTGAGAAACTTCATGGGAACTTACGAATTTGAGCATGTTCCAGTCAAAGACGTAGTCGTAGGAGAAGCCCTGGCGGTGGAACAGATTCCTGAAGAGCTGTCGTAGGTAAGAGTAGTCTGGCTTGTCATCAAAACGGAGGGAACGGCAGAAATTCAGGTATGTGGAGAACTCAGCTGGAAGAGAACAAATAAGCAAACTCAGAATACACACACACACACATACTCTAACAGCTATGAAAACCCCCACAAATGTGCCTTTATTCCACACTGTTGCTGCAGACAATTTCAGAAGTACAGGTAAGTTGCTGCTCCAAGCACAGAGGCACCACATAAATCTTACTTACAAGGGTATCCTTTGCAAAGAACCTCGATGGGCGTGGACATTTTCTTCTCACTGATTCGTTCATACTTCTGTCTCTTGGTAGCGGCCTTGAGGCCCTGCCAGGGGAGGGAGCCCAGGTTGAAGTACATGAGGACATAGCCAAGAGACTCCAGGTCGTCACGTCTGGACTGCTCTGTTAACAAAAGCGGGAGAGTGCATACAAGATTGAGAAACTGGGGGGGGATCTCAGCCGAGGATCATTTAGCAAGGTCCTATTTAATGTTTTGAAATAAACTAGTTTCTTCAATCATCTATGGCTTTAAGAAATTACAACAAGTCACAGTAACAGCTTACAGAGGAACTTGTGAAGCCTGTTATTCACTCACACACACACACACACACACACACACACACACACACACACACAGTGAAGGCAAATAAAATAACTTCCTCAACACTGCAAAGCATGGACATTGGCCGATAAGTATGCATTGAATGTGGAAATTTTTCAAAAGACAACGTTATCCGAGCAAAATACAGAGATAAGTAACTTGTTGGGGCTGCAGCGGCTCAGCTAGTTAACTATAATACACTTTTACATGGTTGGTCATCTCTGCACTGAAATGACACCAGCGCTGTTTTCCACACCAGACGGCATTTCCTTCTCCCTCTCTCATGAGCCCTCTTCCTTCACATCCCCTGTATGATCTGATAGCGTGTGTATAAACAAAAAGACGATGTCCAGAAGAGGCACGCGCAAAAGGGAAAAGAGTAAGGACGAGAGGGAATGGCGGGTGTCAAAGAACAACAGTTTGTGGTATGTAGAGCTCGAATTGGTAGCTTCCTGACTGAAAAAAGCAACATTAAGAATTGCAGATTTAAAAAGTCAATAGGATTTTCCCATTGGATTTGGGATTATTGCAGAAAATAAGATCTGTGACAAACAAGTGTATGATACTTGCACATTTTGTTCAGCAAGATAATCATAACAAATGATCACCAATTTTATACATTTAATTGTACACCTCTAGGCTAGGGATGAATGTCATGTAGAGGGAGATATCATCATTAAGCCAAGCTCTGATGAATTACATTTAACATGGTGGAGAGAGGCAGCTGTCAAAGTAGAGCGAGGGTGTGACGCTGATGAGGCAGAAGGTTTGTCAGCAACATAACAAGGGCTGAGCGCTCGTATCCATACAATGGGACTCATAAGGAAGTGAAGAAGCAAATTTTCTTTGCATTTTCTGTTTGCTTATCCAAACTTTTAGACAACCACTCTGCCATGGTGGTAGTCCATAGAATGTATACAAACATGAATCACAGCTCTAACAGGGGCTTTCTAGAAACCTTCATCACAATGGTCTACAAGAAGACTCCCTGACATGCGTGTGGTGAATAACAGGGACATGCAGTCAAGAACCAACAGCAGTACCACTCAGGGTCTAATCCAATGTTCTGCATACAAAGTCCCCCATCTAGCAAAAGTTCTTGATACCCAACACACATCACAAAATTATGCTCCAAACGTAGCTTACCAATTCCAAGATGCGTGTTGATAGAGGCGTAGCGCGCTGTGCCAGTCAGGTTCTTGTTCTCCCTGTAAGGGATGTGCTGGTGTGTGCGGGCATCGCGGTACTTTTTGGCCAGGCCAAAGTCAATGATGTACACCAGGTTACCCTTCTTGCCGAGCCCCATGAGGAAGTTGTCAGGCTTAACGTCCCGATGGATGAAATTCTTGGAGTGGATGTACTCAATGCGACTTATCTGAAAACAGGTGAGACAAAGAGGTCAGGTTCTGCAGCACAAAAAGGATACATTGGGCAGTGTCACGGTGGCATGAATACACGGCAACACGGTCTAATGCTGTCAAATCAGCACTGTCCTTGCGTTTCAGTCACCGAGCAGTTGTAGGTGCACTCAATACATCTATACCTTGAGCAAACTAAGGACATGAGAGGACATGGGAGGACAGCAGGATATATGAAGACAGGACAAGGGAAGGTGATGACCTCAGGCTATAAGTGGAGAGTCAAACGCCCATATAAAAAGGACTGACACAGCAACCTGGCTGCAGTTGGAACAAAAGGTGAGATGAGCTGCGTTTGAACAAGTAATGTATGAAATATATAGGCCAGCACAGTCTAAAAAGAAGCGGAGGCCAGAATTATGTGGAGACCCAAGATCTACAATTTTCAAAGAAGCCTCAGGGGAATCATATCTATCTAGCAATCCATCTATAGCGCGAGAGAGAGAGAGAGCATGCACCGATAAATAAAATTAAAGTAGGTCATGCACATAACCTAATGGGATCATAAATATTACGTCTCTGCATTCGACTCGGAAACAGAACCGCTTCACACAGTGGGATCTTTACTGAGGGGATTGTTCTAATGCCTGTGAGTTCACATGAGGGTTTGTGTCATACCATCTGGTCTGCCAAAAGCAGGACAGTCTTTAGGCTGAACTTCCGGGAGCAAAAGTTGAAAAGGTCCTCCAGACTGGGACCAAGCAGCTCCATGACCATCACGTTGTAGTCTCCCTCTGCACCACACCACTTTATCGATGGAATACCCACTAGAACACAGACAGTCACAGTCAGCATGAAGTTTGTTCAAACTGTTTTATGTGGCAGTCTGGCACACCTGCAGTTTACATTATTTTACTCGCCATTATTTGGAATCAAATGCATTAATTTAAAGCAAAGTAAATTCTATACAAGATAATTAATATCTTGAGAGAATGCATTAACTCATATGTTTATCGAGGGTGGATTCATATGACAAGAATTTGAAAAAGACGACACACAGAATATTGCCAGTGACATTTGATAAGGAATGCTTGAAGAATCCTGTCAAAGCAACAGTCACTCTTTACCTCCTCCTTGCATCATCTTGTAGAACTTGCTTTCAATGTGCAACTGTGGGTGTTTGGTCTTCACACATTCCAGCTTGATGGCTACCTCCTCACCGGTGGCAATGTTGGCACCTGAAGAGACACAAAATACAACTATCAGTACTATCATAATGTGTACAGTTTAGCCTTGCATTATTATTACAGATTTAAAAAATGTCCTATTTGTGTTACTGTACTACTCTAAATAGAGCTTTGAATTGAGTTAAACTATAGCTGTAAGAGCCATTGCAATTGCACCTGTACCAGGCAAAAGATGGCTGAATGAGAAGGAAAATCCGGTTTGGTGCCAAGATAAGTTAAGATAAATTAATGTTGCAGTATGAAAGAACAGACTGTCCAGAAACTAATGTGGAAAGACCCTTAACAGAAGAGACTCATGGAAAGTTGGGCATGGAATGCAAACACCAAAAAATAAATAAAACAGTGTCACACTTACCAAGGTAAATGTCGCCAAAGGAGCCACTCCCTATCTTTCGGCCGAGCCGGTACTTGTTCCCCACTCTCAGCTCCATGTTTGCGGGTTGTCACTGTAACAGACAAATAGAGATGATCATTAGAAGGCAAAGGACACAGGGCTAGCTCATCTGCGATGTGCCACTTTTCTCTCTCACCACTAACTCAAAAAACATTACAGGATGAGCGACTGTGCGAATCAGCTGAATATAGTGTCGGACATTTCATTAACTTCCCCTGAGTGACAGAGTGAAGGTATCCTCAATAGTCAGTCAGCTGCTCACAGGATGATCTGGCCTGAACGCACTGAACTGTTTATGTGTTTGTGTGAGAATGTATCCTGGGCAGGGCTAGTTGATCAGCTAACAGCTGCCTGAAACGCACGATTAGATTTATATGTCCGCTGGGAGGGGGAGGTGGTTGCAGTGAGATCAGCGAAAACTGGGAAGGTAGGAGAAAGAAAACATAGAAAAGCTGAGGGGCTACATAGAAATGCCAGTTGCAACTTGGAGCAGAAGCGACTGCTGCACGAGAACTAAAAAAGTTGGCAGACATGAGTAAATGAAGTGCGTCTTCCGAGCTGACCTGCACGTGATGCTGGAGCAGGATCATCATTTATTTAGTACGCTCTCTACCGCTCCACATTGTGCAGCCACTGCAAAAGCAAGACTAAGCTCTCCACTGTTCTGTACGAGCAATGCCAAGGGAGAGGAGGCACGAGTGGCCGCGGCGCGCTGGCTGGCTCTATCTGTGTCAAAGCCCTCAGACAATTCTGTGCGCTGAACTTCAGGAAGCAAAGTGTTGCCGAGAACATAGCGACGCAGAGAATCTTTTAAATCGAAGGGTTTCGCTTCCTCACCGCCAATTTGGGAACACTATGTAAACAAAACTGAACCCTTTATACCCTGAACCCTTTATAGCAACAACAGACTTTCGTTCCAAAGTCAGCACTGCTGCATCTTCAAATAACACTTCCAGTCATGTGACTTATTGACAAGTCAAAAGGGCAACTTATGAAATTGACTAGGGCTGGAAATTATGGAGAAAATATATATTATTTTTTACCAAATACCTCGATAATGCAACAATATGGGTTGACCATAGGTATTTGAACAATATAGGACATTTAAAAAAAAATGTTTACATGTATACACATACATATCAATATATTGCCACGCTCTTAAATAGACCCTGACATTGTTCCAGTTCCTGCATCAATCCCCCTATAGAAATAGTCCCAAACCAACTCAGAAATTGCAAAACAAAGCGTTCTCAGAAACCTCAGTTTTGAGGACATGCCAATTCAAGCTAGCGGAAGAAGAGTCATCAATTCTGCAGGATCACTGCATTCTGTCTGCTTTCCTCCAGAACCTCCTTTGTCCCTACATAAATTATCCCACAAGTTACTTGGCTTGATTGTAAGCACTTGGATTAAAAAAAAAAAAGAGAGCTACAGACACCAGCTCTGTTCTAAAACTACTTAAAAACAATGACGGTGGCAGACTTACTAATATTATCTTGGATAAATCGAGTCTCGTTTAAAACTCAAAACAAACTGCAGCGCACAGGCCTTGCAAGTAAAAAAACGTCGACTGAACCAACATATTGTAAGATGGCCTCGACCCCGTCAACTCTAGCAGATGAGAGGACAACCTGCCTCCGTTGATGTGATGAAGGCAGATAGATTTGGGTTAATAAAAGGGTTGGGTTTCATTACACCAAGAGGGCGTCTCATGTGCTGTAGCCATGGACCCGATTTAGGGCGCAACATTAAATCACAAGGCTACACAGTGACTGCCATTGATTAATTGCTTGGTACTGGAAGGGTGACACACAATTTTAAACCGCACAGTGCCTCGCAGCATATTTAAGACTGCGTACATGTGGCCGTCACTCGCATGCACTCATTTGTTTACTCCAAAAAGCCTCAGCAAAGGACAACTTGCTATTGCAATGACATACTTGGTGAAGACCTGGCAGCGAAGTGGAGAATGCATCATTTGATGTTTGTCAATGTGGTCTTGTGCGATGTGAAGCAAGTGGAATTAACACGTTGCACCTGACATCACACCATGTGCTGTTATGGTTGTGAGGGTCTCCTGGACAGTGGGCTGTGGTTCAACCGCATACAAATCACCTGAATCCCAGGTGTGATGTCATTTGGGATTTCTTTACATATAATCAGTCAGACCCACTTATGTGGAAAGTGTCATACAATAGAAGCCACAAAATAAGTCCTCTTTAAAAAAGAAAAGAGTGAAGAAGTGCCAGAGACCCACAGCCAGAGGATTTCACAGTCACATGAAACACGGAGCACTGCTACGCCTCTCAGTCGGGCAGCTGTCACTCTACAATCAGCTCGTGTGTTACCAACTAGACACTAAATGCATGCATGAACACAAAAAACAAAGTTACAGTTTAATATGTATCAACTGGTCATGACAGATCATGTCAGACGACGTCGCTCTTTCATGGTTCACATTTATCGAGAAGCACGTCAGTTACGATTTGACGTTACAACTAATATCAGCTAGCTAGTTAACGCTACATTTCATTAAAACACCGAACAGCTTTGGGGTTTTAAAAGCCCGGTTGTATAACGTGCAGACTCTGGTGTTTTACTAACGTAACGCACAATGTACGGTATTTAAAATGTCACGTTAGTACGCGGTTAGCTGCTCAGAGTAAGCTACGTTAGCCGAGCCGCGACACGCAACGTTACTGCACCATTATCCTTTTAGATATTAAAGTTACCGGTTAATGTGCACGTTAACGTTATATCGTACTTCACCACATTTTGGGTCACACTTCTAACCGCACCCAGTAATGTTCTGGGCTTTCCCCGGGTGGACAGCCCCCTCCCCCTCCTGTACGCCGTGAATACAAGACTCCGGTTCGGCCGAATCGGGCCCCTTTTCCCCCTCGGTTTCCGTGGTTCCCCGACCCAGCACTCACCCGATATTGGGTTCGTCCGAGAGCTGGTTCCGTCGAGGTTCTGCTCCGGTGGTTGTCAGTCGGACAAGGGCCTGGGCTGAGGAGGATGGTCGCGGATTCTGGCGGCTCTCATACCCCCAGCTCGTAGCTCTGTCGTCGGTTGCACTCCCTGTTGATAGTCCCTGAGAAGCTCCAGCAGCGCGGCGGCCGTCCTCCACTCTGTCTCCCCCTCTCGTTGCTTAACAACGTCACAACGTCGATGATGTCATTCCCTGGATGTCAGGGCACCGCCGTTAAAGGAACACGTCACATCCAACGGCTCCTTCCTCTAGAACAGTGGCACTCAACCTTTTTTCAGGGAAATATTTTAGTGCCCCCTGATTTTGTAAGCATGTAGACACAGCGTTGTGCCATCAGTGTCTGATTTAATATAGAATATGTACAATTCAGTTTATTAATTTACACTTATATTTTATGAGTAACTATTTTTAAAGGATTTTTTAATGGATGCCTATTTTAAATATATGTATTAAAGAATCTTGTGTACCCCCCATTTGAGAACTACTGCTCTAGAAAATGTGACCACTCACTAATTACCCTGTGTATTTATGTTACTCCTTTGAGTCACAATGCACTGCAGTTTGCAATGCGTGTCCGGTCGTCCTGGTTGTCTTTATGCGATAAGTAATACACAGTGCTATAATGCCAGTAAATAATAAGTGTTTGTCAAAAATTCATCAGTTGGTGCATACCAATCATCCTAGTATGATCCTGGTGATTCCCTCACATTTTAAATGTCAAATACATCTGGGGGTTTGTGTTCTTCAAATTGTGGTTATGTTTATTTGCACATATTTAAAATGGTAATGTTGAGGAAATTCTTTCAACTGCGGCTAGAATCTGAGGAAAAACCCGGTGGTCTATAACAACGTTTTTGTTGGCAACAGTAAGTTTTCAACCCCAAGCCAACGAAAACCAGTAACTGCAGCAGAAAAATGTTACTTATTTCATACAGTATTCAGTGGCTTACCGTAGGATGACGTGGGTGTTAAATAGGATTGGTTTGTGGATGTTAATGAGGCCAACAGATGGACACACTGGCTTGTTTTCCTGTGGCCTGGACTTTCCCTTGATGTACATTCTTTGACATGCACACAACATTGTTTCTCATAGTAAATGTACTGTGCATTATAGCAGAGGAACTGATAAAGGGAAGTTTCAAGCTAGGATTGGTTTAACAGAACAACATGTACTTTTAGCCACCATCCAGAAACCTATATTCATAAAGAAAAAAATAAATTACCACAAGCACATATTTAGAAGCCAATACTTTCATCTTTATTAATCTTGTTCTCATTTGTTTAAATAAATTTTTCCTTTGTAAAATCTCATAACGAAAACACTGAACAGGAGTGTTAAAGCCTGTCTTAATTTAAAACGAATACACAACAACAGAACATTAAAAATGTACGGTAACTCTTACTCTGCATCTGTAAACAACCCGTCCCACCCCTCCCACCCACTCCACAGTTTGATAAGATTTGGCATGTCCATTTACTCAACGCATATGCCTTCAGCTCTTTGTGTCATTAAATGTTCTTTTTTATTATTGCAGGTCGGACAATAAAAAAGACAAGTATGCTAAAAAAGAAAAAAAAAAAAAAACACACAACTTCAAATGAGAAAAAAAAAAGCATTAGTGCCAATATTTCTTAACACAGTCAGCAGTATACCGAATGCACTCAAAACATTTTTGTATAGACCTTCTGTAGAGTAAGCAGCCTTGCCCACATTATGACAGGCAGTAACATGCATACACACACACATTATCCTCACATTTTCTCTCACACACACACACACACACACACACACACAAAAACTGTGGTGGTTTAATCCACTTACTTGGTCTCAATCTCACTCATACTCATGTCCATATTGTGTGGATGACACTGCGCACAGTATCGACACATGGAGAAATGCAACATAGCCTCAAACTGCCAGCAATTTAACATTTATCACTGCAACAGTAACAAACATGTTCAAGAGAGAATAACAGAGAAAGAGTGCGTGAGATACAACAGTAGGAGGTCAGCATTTTGAAAACAGAACAATGACATTTTTCAATATTTTCACTGTTCAAAAATTAAAACCATACATACAAACAGGAAGAAAAAAAAAAAACTTAACATACAGTTCTGTTTTCAATCAGAGCTGTTTGCATGTGTTTGGATTCGGTCTCCGGTTTTCTTTTTTTAAAGGAGACGTGAATACAAACTGCACTTTAACCTCACATCATGTAGTAGTTTTAAGTTCTCTTATACGATGAAGGTAATGCT
The DNA here is from genome assembly GCF_910589615.1 of Taurulus bubalis. Lineage (NCBI taxonomy): Eukaryota > Metazoa > Chordata > Actinopteri > Perciformes > Cottidae > Taurulus > Taurulus bubalis. The sequence continues at coordinate 7,218,913 of NC_136605.1, forward strand.
GTTTACAGTGCCCATCTGTCTGAAGGCTTGTCTGTATTTGGTGTGTGCATGTGTATGTAAATCTGTTGAAAAGTCCCCTATTTACTAAGCACATTGCAATCCAGTCAAGTCTTTGAGACCAACTGACTTTTCATTCTTTTTCAGGTTTCAAGTCTAAGCAGTTGAAATCTTCATCTGTGGAAAAAGGCTGTATACACATCTAACAGTCCCTGCATTTGTTTATATAATAGCTTAAGTCTGGCCACGAGAATGTGTGTAAGCATGTCTCACATTTCTGCTTGATGTGTGTGCACTATGTATATGTATGAACATGTGTATATGTGTATTACATTAATATGCATACCATGTAAATGTTTGTGTGTGTGCTATATTAAGTACATATGTATCCCAGTGTATTTTGTATCAGTGTGTCCAAACCTGCACGTACAAATGGAGGGGGATCATCAGATGGAATCAGCTCCTCCCCCCAGCAGGTCGCCAGGCAACAATGCGGCAGGGCTGTCCATTTGGTTCCTTTCCTCCATTTGCGGTGCTCCCCACATGCTGCTGCTGCTGGGGTATCCTGCAGTCATGCCCCCCCAGAGCCCAGACCTCCCAGAGTCTACACCCCCGACACCTCCTCCTTCCCCTGCCCCGTTGGTGCTCCACTGGGAAAATATCCCCAACCCCGGTCCTTGAGCTGAAGAGGTTTCTGAAGAACCGCCTGTACCATCGAGACTCTGCCAGGCAGAGCCAGAGGACCTCACACTACCTAGAGCCGCTGCTCCACTTTCTCCTCCTCCACCACCACCATTTCCACCTGAAGTTGTGCCCGCTGCTGCCCGCTCATTCCCAGGGGAGCTACCTCCACTGCTTGCCCCAGCTGTGCCCGTTCCAGAAGAACCCTGCGTCCCACCGGCTGCTGGCCCTCCTGAGCTGGGCCCCTCTGCTCCTCCGGCCTGGGAATGTGCAAAATAGCGAGCAACTTCTTCTTCACTCACAAACTCCGCCAGGATTGTGGTGTTGCCCAGAACACACCTGAGAAGGATTTACAAGACAAGGTTGTTTAGCATTTTCATAATGGGTACGTGCGCATCAGTGAGGTTGCAGGTTAACCTACATGTGCAGTGCACCCTGGGCCTTGGCTGCTTCCTGTCGGCTGCTGTAGCGAATCAGAGCACTGCCCTGGGTCAGGCCGAGGTGGAAGGTCAGCAGGGGGCCATGCTGCATGCAGATAGTCCTCAGCGTGGAGCCATCAATCTAAAAGGGAAAAAAAGAAAATAAATTGAAGTGTAAAAGATTGTGTGTGAGAGACAATACTCAATTATCAATTCCAGGGAAAGGTCAGGGATTCTAAGAGGTTATGCAACATTGGTTATGTGTATGAAGATATACAAGTTGTGCAAGCCTGTGCACATAAGCACCGAGTTAGTGAATGGATTATTGTAAAAAAGAAAATGTATATTACTGAAACAAAAACTTTGTCTAGACTTCTACGCTTTCCCAGAGCAGTGTCATGCAAGTGTCGTTTGTGTAAGCCCTAATTGATTAAATGGCTCATCCAGCTTCTCAATCCAATTACAGCTGGGTCACGCATCATTCTGCCTAATTTGCATAAGACGGACTGAAGGGGAATTCAGATGAATGAGCACAGTGGTTCAATGTTGTTAAATCCAAACCCAGACCACTCTGTCTGGGCAGCTGTACGTTTTAAGCCACAAACAATTCTGCTGTGATGAAGGACTGAAAAAAACATGTCATTCTGCATCGCATGAAGAGCATTCCCGTCTCATTTTTTCTTCACCCGTCGGCACCATCTTAGTTTATAGACCGCAGATTAAGAGGTGGCAACATTGTTATTGGATTTTCATGCCTCTCAACCTCTGTCACTCCTTACCTGAGGGGTCAGGTTGCTCAGCAGCAACCAGCAGCTGCCTCTGGAGGCAACGCCATCGCTCCAAGCTGAGCCTAAGAAGAAAAACGGAAAAGGAGAGGAGAGACAAACAATTACCAAGGACGTCATAGCTGATGACAAACACAATGGATGCGCTGACGATTACCGTATTTATAAAAAGATTTTTTGCAAAATTTCATAAAACATTCGTACGGCCTGAGTCATCATATCACTGTCAAGAAGAGCTTCCTCTATACAGTATATAGGTCAGTCATACGTTGACAAATGGTCCTGGGAAAAAATAATCTAAATCTTTTCCCTGTAAACAGTACCTGGCCCAAATCTTGAATCTTGATTAATCCCGCCCCCTCCCCAGTTGCGAGCCAGCCGCGGGCCTCCGCTACCCCATGGGGAGGGCGAGGCCTGCTTCTGATTAGTTAAGCCAGGAGGGGGGCGTGGCAGCTGTGAGCTGTTGCGATTGGTCTTCCATAACTTGTTTTGTCCAATGGGCTCTGGGGGCCAGCTGGGCTTGTACTCAGAGTACTTTCCTAAAGAGGAAATGGGGAGGTGGGAGAAAGAGAATATTGTTGTCAAACAGACCACAGAAATGGAGAGTAGCACACGCAGTACAGCAAACTCCTTTGGCATCTTTGTGGGATAGGCACAACTTTGTACTGGCACAATGCAGTGCAGACACAATTATAGGAACAAAAACAAAGATACAGAAAAACAATCAACAACTACTGAGCAGATGAAGGAGATTTAAAAAGGAAATCAAATAAAAAACAAATGGTCACCTGTGCTGTGTGCATTGCTGAGGGGGCTGTCTGAGGCACTGTAGGGCCAGGCACCAGGTGAAGGCAGCGAGGTGTTGAGGGAGGGGTTTGGCCCTAGAAAACATTACAAAGTGTGTGATAAACAAGACAAGGCCTGTGAGGAACCGTCAACACTTTGCCCTTAGACTTAGTCAATGGAGCAAGCTTTCAGGTAAAATCAACACAAATGCTCATCAAGTTCAGTCAGATACCTATGTTGTCTCGCAGTAACTGGTGGTCAGAGTCATTGAGGCTCTGGGGTCCTGGGGAGCCAAGAACACTACCAGGGGTCATGTATGGATCGGACTCTGGGTCACCACTGCTTGGGATTCCCTTCCAGGGAACACCAGGCTGGAACTCTGTCAGCGGAGAACAGAATAATGTATTAATAGATTGAAATTATATGCCGTTTGGCTATTTTCTAAACCAAACACCAACTATGGCAATTAGTTACTGTAAGTGGTCTGTAATGCACCATACAAACGCTAGACAGGTTGACAACTGTCTAACAAACATACAGCGTCCTGCATATTTGAGCCTGACGTGCCATAATGTACTACGTCTACTCCTCTAATCCCAATTCATCATCCTTTGGTAACATGTAGCAGAGATGGAAATGTTCACCTGGAGGCCAGCTGGATGTGGCAGGTTTGTTCCCCATTTTACTCCCAGGGGTCCGGTGCCAGTTGTCTGTAGAACCTTGAGGGGGAATCCCCAAACCATCACTGCCCAGCATTTCATACTGGGAGTAAGGTGATGCTCCCCTCCCCTTTATAGCACTGGGTAAAGGGCCTTGGGAAGAGTTGGCAGGAGAGAAAAAAAAGTCAGACTGACGAGAATATACCTCAAATCACTTTGATTCGCGGTGGTTCATTCAGATACACTGCGAATGAAGGTGATTACAAGCGCAGTTAAGACCAGATTGACAACAGCCTGGGAGGTGTGCTTTCCCTATGTGTGAATTTTGCCTTCGCAAAAATCATGTTACGAACCATCTGCTAACCTACCATTCTTGTGGAGGTTTGTGTCGGGGGGAGAAGGAGCTGGGGAGTGTCCCTCCATCATCCATTTGAAGCGGGATTGCTGTCCTCCGGTGTCCTTCATCCCTCCCATCATGGGACCGAGCTCCAGTCCTGACAGGTTACCACCAGGGGCAAGCCCTGGCGAGGGGGACAACACCAACATTCATGAGCACATCACATTCAACTAATGTGCAGTTCAGCCTAAGTATCTATGACTGCACCAAGACTAACCTTTGTTATAACAACAGTGACTACAAAGCTAACAGGGATGGGCGTTTGAAAGCAAAAATATTATTCAAAGTTTGTAGGAAACTATTCGACCATTCTCCGAAGACCTACGATTACTACCAGGTGCCAGAAAAAACAAGGGGAAATATATTTTTTAAGATAAGACAATGTTCACACACACTATTCAATTTTTAAAATAATTGAATCACTATTCAAAAATCTTGACCCATACCGTTAAAGGTAACACGTCTGAGTTACTCTAACCAGATAGCTGTAACTGGATGGTTCTTATTGGCTCACCTAGTTAAACAGACACCCCAACAACAGGATACCAAGACTTAAGTGGGCAGAGCTGAATGCCATTTCCCTCACGCACACCTGATCCTAAACCCGTTGATTTTCTGACTTCATAAACCCAGAGATAGTTTCTAAGAGGCTACTTTGGCAGCCAAACAAACACCACTGAAAACTCCAAACAGTGTATGGTTTGAAGTTTTTACAGCTGACTTAACCCACAAACGAAGTCGCCTGTTGTACTCACCAGAGTACATTCCTTGCGTTTTGGCATGAATGTCTGATAAGGGCCCCCCCATTCCAGGATGTGTAAGGGGGTCAACCATGGGCTGTTTGGATAGGCCTCCTCCCAGGTGAGAGGGGGACAGTTTAGAGCTCCCTCCTCCTGCTGAAACTCCTCCAACTCCACCCTGCTGATGCTGCCTCTGCTGCTGCAGAATAGCCATAATCCTTGCAAGCTGAGAAAAGGACAAGATTTAAGAAAAGAAAATCCCTATCAGAATAACTGCAAAGTACAGTTTTTAACGCAGCAAAAGTCCTGGTGACAGTGCATGGTATGCAACATAATCATGCTCACCTGCTGTGGATCTGGCTGCTGCCTTAGAGGCTGAGGCTGAGGGAACTTCCTCTGGTTCTGCAGGAGCTGTTGCTGCTGCTGTTGTTGCTGCTGCTGCTGCTGCTGCTGTTGCTGTAGCAGGAGCTGACAAGCCTGTGGTTAGGAGGGCATACAAATAGTCAGAGATGAAGGTAAACAAAGAATACATTGGCTATTGCTCCGCGTGGGTTTATTACAAGTCACCATGTGTTTTTAAATAATCAATACAGATTAAACAAAGTCAGGCCGTTGTACCAAACAATGTAGGGCTGCAAATGACGATTATTTTCAATGTTGATGTATGCAACGATTATTTTCACGATTTATTAATATACTTTTTGTCTATAAAATGTCAGAAAAGCCCAAAGCTGTCACTCAAAGATATTCAGTTTACTGTAAATCAACCAGAAAATAAATCACATTAAGCTAGAATCAGAGAATTTTGATTTTTTTTTTGTCACTCAGGCTGATTAAATTGAAAGAAAGTTGGCGTTTAAATTGTTGACAACTAATGGTTAATCTTTGCAGCTCTACAAAAAGGAAATATCTCTCGCAAAGTGGTCAGTACATCAATCAGCTAATATAACATTTAGATGACATACCAGATGGAACTGCTGCATGTGGGGGTAAATGTTGCTGAGCATTGCGAGCTGCTGTGGGGAAATCTGATTAGGAGGGAACGCTCCTCCACCAACACCGCCGACCCCTCCGACACTTCCAACGCCACTGACACCACCAACACCTCCACCCACACTACCACCAGGAGAGGGCATCTGCTTCAGCATAGGACCCGGCACCTGCACGTCACAGGAATTTCTTTGTATATGGCTGTTGATACAGACACTTAATGGAGTAATATGAGAAACGGTGACAATCCATTCATCGAGCTCCATTCAAGTATGAATGACTATACTAATTTAAATCTATTCACAAGGAAGAAATAATCCCCTACACTGTCCATTCTTGGCTCTGTATATTACAGATGTTACTATACATTTATATTGTTTATATATATATACATATATATAAATATTTTTTTCTCTTTCTTCTTGTTTTTTATTTTTGTATTGTCACCATTAGGCTTATTTACATATTCAAATTTATTTTAGTGTCTTTCTACTTGTTTAAATACTATACGCTACATTGTGTAATATGGGTCGGACTTCTAATCTAACGTCTCTATAGGGCCGTATTGTGATGTAAACCTATGTTTTATAATATTGGAAAATTGCAATGTTTGTTTTTATATTTGCTGGTATCTGATCGTTCGGATTTGCAGCTTTTTCCTCAGGTGAGAGCCTTTAGCCTATGTATGTATGCATGCATGTATGTATGTATGTAAATGAAGTGAGGACAAGTGATTCATAACTTTTGAAAAGCTAAGAAAAAAAGCTTTAAAATTATACACTACCAACCAAATTTGTTCTTTGTGTTTAGTAAACATTGGCAGAACTCAGGAGACCCTCATTCTCCATTAATCATAACTAAAACCTCAGAGACAAAGAAAAAACCCCATACCTGAGGCGACAGGAACTGATGAGGCACTTGAGCACGTAGACCGTGGGAGGGATTCATTGGATGCATGCCAGGCTGGTGCATCCCTCGAGGCTGAGGCATCCCTCCGCCACTGCCAACAAACACCCCATGGCCACCCATCTGGAGTGCAATGGAAACCAAAACCACCATACCAATGCATTTGTAATGTAACTTGTGATACGTTTTCTCACATCATGCGTTCTCCCCCCGGGTCCTCAATTTAGCACAACCCACACATACAGCAGATATTGTTGATATAAAAAAAAAGTGAAATGATACCAACTTTGACATTGAAAGTTCTCTAAAATTACTCGTAAAATACAGGTTCGCACAACAGACTCTTACCTTTTCACCATAGGGCCCCATTTCAACAGGACCCATGTCTTTGGAACTAGGCATGCGGTAACATCCTCCACCTCTTCCTCCCCTTCGCATCTCTCCATTATAGTCAGTTATTCCTCTCTTGTCTCCTTCCATCTTTTTGTCAAGACTTGGGTCGTCACCCTGAGGAACAACAAAGTCATGAACACACTCGTTCATAGGACAGTTATAGAGGTCTCACCGATAATCCATCCACCATCAAATTATTAATATGGGTGGCAAGTTTAGATTTTATGAAAGAGAAGACATTAAAAAGGTTCTCAGTCAGAATTATCATAGCAACAAAAAAACATTTGCTATGTAAAGATATAGGGGAGTAATGTCTACCTGAGCAGAGAATAAAATCACAATCCCTGTGCGTGCCTGTGTGTGTGGGGTAATCAGAGCTTGATTGTGTGGGTCCCTCTTTGTGTCCTCCACTGGCTAGCTAAGGGCCTCAGCTCTGGACTGCACTCATGCAGCAGTTGCCATTGATAACATGTTGTAGCCCCCTCCGCCCCCAAGGTTAACACTGTTAGCTCTGTCAGCACTGCTGCATTGTTTGCCCTGTTTGCGCTATGAAAGACTGAGGCAATCCCTCAATCGGAGGTTTGAGCGGAGGTTTGTATAGAGCTTGTTAAAAGTCAAAGATCAGTAACGCATTACAATTGCTGTTTCCAATAGCTAGAGTTATTGAGATACTTTTTTAGTGAATTAACATCTTACCAAAAGACCCATGTTGGAAAACTGGCGTGCCACTGCTGGGTTCAACCAGCCGTCCCCTCCTCCACTCTTTAGGAGAAAAAAATTCAAACATTACTCTTGGTCAAAAAGCTCATTTAAAAAGTTTACATGACTATATTAAAAGGAAAGTTACCAAACAAAATGAGTGCTTTGTGTTAATACAATGACCAAACCCTTGGTGTGTGTCCTTGAATCGCTAATTTTCCCTACCTTGATGTTGCCCCTCTTTCCTCCGTGAGTCTGACCCCAGCCTCCGGAGTTGAAGGAGGAGCTGTTTCCCTGCGAGACAGAGTTGTTCCAGACCCCTCCGCTACCATCATCTTCCTCGTCCCAGCTGGGGTGACGGGAGGCTGCAACAGGGCCCTCTCCCTTCCCACCCCAGCCCTCCATTGATTTGGTGCCTGCAGGGAAATCAAAACAGATGGTTTTAAAGTGGCCATGTCATTTCTCTCGATGTTCTCCATTTTTAACCCTTTGAAATTGAGCGATGTGTAATGTTGCTTGATTTGAAAACCATGTCTAAACATAATAATGAGCATAAATAACTCAAACACATGGCAATATTTTAAGTAACACACATATTGTTTCTCTTACCAGGTTTACCGGAGTTGGGTGAAGGGTTCCCCCAGCCAGAAGCTTTGCCGGGCTCATCTGGATCCCCCCAACCCGTTGCTGCATCAGACGACTGGCCCCAAGTCGTCGTACCATTATCTGCAGATTGCGCACCTCCTCCCCACATGCCTGGACATGGAGATTGATGGCAGAGTAAAGAAAATGTGCAATTCTTGACATGAACACGTCAAATGCTGATCCAGTTTGGTTGGAGTTTGCCAAGTGCACACTTATTTGCAATGGTACAACTTCTACTTACCCACTGCAGCATTGCCAGGGTTTGTGTCCCTGCTGTGTTGCATCCCCTGCTGCCTTCGAGGTGGTTGTTGGATGGGTGGTGGTGGGGCCTGCTGACTGTGGCTTTGGCCAGGCGCAGCATTCTTTTTGTCCCACAAATTGACATTCTTGCTTTTGAAGCGGGTTGGGTCTCCCCAGGCTGAAGTGCCATCATCGATTTCCATTTTGCGACTGATGGACTGAGGGGAGGGTTCTTCCCAGCCACTGGGCTCCAAGGAGTCGCTCACGCCCCCGCCCCCAGATACTTGGGGGATTGGGCCAGAGCTCCAGCCCGGGCTTTGGTTCTGATTCTTGGATGGCGGACCTCCACCTCCAACATTAGACCGGCTGTTCCACCCTCCTTGAATGGGACCGCCTTGTGGCTGCTGGCCCTGTGATTGGTGCTGCTGTTGATTTGGGGCTTTCATTGGTGCCACTTGGCTGTTTGGTATCTGTGCTGCTGCTGCGTGGGGCTTTGAACTCCCCCAGTCCTGGTGGGATTTGCCTCCACCCACATCTCCCCCTCCCCAACCTCCTCGCTGAGCTCCCCCTTCATCCAAATGACCCCAGGAAGATCCCTTCTCATCAGAGTTGCTTCCACCTCTGCTTCGCCCATCTCCACACCCACCTCCAGGTATAGAGTCCCTCTGTCCCCTGTCTCCTCCCCAACCACCTGCCTCTCCTCTTCCAGTCCCCTTCCATCCCCCTGTCCCTTTATCTTCTGGACCATCTGCCCATCCACTACCCTGTTCTCCAAAGTCTCTCGTGTTCCCTCCCCCCCCCTCCCCATCCTCCCACACCTCCACCTCTGTGATCAACCCATTTTTTTTCTTCAGTCCCCCAGCCTTTGCCCTGGTTTTCAGGTGGGGGATCCCCCCAGCTTCCAGCTGCCTTGCCCTGGTTGCCCTCTATATCTTCTTCTGGCTTTCCTGGCTTCCTACCGAGCATGTGAGGACCACAGGTGGACTGTGTCGTACCACCATCCCAGCCCTCCCTCGCTGTAACAGGACCAGAGTTCGGGCTGGCCGTGTGACTGCCAACAGATGGATTATTAGTTATTGAACTGGTGTTAGATGGGTATCCAGGGCCGCGACTAGTGGTAGTGTTCATGGTTGCTGATGAGAATGCAGAGGATGATGAAGTGCTTCTTTCGTTTCTCTTTCTGGCTCCTGTTGCTGTATCCAGGTCCCAGGCCACATTCTGTCGAATCTGGGTCTGCCCCCAGCCCGTGTTAGAGAGAACCCTGGGGTCTAGGTCAGATCGATTGAGCATGCCGAGTAAGGCCACCTCAGCATTGGAGGTCTGGTCGGAACATTTGTTTACAGACAAATCTTTCTCCTGCTTAGATCCATTATCACTTTCTCCTCCACCACTTCCAGCTGTGGACCCTCCTCCACTAGAGGAAGAAGGTGCTCCAACTGCGGTGCCTCCACCCGGTCGTCCTCCTCCTCCTCCTCCCCCCCACTCCCCATCTGTCCCGTCCCCACTTTCCACTCCTTTCTGATTGTCCCAAGCTTTTGTCATAGTGTCAAACTTTGTTGAGGCAGAGTCCTGCAAAACGCTGCCGCCAATACCTCCACTGCCTCCACTACTGCTGCTGCTGCTCCCATCTCCTCCTCTTCCTATTGCTAAGTTACTTGAACTTACACCTCCCGCTGTGCCACCCCACTCTGCTCCTGAACTGCCTCCTTCCCACGCTCCCTGAGATACCACTGGGGTATTTGAGCTACCATCATTTCCCCTACCCCACCCTGCCTTGTCGCCCTGGCCTCCAAAGCCCCACACACTCCCTTCCTGCCCCTGAGCTGCAGTCCCTCCTCCGCCCCACCCATCTGTCTGTGAGGCACCTGTACCCAGGTCGGAGGACACCGGAGGCATGGATTTCCAAGAAGAGGCAGCAGAGGAGGAAGACGAAGAGCCAGAAAGACTACCGCTTCCTTCTCCATCAACACTAGCAGGCCCACAGCCCCCCTCATCACCACCTTCTTGATTTGGTCCAGCTCCTGTTGCTCCCCCGCCTGAACCCAACTCTGGTCCTAGGTTTCCAAAGTGCTGCTGCTGTTCTCCACTCCGTGCTCCCACAGCCGTCTCAGTGTGCTGCTGATGGAGACCAGCTTGATTCACAGATGAAAGAGAGTGAGTGGTGATGAGCGTAGTGCTGGCAGAGAACGAGGAAGCTGAAGTAATGGACGAGTGTAGTGGAAGGCCGTCGCTAGCCGAAGATGATGTCCCACCCTGCACCAGGGCAGGCCAGGCGGAGGGGTTCACGTTGGGGTTGAAATTGGCACCAGGGACACTGCTGCTGCTGCCACCCACAGGGCTCTCCTGAGGCCCAGGAAGAAGACGGGAGACTTTGGAATTGTAAAATGCTGCTGATCCCAACCCTGGCTCCACCTGAGAGGGGGTGGAAGAGCCCCACACACCACCACTCGACTGAACACATTCATTAAGCGAGGAAGAGGAGGAAAGAGGCGAAGAACGAGGTGAGGAAGGATTGTCCATGTTCCCTGCTCCTCCTCCTCCTCCTCCTCCTCCTGCTCCTCCTGCTGCTGCTGCTCCTCCTGCTGCTGCTCCTCCCTTCTGCTGGATGTTTCTCTCACTCCATGAGGCACTACTGTAGTTGTTGTTACCAGGGCAGTCTTGCTCCTGCACCCCTCCTCCTCCAGCCCGGTCAGAACTCAATTTGGCCCCTCCTAAGATGCTAGGCCAATCCCCCAGGTCCGTCCCATCAACAATCACCTTCCCGCAGCCCTGAGAAGAGGACTGGCTGCCAGAGCCTGCCCCCCATGTGGAATTTGCATAAGTTGAAGTAGTAGTAGTAGAAGACGACGACGACAGAGCAGCAACACATAATGACGATGAGGAGGAGTTGGGGGGTGTGGCGGAGGATGAACCCAGGTTGGAATCTATGTGGACAAAAATGTGGTGATTTATTGACAATTTCCACATTGACAATACCAACTAATGATACAGTGGCGTTTCTAAACATACAAGGTTTCAAGGTGCATTCATGGTCATTGTACAACAGGACTGCGCCTGGAAATTCAGTTTGTAGCGGTTTGTATGAGCGGTATTCAATGATCTACACATCAGTCAAGTTGATCATCTTTTTTTGTTCCAAGACATTAACCCACCTGTGCCTCCAGCTGCGTTTGCATTGGGGTCATCTGCTCCCTGGGAGGAAAGCGATGGGGCGGCTTCCCAGCCACTGCCTCCTCCAACCCCTCCTGCACCCCCTTCCCCTCCGCCTCCCCCCAGCAGCATGGAGGACAGAGGTGGCTGGCCCCTCTTCAGTAGCACTTTTTGATCCTGCTGGCAGCGAAATCTTGGTGGAACCTCTCTGGACATGTATCGCTGCTGCTGGGAGGTCTGGCTTCCAGAGGGGGAGGAGGAGGGCTGTCCGTTGGCCACAGCAGTCCGCTGCTTTGCATTGTTCCCGCCACCAGGAGGAACTTGTGCAGAAACCCCGGCTGCAGCAGGACTGGGGGATGAGGGGGCAACAGTGCCAGGGCTGGGGGACACTGAGCCTGGGGTGGCGAGCGGCTGGGAACAGGAGGGCTTGGCTGATTCTGGCACTAAAAACACATTGAATGAAAACGTGTGAACCAATGGTAGACTTAAGCACGATAAGAAGAGAAAGACAGTTTGGGCTACAGGTACGTTAAGCTTCTCTAGAGCCAACAGTTTAAGAAAATTAATCGAAAGTTTGAGCATTACTGAATAACCCATGGTCATCACAATACATTCAATTTATCATAAGAACAGGGTGCTGCTGACTAAAGCATATTCAACAACAAGGTCTAGAAATAATGACACTGACATAATAATATGGAATAGTGAATGATAGAAACGGAAGACATGTTTAATGATGATGAAAATAAACATACCTTTGATTTTCTGTTCTGGCACCTAAAACAGAAAGAATAAGTGTGTCAGATATTAGGCAGAAGAGAAAACAAAGTGTAACTTAACTTTTAGTCTAGCTACTAAGACTGAAAAAAGCAAGGCACTATTAAGCAAACATTAACAATATCCCCCTCCCCCTCAGATTCTCTGCAAAACATAGAGGCAACGTCAGCTGTGAGTGTTTTTGGGTGAATGTGTTTACCTTCTGAGAGGTTTCCCTTTTCTTTTTATCTTCTTTCTTCTTTTTCTTGTCTTCCATGAACTACTGCTCCCTTTCCTGATTCTCCTGTCTGTGAAGAGGAATACACAAATTCAATTATTCATGCTACATCTCAAAAAAGGCAAGTAAGTAAAGTAAGTAATCTAATCCTCACTAAAGCATACCTGTGCGCGCGCGCACGCGCGCACACACACACACACACACACACACACACACACACACACACACACACACACACACACACACACCAAATTAAGATTACATATGACATCAGATCACTGCCCAGCATTCTGCGACAGTGTCAATGTAGTGAGGACAGTAATGTTAAACCAGGGGCAGACAGCTTGACAACAGCGCTTGGAAGCCTGGCTTCTCATTGCATAATTCATTAACCAGCGAGCGATTGCAATTCCAACTAACAGACAACACCAGCAGCAGCCAAACGAGACTTCAAACTCAAACACTTTGCTGGGGAAGTAGAGTTGTCCTAACTCACTGTAGAGACCGTAATGGCAGCAGCACACGCGCGATAATGCGAGTAAAGTTACGAGACTCGAGCTGTCCAGTGTATTGAAAACATGCTCCAACTGACTTCACACTTTGCCAAAAGTAAAAACCTCTGTATTATGAATATGTACAACTCATACCCAAGTAATGTCAGCCATTGTCTGTGTATGGAAAAGCTATAAAATACCACGGAAAGCTGAAAAACAAACCGATTTTTATCTTGAAATGTAAAAGAGATGTCAGATACCGAAGAGCTGTAAACAGGACTGGGCCCCGTGTTTCGGTTAGCTAAGCTGCACATAACTAGCATCTATCTAATGAACGCTAACTGCACAACGAATGGCTTTAACCCTTCAATGCATCTTTTGCTAATTAATCCACCGACATGACCATTAATAAACCAGTTTACGTAACGTATGGGGATCCGGACAAGGCGGCATATGAAGCAAACAGTCCGGATTTGGTGGAAATAAACAGGCCAGCGAGGAGCAGCCGTGCAGCTAACGAGCGACCAGAGGAGCTTCACTCGGGTGAGCGATGAGCTAATGCTAGTCCGGCTCTCCAGCAGCTGCTGAGCCCCGTGTCGTGACCTAAAGAGCGGGGGGCTCCGCGGCCCGACCGGCCCGGAGCCCGGGGAGCCGCGCGAGCAAACTACCCTCTAACGTCACGCAGTTGACTGCAGACAACCGTCATGTTAGCCCACGATATGAGCCTTATTTAAAATAAAATAAAATAAAAATGTAATTTACCAAACTTTACGGTTATAATTCGTAACTTTACAACGGGGGTGTCCGTTGTAAAGTGTCCGTTTGTTTTCCGCGGGTGTCCCGGCGGTCACGGTGGAAAGGGCCGAGAGAAACGACGAACTCCTGGTGACGTTTATTCAGCAACGCGTTAACGAGCGAAGCTCTTCTAAAAATTGAGAAACCCAAAACGTTATCTTGGACGCAGAGGCTGAAATAACGAGCGTGATTAACACGCAACACACCGCGTGGAAGCTGCCAAAGACCTCCGCGTCGGTGTTGAACACTCACCTCGGGAATCACATCGGACATAAAGTGCTTCTGTGCAGAAATTCTTGCAAACCTACCGCTAGCAGGCTAGCTTGGAGGCTAGCCTAGCGAGCGAGTTCTTCGAGGCTTTCGAGGCTAAATTGAATAAGAAATGACATCACCGAAAGGCGAAATGTTAATCGTAGAAAAAAAACGAGGAAAGGCGATTATCCTTTTCGAGCGACTCTGGTTCTCAAGGCGTCAACAAAACATGCATAACCCCTCGATGACTGTCAGACGCTGTATGATCGGTTAGTTTACTATCGGCCATTTTGCTTCTGTGTGGAGGTTTAGCCAGCATATGATATCACCAGGCTGGTTGTTGATCAGAGAAGGGAGGAGGAGCGGGCCGCGTACCGACACCGTCCACCAGGGGGCGCCGCATCACAGGGAGCGTGACGTCATACACGTCAAGTACCAACAGGTGTTCATTTTACAATTAAAAATCATGTTTAAATTGCCCAAACAGCTTTCTAAGAGTTTCCAACCTCTGTTTCTAAAGTTTGGTAATGCTTTGCCGCAGTGACAGTTTCGGTCACAACATGTACTCCGTATAGTGGGAATTAATAAAACATGTACTGTCTAATCTAGTGCAATTGCTTTTGTATTATGTATCTGTTGTATGATTGAGCATAGAGGACATCAATTATTTTCACATATTTATTTTTTAAACTGGTTACAAAATTAAAAAATATATTTAGCAGTACAAAACTTTTTTCCAACTTAACTACAGCTTCTGCTGTACAGTGTATTGCAAATATAAATACAGCACTTGCTGACTTTCAGTCATATACATCCCACCTAAAATATAGCCACAAATTCAGTTTTTCTTTTAAAAATCTGTTCATATAATTACATAAGTCAGTGTGATACTTTTAAATATGACCTGTTTATTTAGTGTACATCTCAAACATTATGTTCTTCCAAAAAGGACACAGTATTTACTCCAAATGTGGATAAGCAGGGCCCTATTTATCGTACCTGGCTAAACAAAGTCAAGCAAATGTCCTAATCTCCATCTTAAATTAGCGAGATGATTGACATCAGGCTATCTGGGTTTCTTCACGGCTGATCCGCGCTGAAACGTCTCGTTCATTCTAACCAGACGTCAGTCATCTGGATAAATGCGCGCGCCCGCTCCTCTTCAGAAGGGATCATAATGGAGCACTGACACCACGATGTTCTAACAGTACAATGGCAAATAAACTCAGAGGAACCTCTTTTTATTTTTCTGATGAGAAGCAGGAGATGAACATGAACGCATATGAGGAAGTCAGTACCGTAATCATTCACAGCAAACGCATTGCGAATATTCCAACGTTTTTGCAACATTGTTGCCGTAAACGCAACTTTAACAGCGCCCGCTGCCAGACATAAGCGTCGCAAATATATCAGACAAGTTAAATGCGTCAGTGTTGAGAAAATGTATCGGCTAATTTTAAGTGCTTCATCACCCAAATCAATCAGATTATATTTACGAATAAATATATACTTATGAGGATATATGTACTGTATGCACGTATGAATCATGTACTATATATGTGTATATACATGCATGTGTAGATTACCATATAACTAGGAGTTTGAATATGTGTATGGGCGGATCAGTATGTATGTATTATTCATAATCAGAAATTCAATCAATTGAAGCAGTGAAAATAAATTGTGTGTGATTCTCTGTATTCTTATCACGATCACCTTAATCATGTTCTACAATAATGATATGTATGGTGTACTAATAACACTGTCATATAATTATGAGTGCTTTCAACACATCCATAAGTTTCTGAAGCGCTAAATAAACTTAAGAACAGCGGCATGCATCGGCTGATACTCTGTGTCTGTGAGACGGGCGATCAGCTGCGCCTTTAGTGATCAATGTCCGCGGCTCGAGAAGCTCTCGTAAAAAAAACATTTCTTGCCGGCAAAATCTATATCGCCGCGTACAGGAAGTCAAGGATGGATCCTGGCGATCTGAAATAACTCTCTCCCTATAAAACTAATATAACTAATATCGCTCCTTCATCAATGAGGAAGGGAGCTGTCTTTTTTGTCCGTGGGAGTGTCCAGCTTATCCAGTGAAGTTCAGTAAGCCTGCCCGGGAGCAGGTTTAAATTTTTGGATGTGTTGCTATGGTGATTTATCTAAGCTTGCTTCGAGAAACCGAGAAAGCCTGACCTACGTCATCTTATCCTGACAATTAGCCCGCTAACTCAATAAACCAGGTACGAGAAATAGGGCCCAGATTAGCACCCTCACTACATCCCTGTTTACAACATATTCCAATCCCCTTCACCTATTGTGTCCTCACAGCTTAACATTCCTCTCACAACATAACTGAATACCCAGGGACCAAAATGCAAAAAAAAAAAATGCTCCCTTCAGTGTTTAATTATGTAATACAACAGAATGGAAAAAAGTAACATGGCATAATTGCTATTGATAAAAACAGCTAACCACAGTCTGTAATCTTGTCTTTAATGCTATGTCCCTTCCATATGTGGGTCAAATCTGTTTTAGTTTTAAAATGTTTATCCTATCATCCCATTGTAACAAGTCCAGCTTGAATAGATGAGAATTCTTTAAAATGATTAAGATTACAAGTAAATCCCGAAGTATATCTTGTTCGACTCCCTTAGAATAGTATGATGATCTAACACTGAATGTTAATCTTCTCCACAAACCTGGCTTTGGTTTGGTACCTGCGGGCAGCTGCCAGATTATTGATTCAAAGCCAAGAGAATCTAGTTTTGTAGTTTGCATGAATGAAATTGAATATGCTGTTTCTCCCTTCTACTGCAGCCTATCCAGTTCGATCCACGCCACTGCCCTCTGTTGGCTGTCGATGGCATTACGTATGGCTGCCAGCAGCTCATCAGTACAGCTCCATGTGCTGGGCTCCAGGGTGAAGTAGAGCAGGGGCAATGTCTCCAGCTGCAGCGCCTCGGCCTGGCACACCTCCTCCATTACGCTGTCCTCCCCACACCGTGGAAAAAGCTTCCTGTTTAGAGTGTTGGAGCGTCATATTAGAGGAAAAAACATTGGGTTCTTAAAACAACAACAACAACAACAACAACAACAGTTTTTGTATATCTGTATGGTAAGAAAATACCACACATAAAAATGCACATTTACCCTACAATGCAAATAGTGTGATGTGTGGTGAACCTGCATGAGCCTGACTGATGTACTATCATGCTGCTATGATCTGATACTTAATGTTACACTGAATTTACTGTATACTTGCTAAGCACATGAGTGCCCACTTACCTCAGCTTCTTGTTCTTTTTGTTCTTCGGGCGGATATGGATGACGATAGGGTACACCCCCTGTCTCAATAAGCCCTCAACACTGGCCAGCGCCAGCTCCAGCAGACAGTGCTTGTCCTGAGACAAAGAGGGAGATAATGCGTGACAATGTGCATGCATTATCATTAGCAAAATTAATCACTCTTCTTACTTTTACTTGAGAGAGACTTGGGATGTTTGTGCCTTGAAATTATTTTAACGATGATGTTTCTCTTTAATTACCTGGCTGATGACGTCCTGTATTGACTGCAGCCGAATTCCCAGATCCTTTTCTGGACTGCAGGGATCCAACAGGAGAACTCTCTTGTCTCGTCTCTCCGAAGCCTGGATAAGCTCTGTAAACCACGGGAAACAGAGGGAAGAGGAGACTGTGGTGAAACACGCCACGGTCAAATGAGGAGTCATCCACCTCTTTGTTCTATCGTGGTCTATCGTTGTTCGGGACGTGAACAAGTGTGTGTGTGCTGTGCGCATACCTGGTGGGCAGGTGTTGAACTTCAAACCCGACTCTGCTGGTTGCAGCAGCCTCTCTATGAGACCACGGGAGAGAAGAGAGGGGGAGAAGATGACCGGTCTCTTCGTCTGAATCTGCACCGGCTGCACTAAACTGTATGGGATAAAGTGCTCCTCGTGACCTGAGGGGATAGGCACACATGAAGGTAACATTAATGCAAAGCTTGTAAAAAAAAGAATCACCACACAGATTCGGTGTTGCATTCTGGGAACACTGTGACTGGATCTTACGTTTACTGAGTGTGTAAAGGACCTGCTGTGTGGAACCAATCCCACGGCCACTGGGGTCCACTGCCTTGACCAGTCGTACACGTCCGGATGCTTTCTTCAAGAACTACATGTCGGAAAATTGAGAAAAATAAACATCTAATGTAGCCAGTTATGTAACAGTTTGGTTTTAGCGCAGTGACTGAAAGGGAACCTGCTGTTCATGTCATTTCAATATGAGCAGACTGACCTTCCTCTTGAAGTCCTTCTGCTCCATGGCCATTTTCCGGAACTGAACAAGTAACAACTGTTGTGCCCTGAGGTGGAAAATATGTATTTGTCATCGACACTCTTAGTTAAAATTCTAATTAATGGACGGTGCTTATATTGTAATATAATACCACTGTAAAACAAATCCTCAATATCCAGAGTTAGAATGAGGTTGCAGTCAAATCAAGGTCCAACTGGCGTACCTGTTGTAGTTGGGCATGGTTCCTGCCTGTAAGGGCTTGGCAGTGTGTGGGTCCACCAGCGAACAGTGCCAATGGTATTTTCCATTGTACCTTGTGTCTGTGACGTGTATTATGTCATCACAGGACACACCCAGAGACGGTGGGTCACCGCGAGGCTCCATGTTGAGATTAACACGTACATAGAAGGAGTCAGAACCCATAAAAGTAGGCGACGAGAGTGCGGAGCACAGCGTGGAGTATGCTGAGGACAGGAAACAGAGGAGGGGTACGCTTAGTCTCACCTCTCTGTGACATGAATGAACAGAGGTTTTAAGGATGCAGTGTAACTGTTTTTATGTAAACTCTCCGGCAAAAAAAACAAACAGACTCACCCTCTGGGTTGCTCTGGTGTTTGAGTGTTGAAGGCTCAGCCCACCACTGCAGAGAAAAGTGGGCTACCTCAGCAGTGCACTGGCCCAGCAGCACGCTGCCCCCACCAAACAGAACCCTCTCCAGCTGGACAACATTAAGAGAAATGTGCACGTTCAATCAAGGAGTTTGTTTAAAAAAAAAAAAAATCCCACATCTGCGCATAGAACTGTAATATGCATGTGTCCAAATAATACACACATAAGCATGAGCTGAAGCACACCTTCTCTTTATGAAGCATGTACATACACACAGTGCTCACACATGATTTATGCACTATACAGACACACACACTCACACACCTCCAGCAGCTCGCTGCCCTCCTTCAGTCCACATAATTCAGCTGGGGAACCAGCTCTCACGTGGCTGACGAAGATCCCTGTTTGGTTTCCTCCGACTATCGTGATGTCGTCAGCTAGACTGGCTCTCCTGTGCTTTGGTAAGATGGGGGGGCTTGAGGATGGGGAGCGGGACGGCGTCCTGAGAGATGACAGGAACGGACATTCGATGAGGATGGTGTGACTTGTACATGAGGCAAAGAACAGTGTCTAGAGGTGTCCGGTTCGATCCCCAGCCTCCCCATAGTTTGCATGTCGAAGTGTCCCTGAGCAAGACACTGAACCCTAATACTAAGGATGGGTCAAAATGCAGAGAATACATTTCCCCACTGTCGGACTGATAAGGGATTTTCCTATTCCTATTCACTTTATATAATCAAAAGATTAACTTGTGTGCTTGTTCTGTGCTCTTAGAATTTTCTTTCATCCATGTGGTACTGTATGTATTATTAGGAATATTTTCACTTCCAGTATTAAACCCTTTTAAACCGTTGGACCCAGTTACTAGTGATGTAAACCACTAAGTTCTGTTAAATTGTATCTTTTTTTTCTTTCATTTTGAGGATTCCACATATATACGATTCAGGTCGTGCAGCTGAGTTACAGTCATGTAAGGTCAATGGGGCCAAAACTTTGTAAAATCAATTATCATTCTTATCTCAGTGTACATTGGTTATTAAGCAGGAAGCCATCACACACTGCACGTCATAGTGTACTTTAACAATGTTTCTAGTGGCTGTATCCTGATGTTGTACCTGGAAACAGTAGGATTGGGTTGCTGTGAAGAGACTGCAGGCAGGTTGACCAGGTCAGGGGGGAAGAGATGAGAGTGTAAGCTGTTCCAGGAATCCCACAAAGAAGGTTCACTCTGTTCACCTAAAAAACACCAGAGAGCCTCGTAACTTACACTCGTAACATACAAGGCAAAGGCCCCACAGCCAGAAATGATGTGACCCAATGAAATATACTTGTAATGTTATCATTCTCATCACTGCCCCACGAGTCCAAGTCAAACCTGTTGAGAGCAGACAAAAGGGACGTTATTAAGAATGAAATGAAGCTAGTTAGGCTGTCATTGTGTATGTGGAGCTGATGAACTCACTCGGTGTTGAACCGTCGGTTGATGGAGTTCATACACGGCGGGAAGGGGAATGTGGAGAGTCGATTTATTTCTTTTTCGTTGTCCTCTGCCTGAGGGTAGAGAGGTAATTACAAAACACACTGATTCTTACTCCTTTATTCTTTTGTCTCTTTATCTCTTTCCTTCCCGCATTTGTTAATGAGCAGAGTTCTGGTACTCACTGAGGAGAGGAGATTCTCCTCTGAGTTGGAGCGAGAATCTGTGGAGGAGAAATAAATCACTCAAGTACAAGCACTGTAAATGTGAGAATCCTCCACCAGGTGTCAGTGCACACAACTTACCCTCCGAGTTGTCATTGGCATGGCCGCTCGAGGGCGTCTGTGGCACAGAGAACATGAGTGAATGTTGTATGGCCTCACAACTATATAGGTATTGTGCAGGTACTAACACGTCGAGGGTTGCAGAAGAATCTACTACAATCTTTCTAACTCTCAACAATAGTAAGCTGAAGATATTTACTTTGCAGTCCAAAAGCTACATTCCTCAACGTGAAAACATGTTGCTGCAGCCCCCCAAAACAGTTGTGGGCGCAGTGCAGTACACAAATAAGTACTTACACTGCATTACCAAGACCACATCACTTATTCTGATTTTAATAATGACTGGGATGACGGTGATTCTACTGTAACTGTGAATGTGAATAAGAGCATAGTTAAGGAAGCCAGGCCTGACCTTTCGTAGCAGCGGGCGGGTGCCATTGGCTTGAGGTCTCAGGTCCAGGCCGAGGGAACAGCAGGGGCCGTAGCACTGGTCCTCACTGCACAGGGACAGGTGGGACTGGGGAAACACGGGGAATAATATGAAGCGTTGTGTGCTTGCAGCGGGGAGACAGTGCTGGACTCCTAACTTGCTGCATGAACTCACACAGTGCAGACTGGGACTGCTCTGCTCCATTTGCTCCCGGCTCCTCTCCCTCTCTCTCTCCATCTCCCTCTGCTGCTGCTCCAGGTTGGCCTGCAGCTCGGCAATGCGTTTACGCAGACGGTTCTTATCCAGCAGACAGTCGGTGTACTCCAACTGCAGGCTGTCTCGACTACGCAAGGCCTGGTGAAAAAGGAAGGGGAAAAAAGTTTGCATGGTGGGAAAACTTTTGAGATTAGTCAGGTGTGATAATTAATTTGCTACTTCCTACGGCCTCCATTCACACTGACCTGGTCTCGCTCCTTTTCCAGCTCCATGATCTGGTTGAAATAGGACACGCTCCTCTTTTGTTCAGTCTCCCAGTCCAGCTGGAGAGTTCTCACCTTCAGCTGCAGCTGCTCGCACTGCGACTCCAGCTACAAACACAGTTTACCGTTACAACCTCTATTCAAAGACAGAAAAAACCCTTCAACACCGACTTTGGCTGTGTATCAAACCCTCTTTAATAGAGTAAAACATATATAATCTGAAAGATAATTTGTGACACCTTGTCCCAGTGCTCCTCAGTGCTTTGTAGGTCTCCTTGTAGTCTGGTGATGACATCACAGAGCTCCTGCCTCTGCTCTGCAGCCTCCCTGCGGTCCTGCTGCAGGATATCCATCAGAGCCTGAGGTCAACAACAGAATGTACATTTTGACAACATCAAAGAGAGAAACTTCTCTAGAAAAAGAATGCAAAACATTTGTCTTGAGCAATGAGATTGACACAATAGGAAACAGCAAATGTGCTTTCAGACAATAAATAATGTAGATTTAAAAACATACTATGACCCCGGTGGGAGGAACTAAGTTCCTCGTCTGACTTCCTGTATTCTCAGCTTTGGGAACGTCAGTGCGGTGCAGCAGCTTTTCTGGCAAAGCAGGTGGAGAACCATTTATTCCATTAAGAAGCAAACTGTTTCTCTTTGCTGGCGTGGTGATCCCTGGAAGATTGATTGCTTGTTGGTCTCCCTCTGTCAACCTGGACCTGAGCTCCTCTACCTGTATGGAAACCAAGTAAAGCAGCCATAAAGACATACCCCGACATTTTGGAACGTCCACACCAGCCGTTTGCTATGTCTAAAATATGGCTACAGAGCTGTTTATCATACCCACATTCCTATATTAGCATGCAAGTTTGACTTGAACTGCCCTGGGGCGCTGCTATTCGTGCCATCAAACATAAACAATTTTTTCTTCTTCTTTCCCATAGACTCCCAGAACTTACAATATCCCTCCCTGTCCTTATATGACTTGGTTTTGCAAGTAACTGTATCTCTGAAGAACAGGCCGACATGGAGCACCTAAACCAGCCCCATAAAGTTTAGAGCGACAGGGGAAAAAAGTTGGGGGACGAGTAGATCACTGTAATTAGCAAATTCACCATTTCTGTAGCAAGTAACAGCTGTTTTTAGAGTGAGGATCAGCTCAGGAATGTGGTGGGAAATAGGGAATGACTCATCTTCTGTGGGCCTTCTCACACTAAAAGTTAGCAAAAGTCTTCTGTTTGACAACTCCATGGGATCAATATATGTGAGTTCCATGATTTGCGGTGAATAAAACATACATTATCTTTAATTAATTATGAATTACCTTCTAAGATGATGCACTGGGCAGTTTAGTTTTTACATTATGCTGATCCCAACCGACCTACCTGCCTCAGTAGTTCTCTCTCCCGGGTGGAGGCCTTGGCTTGGTCCTCCAGCGCCCTGGAGTACTTCACAGCCTGCTCCAGGTGCCTGTCCTTCAGCTTGCCCAGCTCTCGACTGCCCGACTCCCAGTCCTGACGCAGCCTTGAGATAGAAAATCCTCCAGTGAGCGCATCCTCTTTTTCCAATTGATTCAATTTCATGCGACACGAGGTAAACCATGTGCTTTCTTAGACATTAACGTTTCTCATTCATGGATTCATCGTAGTTTTAATCCAGTCCCTGGCGCTTCATGAGGAAATCATACTATTATGAACTAGAGATTCAATCAGCGTGTTTGTTTATTTACTCTATCAAATGGATTCTCACTCTCTAAGCTGCCGGAGATCTTCCATGACTCATCTCTCACCCATACATTTAGTGCATATAGATTTTCTTTTCACAGCCTGGCAAAAGGTAGAGGACCAAGCCCATGACAAACCTGTCAAGCTGCAGTCTGTCCTGACGCAACTCCTGAGCTTTGCGTTCGGCGCGACTGCGTTCGTCCTCCGCCATCCGGCAGCGCTGAGACAGGCGGCGCTCACACATGCGGCTGCTTCGAAGCTGCTCCCTTAGTTTACGCACCTCCAGAAGCAGGAACTGGGTCAAACCCTCCGGACCCTCCTCATCTGGGGTGCGCAGACAGACAGGTTATGGGTCATGGGTCTGACTGGTTAGTGTGTGTGGAGAAAACTCACATGCATACAGTGGCTTGTTTTAATGTGTGAGGAGACGGGACGGATGTATGAGTGGGTCTTACTCCTGAGTCACCAGCATGCTCTTGTCGCATTTCTAAACATCTGGGAACACTGAAACCTTGTGTATACTTTGTGAACGTGGAAATCTACCAGGAGAGCTTTTTAAAAAAAGATTTTCTTTTAAATTCCCATACTGGCTCTTCCTCTTTTGCTCTTTGTCTTCAATACCATTAGTGCCAAATGTCTAAAGGCTTTCCATTCATACTCTTAAGAACAACAGATTGTGTGCTCCGCTCTGCAGAGAGTTCCCCACTTATCTACTAGGTCAGACTGAGGTCAGACTGACCTGAGCCAGAAACACTTTTTAAGTGTTTGTATCTCAGGTTTATTTGCTGGCCATTAAAATATAAACCTTTGTGAGCTTATCCAAAGGTTGAATGTCTGTGTTTACTATGTGCCTTTTTACGCAACAAGTGACGCTAAGTAATAAAAAAAAAGGCAGATTTAAGTCTCAAGATGATAATCAAGTGTGGATTTTCCGGCCTGAAATATTTGTGATGGAGTCTATTTGATCAAGTCTACGGTGTCTTTTCATTCAAAGTGCACGCATGACGATTCTCTTTCCAAATTGAGATATTTCCTTCTCTTTTCAAAGTGTTTTGGTTGATTATTTTCCAACCTTTGGTCAAACTCAACTCTGTGTCACGAGGTGAGTCCACACCTCAGCCGTCGTCAGCAGGCAGAGAAGCCCAGCCTTACCCAGGATGAGGGAGCACCGCTGTGTGGGCTGCTCTCCGGTCAGCTGTGTGTACTGGTCCGGGTGGTAGAACTCCAGTGATTCCATGAAGGCTTGGAGACCTCGCTGGCCCTGACCACGCAGAATGTCCAGCAAGCGACCTGCTCGACAAAAGGAGAAGAAGAAAAAATAAATCTAAAAAAACTGTAACAATGTAGAAGGAATCACTATCCCAGGCACAATGTCAATACACTGATGAATCTAAAGCAGTCTCACCTCAAAACATCTTCCTCTTTGATATGAGTTACAGGTATTTCAAACATGACCATGATAAATGAGCGGCTCTAGCATGAGCTAACCCACAATGAAACCACAGTGGTATGCACTGGGTGTTCATTCTGTCAGCCTTACACTCCCCTTTACTTAGCAAAGTCTTTCATCTTACTCTCTCCTTAGTTCCTGCCTGTTTTGCTCACTTCAACATTTACCTCTACCCACCTGTTCCTCTCTCACAATCTGCTGCACAACCACTCACACGTAATATTGAACAAAAGAGCCATACTGCATGGACTGTATTGCTTCCCATTTTCAAAGCATGTCGTACTATTGTAAATCATTTTCTTGTCTTCCAGGTAGCCGTTTGTATCAGTTCATTAGCAATGGCCATATTGCATATTCCTATCATTTGTCTCATAAAGGCAAAAAATTATAAACATTTTAAGAAATTCTCATTATTCTTTTTTAGGATGATGCCAATGTCCCTTAATTGCTTGTTCTCTATTCTTATTGAGTTATGGATGTTTATTTGCAATTGGGAATTGGAGATGATACAATCCTCATGTCACACAAAAAATATGTGTATTAGATTCATGACGTATAGTCGACTAAATTAACAGGCAAAACTATAATAACCAACTTTTTGTTGACCTGTCCCTTTCACCACATACCTCATAGTAGCTTACTTTTTAAAATAGGTTGAATATAAAATTACAAAAATACTCATAGTATCTTCTATATTGTGAAATCTCTACAAGATAACTTTCATATTGCATGGCTGGTGTTCCGCCTTCTATGTATCAATGTGTTAAAATGAACGTTTCCTCCTCTCACCGGCCTTGCTGATGCGCAGCGGGTACTGCGTGGAGTTGAGCACCTCGTCTTCATCCTGCTCATCGATGACCTTGCACTGGCGCAGATACGGGGTGAGTTTGGCCGGGTTGAGGATGCGCGCGAGTTTGTGCCGTACGCCCTCCACCCGATCCCAAAGCTCCTCACAGCGCTCCTCTGACCAGGACGGAGAGGACCGCACCTCCTCCTGAGCTATGTCCCCGTCCTCTGCCCAAACTGTGACTCCTGCAAGAGACCGAATATTTATAAGCAGGAAGTTTGAGTTCTGTAAAAACTAAAAAGTATACACATCATCATTTTTTTTTTTTTTTTTTTAGTGTCTCCATGAAATATTTTTGCTACTTTGGACCATGTCTCATTTGACCGTCACAATTCAGCCTGAGGGCCAGATTTAATGTCCTGACAACGCTTATCTGCCTTTGCATTGGGTCATTGCACGATGGCCTGTCTGCTTTTCAACGCTAAGACAAGAGATCAGAAGAAAACATGCAAGGCATCCTCGGGAAATAAGTTTATAAACCTCTTCATTAAAATTCAATACATGATGATCCTCTTTATCAAGCACTGAACTGTTTTTAAAATAGAAATCCTTCTTTAGGATGAATAAAGGATTATGGGGTTTATCTGTTTAATTGAGAAAGAACAAGATGCAGCTCCTTGATGGAAATCCTCTCAGGAATGCAGAGGGGGATTTAATCCTTTAAAGTACAAATCTGACAGATGAACATTTAACTTCAGGCCATTTGCCGCACGGAGAGCAGATAATGGTGTTGGGTCTCATTTAAGGAGGACAACATGATTAGCTGAAAGCCAATGAGTGTTTTTGTGAGGAATGAATATGCTTCATACGTGTAAGTTAGTATATCAGCAGCAGCATCTGCTGTTAACAGGGTCATAACAATTGTATTAGGGGGGCAGTGTCTCAGAGAGCAGGAATGAAAATACTGGCCTGACTCATATCGCACACCTAAAAGCCCACCAGGGGACAAAAGCGTCTCAGTCCCATTCATTTCACACTGTGGAGGAGACAATGAGAGAAAGTGAATAACCCGGCCACCACAGGAGTGTGTTAAAAAAACATACTGTGTATGTGTGTACTATACTGCTACATAAAGTTATGTTCTTTCCTCGTGTAATAATGATAATAATAACATAACAGTTGATTCTGTTAACAGTGATGCAAGGGAGGAAAAGCTTTCGCTAATCTTACAAATCCAGTGAGAAAATTGCAACAAGGCTCACTCTTCACAACACAGGCTCCACAAAACTGTGTTTCTTCAAGCGGAACCGCATGTCTCATTTCTGTTGGATTAACAAATGCAGTTTATAATCACAGAGGTACAGTTTCTCTTACACTCTTACACTTTTCTCTCACTGCAGTCTATAATGCCTTTTGGCTCTCGGCTCATAGTGATGTGCATTTGTATATACAACATATTTAAAGAACCTAAGGATAAGTCATCATGATTTATTAGTATTCACCCTCAGTGTTATTTACCAAAGATGAGAGTGAGGCGCCTGCTGCTCTGCAGCTGATGTGACTGATTTGAGCTCAAAGGCAGGTCGAGGCAGGTCTGGATGCTCTGGAATCTCAGTCATGACCCATACACACGTCTACTGAGATATTGTTCTCCTCCTGATACTCCAAGCAGTAGAACACATCCAATACTATATTGTATCTATCATCATCATTTCTAAGAACAGAAATAGAAACAACTTGCAATTTTGGGGTTCAATTGTAAAAACAAAACAAGAAACAAAACAAACATCTGCACTGCAAAATGAAGCTTTGCTTTCAATTGAGGGACATTATTAAAAAAGCAAATAATAATACAAAACTACGCATGTGATTTATTTATCTCCAGAAGGCCATGTTTATATCTTGTGTGAAAGTTTGAAAAGTTCTGAGAGTAGCTTTGGGAACAATGAGATGTCATTTTGTAATTGACATGACTGAAAATATGTATTTGTTATATGGTATATGTTAGTTTAGCAAAAAAATGTGACAAAATGTGTCACATTGACAGAGAATTGATCAAAAATAACAACAACAAAAAAGAGTGGGCAACTTGAATAGCTGCCATATGTAATATCACTTTTCACAGGCTGTCACTGGGAAGTTTACATCTGGAGAAAAAGAGCAATGCACCACAGTGAACATGGTATTACAGAATGGTATAACGTGGTAGATTATATGGATGTTGGAGTTAAACATGTATACTTGTCTATTTGTTGTTGTTGACCAAAACCGGGAGTCGGACCTGAGACCTTATCAATGTTTATATACCCGGCTATAGCACAGCCTTGCTACGATTTAAGTTAACGACCGACTCATAAAACATCTGCAAACTGCTGATATATTAAATGTTCACTTACCACTCATGTCTCGAACCTCCTGGTATTTGTTCTGAAGAGAAGACCAAACGAATGAATCAAGTCCTCTCCGTCTCGTTCAGGTCCAGAGACGCGTCAGAAGTGAAGCTGAGCAGTGAGATCAGAGCGCGTGGGCGCCGTCTGACTGGAGAGCGGCGGCGCGCACAGGTACTCCTTTACGCACACCTTGGCACACTCAGCTCCTCCACCCCCGGCCAACCCCCAACCAGCCAATCGGCAGCCAAGAAATAGCAATAATAAAAAAAACAAATCACCAAATCACAGCGGATTTCCTCTATCAACATTTTAGAGGAAAGCTTCGCTTTAAAGCGAGGGCTCATGGCGGAGGTTTAACACAGTCCTTTAGCACTAGATGGCGCTTTCAACCACTGATTGTCCACTCAAAGCGGCCCCCAATGAGCGCAGTGTTGCAGTGATAGTTAAACTGCATACATATCTACAGATATGTAGCTTTACTTGTGAGCTTTATCATGAAGGCTTGGTACAGAAACCGTGAGTCACTCACTATCTTCTCACGTCGTAAATGTACAGGAGATACAGCGTTGTGTCCTGGAGGAGAGCGTGTTAGTCACCAGCGTTGCCAAGGGAAACCTGACTAATCTGATGCATTTAAGCGCATGAGTGAGTCATCCTCACATTTTTTGTTTGTTTGATTTAATGCATAGACATATATGGTTGTGTTATGTCAGCACACAATGACTGTAGGAGAGATAAGTGGGACAGCTGACTCATACCGTTTGAGCTATAGAACTACCAGCTACGTTGACCGTATTTAACATGGAAATGAAACTAGGAAGTGACGTGAAGTTTAAAACAAGTATAGAGGCAAGCGTTGCCAAAAAAAAAGCATGATGTAAATTTGCATGATAATTACAGGTTATATTCAAAATCATTTAACAGCATGGTGAAATGATTTGAATGATGATTAGATGAGAAGAAAAGGAGATTTTGTGTCACAAGTCAAATAACATTTTAGAGGTTATTTAAATCCTTGGTTTATTAAGAAACATATACACACATGTAGGCTATATCATAGATTTTTAAACAATACTATCATTTCCTAACTTCTTCTCCTCCTTTTCTGAGGCAGCTGGGTAACTCTTGAGTGTGGGACTGCACTGGACGGAGGGTGTGGTGTGAAATGTGTCTTGCAGTTACAGTATGAAGGCAGACAGGAAATGCGGGGTGCCTAGCAGAAGAATGTGTCTTTTTCTTGGCATGTGGACAGGAAATGTCAGCCCACCCTCCATCCCTGGGCCTCCCAAATACAAACATGCCTCCGGTTAGGGGTCCCAGTACTGCTGAGGGAGAGATAATGCAGCCTCATTTACATATTACATACTCATATATGCTACAGGAAGAAATGCATGACAGCCATTCATTTGATGCACTCACTGAAGGATCTGTAATTGTACCTTAAAGACCCACAAAAGTAGTAGTCATGTTGACTGTGTTTTATTTTAACCGTTTTTTTAAATTTTTACTTTCAAGTGTTTATCAGGTCATTAATTTTAGATGTACTAATGAACAGACAGGAAACAGAGGAGGTTATATAAATAACTCTACACCCTCCTTGTGTTTTGAACTTGTCTTGTGCTGCATCATCACTGATTGCCTCTCATCCGTGATTATGACTCACAAACTCACACCTCCTCTCCTCTCCTCCTCTCTGTCTTTCTTTCTAAACCCTTATTTCTGTGTTCTTCTTCCATTTTATCTCCCTCTTATTGCTTCACTATTTGTCTTTTACACTCTGCCTCTTCTTCCAACAGACCCATCCATCCTCCAGCAGTGCAGTCAAGGCCTTGGTGAGAGAGGGAAGGGGAGGGAGGGGCGGCTGCAGTGGATGAGCATTCCTGTTGTCTCTGAGGTGACGGCGGCACAGAGGAGCCATTGACGGCAGCACTGGACCCCACAGTTTGCTAATGCTGGAATGTGTGATATTGTGGCAGTTCAGTCACACAGAAATGGGCCGTGCAGAATTCCCTTAAGTGCACTTTACACTTTAATCTGGAGCTCTTTAAGGTGAATGTGTTTCTCTGTCTCCAGACAACAAGTGAGTGAGCAGCTGATGGTTGCTGTGTCTTTTTGAAATGATAAACTTCATCAGGAGCTGGGTGGGACTGACAGCCATCACTGCCGCACTTTGTGGAATAAGCAAGTTTCTTAAATCTGCTTTATATCTGCCGTCCCCGCAAAACCTTTCAGCATAGGATGAAATCAGACATCAGAATTAATTTAAATCTGCCTTTAATCTGTAACTATTTAACAATGGAGGCCAACATCATATGGAGCACCAGTGTCTGTGGGTTTCATTTCTATGTTTGTTCCTGCCCGGCACACAACAGGCTCGGCTCTTCGCCCAGCAGCTGAACCCCTATGGCTCCATCTATGACTCAAGGCTGGCGGCAGCACAGAATCGCCCCTTTGTGTCCATGAAGAATGCGTCTTTTCTGACTTTTTTTGAAAACAGAGGCAGCGAAAGGGAACGATAGGAGCATGAGTAATTGAGATAGATTTAAATCTCGACATGTGATTTATGCTTTCTCTGTAGGCTGATACTGTGGCAGTATAGCTCTCCATTGATCAGGCTGGTGGAACTCAAGATACCCATGATGCTTTATGATTGAGATTGAGAAATGAATATCAGGCACCAATGAAATACACGCGTTTCTCTCCACTCTCCTCTTGTAAAGAGGAAGCTGTATTTGTTTCTAAGGGTGCTGTGCTGATGCATTTGCCTTGGCCCAAAAAATGTATCTTGAAAATATTCCAGAGTAAAACCCTGCAATTTCCTGTTTAACATGGAATCAACATCAATACAGCAAAGGGTCAGAGTGAAGGGAGGAATTATTATTGAAGCAAACAAGAAGCTTGGACAAACAATGAGAGGGACAAAAATATTACAACATTAAAACCAGAGGGCTCTTTTTTTTTATCACGGAATGAACTTGAAAGAACGTTAATTAAAAAGATTAAATGTTCATGACCTGCTGTGTGAGATATTTTCCGAAGCCATGCAGGCTGACAAAGAAACCTCATATGGAGACGATGTGGCTGATTTTGATACAATTCAGACCTCACAGAACCTCATCTGGACACATTTGGAGCGTCTGGGAGGAGTCCTCATCCATTCTGTCTGGATAATACAATCACCTACTGCTTTAACGTGCTGTGTGACGTAAACATATAAACCATGAATGTCTACTGTAGGACTACAAAAAGGCATTTTTCCCTCAGCTCAGGTTAAATACACTGTTTCCCGACTCGACGACACCCATAGTGTAACATACAAACTGCTAGTTTATTCACTCAATTGTACGCACAGGCATGACTTTGCAGTGCCAGTAAAATAACTGACGACCCGGCCTGACCCCCTTCCTGTCACTCTCCTTCCTGAGCAGTGAGGTTTGAGTTGAGACGTTTGAATTTCAGGGTGTTACATGGCTGTCTAAATCTGAGCTCCACAGCTTTACCAACGGCTGCACATCAATTTTCAGATACACATACATGTTTAAAAATGCAA
The DNA here is from genome assembly GCF_910589615.1 of Taurulus bubalis. Classification (NCBI taxonomy): domain Eukaryota; kingdom Metazoa; phylum Chordata; class Actinopteri; order Perciformes; family Cottidae; genus Taurulus; species Taurulus bubalis. Next base: position 7,250,410 of record NC_136605.1, read on the forward strand.
CTATTGCTAACCGCATGCTAAAAGTTTCCAGGGTTACATATAGAGCCGTCACAGTAAGTAACACGTTTGGCATCAACAGTCCACATGTCTGCCTAAGTATTTATGTGTGTACATTTCAGTGCATGTACTGTATTGTAAGTGTGTTTAATGTTCCTGGATATAGATGATGTGTTTTCAGTCAAGTCAAAACTGGCAACAAAACAAACACCCTTCCTCTAATAACAATACAGTAAGAGAGTGGTTCTGTGGTAAGACTCCATTTCAAGCTCTACTCAACAATGTTTGCGTCTCTCGTCTCACAGACAGAATACTTATAGGGTCATCCAACGGACTCGGATATTAACATAGCAGTTTACAGCAGGATTTTTGGAGACGCAAGTTATTCCTTAACGATAACAGGAAGCCATTCAGTTTCCCGATAACCCCCTGACAATATTTGGTGTCTGTTTCCATGTGCAGCTCCATCGGCATCTGTGTGCACGTTCTAACTATGAATACAGTATGTCTGGAAGTACAATGGCTGGTTTCAATGCTCACCAGCTCTCCCAGACATCATCATCTGTTTCCCCTCCGTCAGGCAGACATACAGGGACGACGGATTAACCCTTGCTGAGTCACTGAGACCCCGTCACAACTACTGAATTCTCCCAGCTTCTCTATTCACTGCTTCATACTGGGATCTGCTTCAAAGGTCATACTTGACCACTATATAACTCTACTGGCCTGAACAATATCACCACCACTTAGCAAATAGACCAGGGGTGATATTCTCTTTTTCAGATGAGAAGATGTGTTATAAAAAATTATAAACTCAGACCCTTAGTTGACTACCATATAGTATTTAGGATTGACACCAATGCCATGTGTTCCATGTTATTTGTGTTCTATGTGTTCAGCATGTTCCAAAGAATCTTTGCATCACCAGATAATTGTAAATCTTTTGGAACATAGTCAACAGCAATAGATGGGAAGATAATGTTGCATAATTTGAGATGTTTCTCTAGATGTTTGGTGAGTATTTGATGCTCAATTGATAGATTTTTGTTGCAATATTCTTAGTTTCCTTCATTTATTTCCCCTGAGAAACAGTCAACAAGGAATAGCCACAGTGCATGGCTGTTGAGATGCCATGCTCTTTTTCTGGAACTTTAAAAATAAATAAAAAAACGTCTAAATCCTAAATTTGAACCAGGTTTCTCAAAGAAAAGTGAACCTTCTCTATTCAGTGACAGACAGAACTAATTGTTTTACTATGTGTCTGTGTGTCCAAGCCTGTTTTTATTATTGTAGTCTAGAAAGCACTGAGGACTGACATTACAATACTCTATTGTCTGTGGGCCAACACTCAGCTTCCTGCAGTCAAAATCCACGGAAACAGGAGCGCAGTCCAAACAAAAACACAAGGGTCGACTTCTTTCATGTACCCCTCCATATCATCACACTACTCCTCCCCTTCCCCACTTCAACTGGAGAGTCCCGCTTCCCGGACGGTGTTCTCCAAATGCACATCTGAGTTTTTATGAGAACAGGAGTCTAATCTGGATCTGCGCTCCAGAGCAGGAGCCAGATTCACAAAAACTAAAAACACCCAGACCGACGAGACCCACCATGCTCTGGGTGAAGTGGAACCACCTTAATTGTCTGACTGACAGTAATAATAGTGAGCTGTTGAACACTAAACGAGTTTGAGTGTCTGAAAACAGTGAAAGCTTCTTGGCTGCCTCGCTGATTAGTGAGAAAGTAATTTCCTGTGAAGAAAATCTTTTTCTGTCTCAGAAACTTTTCATCCTGTTTGATTCGCACTCCTTCCTCTCCACCTCCTTCTCTTTCCTCCTTTCATGCTCATGAGCTTCACGCTTCGGCCAGTTTTTTCCACGTTGGATAGCATTTCTCTGTTATATCTCTCTGTCACGTCTATTCATATAACTTTAACGTACAATACCTTAAACTTACAGAATTTTGTACGTTTAAGGTGTTGACTTTCCTGTCATTGCTCTCTCTCTCCCTTTTTTCATCACTCCTTCTGTCCTCTGGTTTTCCTTTCCTCGCCTTCACATTCGCTGTTCGTCAGAAAGCCTCTGACACTTTGCAGCTGTTGTCAACAAGAGCTGCTCGCCTTCCCAGATTTACAGCAAAGATCATCCCTCCATTCTGTGTTTCCACTCTTTTTACCTCACTCCTCACGTTGTATTAATTCTTAGTCAATTTATTTCTATTTGTCAAATCTGCATCACTGCCCATCGTAGCTTGGACATTTGGGCTTCTGTTCATACAGTAATCTCTTGACTATTTTATATTTTTATTTCTCAGGACGCAACAGCTGGTTTAAGCAAAAACCCTTCATCCATTAGATATCAGTGAAACCACATATGTACCTAAACACCTGGAACTCACTGCAAATAAATGATGAAATCACAAGAACATTGCCCCTAAAATAGCTGGCCTTTTATTTGCTATTAGTGCCTTGCTCTGATGTTTTGATACGGGTGATGCCAGTTTGTGCATCAGTGCTTAAACTTCTGTTTCAGATCAGCAAACACAGAAGTACCATACACCGACAACATGCATGCCAAACTGTTGCAGGCCCAATTGAAAGTCATAGACTGGAAAGGTTGATAACACCCATGGGAACTCTCAAGAAATCGTGTTTACAGGTCAGAAATGACAACTGTGTGTGTTTGTGTGTGTGTGCGTGTGTGTGTTTCATTGTGTTTGCTGCACATCTCTTGCTTTTGATTAAATGCGCATGTACCCATATTTAGTCAGAAGCTCATGCACACCCTGGCAGGACAGTGTGGGAAGAGTCACAGAGGTTTATTATTGCAGCCTTCAGCCTCACATGAGAATGTACTCGGTGTCTTTTCTTCGTCACATTAGTTCTATTCTTTAGATTTTCCCTCTTTTTTGTCGTGCTCTTATATCTTTTACATTTGTTTTCACAGTTTTGCTCAAATTGAAAGTTTACATGATCTGTTATGACCTCTTGTGCTCCACAAACCTGAAAAGACTAACTTCAACAGTCAATACTGAATAAGATGGGACACACACACACACACACACACACACACACACACACACACACACACACACACACACACACACGCACACACACACACACACACACACTGTAGAGTACACACTTCAGACATTCTTCAACCATTCTCTTTCAGGATTAGGGCTTCGTTCACCATCCATTATAATGTATTAATTCACGCTTAGTCCTGCAAACCTCCTCCCTCTCCTCCCCCTCCCCTCTCTCTCTCTTCCTCTTGCTCTCCATCTCCTTCCACTCCACTTGTCGGCAGCAGCCCAGAGCCGCTGCACAAAGTTCATGTCCAAGCGGAAATTTACGGTGCGGACCACAAACCGAGGAGGATGACAGAGAATATGGGTGCGTGAAGTTGTGTCTTTGCGACGGAACTACTTTATTTTAAGGTAAGATTATTCTGAAAAGTTAGTACATAAGTGTGTTTGATGTAGTACTGGATGGGAAAATTGACAGTAAATTACTAAACGGTCGACGTCTAATCCCTTTTTGTTGGCTTTCTATTCGAAGACGTTCGAGGGCATTTTCTGTGCGTAAAAGAAGAGCGCAGTCAGAGCAGCCAGGCGCAAAGTCTCGCTCTCTTATAAAATCACTTGTCACGATCAACTGTTGCACCTTTATGCCCATGCGTACATCTCCGCGCACTCACTTGGTTTAATAGTGAGTTCGCATATCTCTTGGGCATTTAAACGGCTCCGACAAAATAACATTAATCATATCATAGAAGTACTTGATCACGCTATATGTGTGAACACATTGCCTTAATACCAATTAGACGCATTTGCCAACTTTAAATAACATCTATGCAAGCTTGAGAAAACCACCAGAGCTCCAAAGGGGACACATGATCTGTGTCCAGAACGCAGGTTCATCGGTGCATTATTATTCAGTAAAATATGTAAAGCGAGAGAGAATCTCCTGACAACGTAGACAACAACGACATTACAATAAGCTGCCTTTGTATGTTTGCAATGTGCAAACTCTATGTACATCCTCTTCTGCAGCATTACTTCCCTTTAGTTCGGTGTTGATTTTTTTTTTTAGGTCACATTTCAATAAAACTTGGTGTATAAATGTGAAAAGGCAAGTGCTCCATTATTAACTTCCAACTGTGTTAAAGTATAGGCGCACCATAACTCTCGGCTACAGTAACATGGATTGCATCTTGGCTCAATGTGGTGAAAGGTGTGGTGGAAGCTATCAGAATCACTTGGTCACTGTGCATCTCCACTGGGACCACAGAACAACTGTCATGGAGACATGCCAGATCTCAGATCAGTGGACTGGCCACCTGTCAGGGAGGTGGTGTAATGATTATAGAGACTGTCCCTCAGCCATTCAATCATCTGGACACTCGTTCTGTCCCTGCAGCAGCGTATCCTCAGTGGACACTGCAACAGCAAACAAGGACCAACACATTCAACTAAATGTATGTGCAAAATAATGGGTTTGCTTGGTGATTTCAAATGTGGATATAGCTTTTACATGATTGTGATGTGACACAATGAAGACAGCTGCACATATCGTTTTCAAGAGGTGACGCTCATGACGTATCCTCCTTGTGATACAAAGACAGGACAACATGAAACATCGTAAAGATCTAAAGTGATAGTGATTGTGAGTGAGCACTGGAGATGGAAATGTACATCCCTTACACAGACTTTTCAAATTCGACTTTGAATGAGCGGCCACTTTAACTGTGCCTCTCTGTTTTTGTTTGCCAGGTGGAAGTTTGGAGAGGCATCATTTCCTTATGCTCTATGTTTTGTTCAGCATGTATATTGAAATGGAATGAGTTGTGTTTGCACCTCACTGTTGCTTGGCCTCATTTCTCCTGCATTCTATTGACAAAAGTCCCATACATAAAAAAAATAAAGAATCCATGACAAGGGTTAAACCTGACCGTAGAGATTGACTTGGTTGCTTAGCCTGCTGTAGTTTAGTCATGTTTTCTTTGTGCTGTAAAAGGAGTCATTGAACTATTTGAAGAGGTCAAATGTGCAGAAAGTTCTTATCTCAAATGCTTCTTGTTGACTCTGTATAGTGCAGGAAAGTGTGAGAGGCAGTGAACAGGAAGTGCATTTACAAGTTACAGTCCTCAGATATGACACACATATCTGTGCTCACAGTCTGATGCCGTCAGACAATGTCACAAACCTATAATTACACACATAACACAATCAGATAGTGTTATTCATAACTCATGACAGCCAGCTGTCATTGCAGTCAGATAACATGCAGAGTGAGACACTTGACTGGAGGCAGTGCAGAGACATAAAGACACCGTAAGACCTGGCAGGGTTTGGAGTGTTTTACCACGTCCCAGCAGTAGATCCTTGTAAACTGAGTGAGTGTTTGTTGTATTTTGGAGTCGTAATAGTCAGGGTGTACTGACCTCAGCCGCAGTTTGCTGGTTCCGTGCCTCCGGTCCAGTGGAGGAAGCAACCTCAGAGCTGACACGCTGTGACACGGCCTTGTGTGTGTGTGTGTGTGTGTGTGTGTGTGTGTGTGTGTGTGTGTGAGTCCATACTAGCACACAGCTGTATCTCACTCTGAGCCACTGTGATTGAACGGTTCCTCAAATGTCATCAGAGCCCAGTTGTACAATTTGTTGCTCCGTGGGATCAGATGTTTGACTAACACATGAAATCTACTAGGAGAGTGACAGAGTAGGGAAACATGACGGCGTGTGTGTGTGTGTGTGTGTGTGTGTGTGTGTGTTTGTGTGTTTGCGATAGAGGGAAAAACAGAGAGATCAAATACAGCAAGGTTGAGAGCTGAAAATCGAAGTCTGGTAAAAAAAGAGAAAAAATAAATACATGAGGTAAAAATGTGTTTTTCATCAGCGTCCTCAGATTCTTTATTTGATGGCCATAATAGATGGTGTCCGGTCTGCTCCAATTGCAAGCTGTTCCCATTTTACTTTCCTGTCTCTGCAATCAGTCAAGCAGTTCACATAAAACAGGCTTGTTTATGGATGCCCGCCGGTACAATTTACGGATAAATAACATGTTTAGCCGATCTAAATCCTTCCATTCCTTTCTGTTTATCCCTAATGAGGCCAATTTTCTATGAAGTCCCCCAAGTGAATTTCTGTGCTGGCATTTACACTTTATTGTGTATGAAGATACCTGTGTTGAGCTGCGTTTACGGCTCACAAAGCAATAAAGGAAGACGGAAAAACATATAAAAAGCTGGTGTGGGGGTAAAAACTATAAAGGCCGGAGAAAACAAGTTAATTACAGCATGAAAAGCTGTGAATTATCATCAGACATCTGAAACGCAGCAGCAAAATGAAAGGCAGATGAAAGAGAAAATAAATATATTAATGGTTTTAGGGATGGAAATGTTATTTAAAGGTCATCAATCTGGTCGCAGACATTTCTGATATGTTTTGATTTTATTCCAGACTTGGTGTTGACAGTGACAGTGGATGTCTGTCTCCCCTGCTAGTGTTTATCTGCCTCTCACCTTCCCGTGCCCCACAGGCCCTAATCGCTCCCTTAAGCTAAATGTTATTGAGCTGGAGGATCAGAAGCGGTCTGGCAACGGCTAAAATCCATCCTACCTCCGCTCCCTCAGCTTTATGAACGGTCACTCTAAATTAATGACTTTCTGTCACACCCATACATTCACCATTTATTCCCCCCGTTCCTATTTCTAGCCGACAGACAGTGAACGCTCCTTGCGATGGCCTCCCCTGAACATTTGTGCGGTTGAAAAACTGGGATTAGTTAAAGATTTAGGGAAGGTAATCTGAGCCCCGGTCAGTGCCCAGTAAGAGTGGCACCAGCACATGGGCAGATTGGCCTGGCAGCGGTTTCTGCTAGTAACTCCTGCGACATTAATCCAACACGGACTGGTTTGGAGAGGTCACATGTTTGGAGTTAACCAGTGCTCGCTTTGACAAATACATCCAGGAAAAGCAGACAGGCTACTGGAAGCATTTCTATCTCTGGAGAAGTGGATGTATGGTGTTCATGTTGTGTATACATCTGTGAGATAGATCTGGCATCTCTGCAGCTCACTGTGGTTGAACATATGCAGACATGGGCTCTTGTTTTTACGTCACATCCCATGTGATTTGTTTTCATTTTTAATTCAATTGAATTAGAAAAAAATTATTGTAAAAAAAATGAAATAAAGATAGAACAATTATTAGCAAAATAGTTAAATATTTTCTGTAGAATAACTAATCTCCTTATTGCGTCAGTGCTTAAGTAGATGTAAATGAAAACTGTCTAATTATAGAAACATTCTGTTCACTCAGGAGAGAACAATGGAACGTGAAATGAATATTTATCATATGAGTCAGACTTAGAAAGTACACATAAGACTCTTCAAAGTTCCCGTTGTCCTCAGGTTTTATTTGTCAAGTTCAGTCCCTGAACAAATTCTCGAGAACCTGCTGACTCCTCAGCCAACCGAGAGAGAGAATTATATTCCCAGCATGCATCCGTCATGCCAAACTTTTAGACGCCTTACACATTTATGCGCGCCTGAACGCTCCTGTTTTATTTTTTCGTCTAGTATGTCACTGACATTTCTCTCCTTTTCTCTCCCTCTGTTCTCCCAGCTATCTGAACTGAATGAAAACACAGAAGACCCCCTACCTGGAAACCATCGGGGAACTAAGTGGATTGAAGAAGGCAGAGAGCAAGTGAGGGAGTCAGAGCGGGAGGGAAGACAGAAGAGATTAGCAGCTAATCCAGTGCATGGACAATCCTGGATGAGCCTTATTTTTTCCTCCTGGGTGATGCAGGCAAAACAGTCGCTGGATTACGGCACTCTACGTTGTTCCCCTTTTCTACAAAGCATCACCCTCCTTTTTCCTTTGCTCTGATTGTTTTCATTGCCCCTCAAAGGGCCGACGTCGCGGGTGCAGAGGGGCCAGAGCAACAGAGGACTAACAAAGAAGCGGGGCGCCAGGCCTGCTGACAGGATGTCCCAAGGACAGTTTGGTGCCACACATGGATAAACGTCTTTAGAAGGAGCGGCGGTGCGTGGCAGTGGACTCCAAGCTCTCTCTGTCTGGACTTGAGACTCACAAGATCCTGACAGTAAGCTACCGAGTGGTGATGCTGCCATGTTGACGTTTTGCCGACTTTTTCTTGAAAAGTGCAAGATTACAGAGTAACACCTCAGACATAAACTAATTTATTATATCTTGTTGGCTAATCTGAAACCTAAATAATAGGGAAGAAGGGAGCCACATTCTGGTGGAAATGGGCCTATAAAGAGTAATTCATGAATTTGTATGCTGGTTCACAATAATATTGTCCAATCTCACTTTTATCAAGGCTTCCTGGTGTGTTGATCCAAAATATAAGTCGAGACAGTTCTCCAAATCCTAAAAGATATCAAATGAAGTGGACACAGTGTACACTCGCATCAGTCTATTTCATTTACTATTGTCTCACAAACTAGCTGAGTTGTTTGTCAGTTTATTTGCTGTTGTGGATCGGTATTTCTTAACTGTCCAGCCAGATCCAAAATTCTCCAACCACATGAACTGTGGCAACCAGAGGAACCAAAGTGTGGCCTTGTAATTCATCTGCTGTGCAGTAGAAGTGAGCTGAGGGTTTGACCATGTCCAGTACTAGCTGAGCTTGAGAGGGAGAGAGACGGGCATTTTTCCCGTCAGTGGCTGAATAGTTGGTTCTGGCCATGTGGAGAATGGATTATACACACATTCTCTGCCGACTGAGCAACCACATATTTCTGTTTCCTGTTCTCACTGTCCCCACATTTAATTTATTTTTCTCTCTCTCTCTGGTTTTACAGTGGACCCTATGTTGGAATTTAAACTTGACTGACATGTGCGCAGAGCTCAGACACTCTCATTCAAATTAAAGGGAAATTGCACAACTTTTCTGCCACCATGAGTCTGGGAAAACTGCCAGGGATTAAAGGCCTTGTGTCTGGCTCTCAGGGGAAACGTCGTTTCAAGAGTGAACTCTCTGTGGACATGATCAGCCCGCCGCTGGGCGACTTCCGACACACTATGCATGTTGGCCGCGGCGGGGAAGTGTTTGGTGACACTACCTTCCTTAGTAACTACGGGGGCAACAGGGAGGCAGGCAGTCCGGACTCGGCAAACAGCTCCAGGACAACCAGGTTTTTGACACGCACCTTTGGGCATGTGCGGAAAGGCTCTGTGGCGCGGCTGCGGGGGGACTCCCGTGACTTGTCGTCCCCACCGCCAGACGTCTCACCCATCATCAAAAACGCCATCTCCCTGCCCCAGCTGAACGTGGACTCCCCTAATGGGTGCCTTCAGAAGATGCTGTTCTCCAGCTCCATCAGCTCAACAGATGACTCCCTCTGCACATATGGTGAGATATCCATAATCACATCCTGCATGGGACAGGGTTTATGGAAAGTTAAATGTCAAATGACAAAATGTATATGTCAGTTTCCAAACTGTCTCACTTCCATGGTATGCTAATGCTGGGATAACCCTATTGGTAGAATAAGTTTGGCCCAAAAAATTATATTTTGACATTGCTGCTCAAAAAGACCAGCAGAAGGCTTTTCCATTGACACACTGAACTAATTCAGCTTTCAGCAGCATGTTTTTCCTGTTGAACAGAAAGGGCATCACATGGTCATTTAGTATTGAGTAAAGGTATATGGACACCATTTTTTATTTGACAGCATACAAAGCCTGTATTGTATCATAAAGAGCCTATAGCAAAGACTGACTCTCAAGATCTTCAATGTTTTGTAATTTTTATTTCTGTCATAATTTACAAGCGAAGTGTTAACACTAACTTTGCATGAGACAACACTCCTTTGAAACAGCTGAAGACTGGATATAGCAATGATTAGTATTAACAGGAGGGAGATGGAACAAAATAAATGTGTAAGTTTGGTCCAGTTGTTCCTCATTTTGACTTTGGACCAAACAGCATGAAGAGCTGCTGAGCTGACTTGGTCCAAACAGGACTATAAATGTCTGTGAACACACCAACAGAGAGAGTGAGGTTTCCCTCCTTTCAACATCGCTCCCACATTCCTCCAAGACAACCAGCAAACATGCGGCCTTCTTCTGAGTCATCTAGAATCACCTAGACAACACCTGTCCACCATTAGGTCTATAACCACAAACACACACAGCTGGTTTGGGAGAAGGAAAGATACTTAGTGGGCATTTACCTGTTGTCTCTGTGTGCATGTGTCACTGCCTGAATGCTCAGCATAAACACAGCATTCATTATATCTGCCAACCAATCAGAGCTTATCAGGCAGCAGTGTGCAGAGCCTGGACTGGAAAGCCCCTCTTCCGTCTCCAGATTAGTTACCCAATTCATATGGAATTTGCCCAAACTGACTGATGTGGAGCTGGTATGGAGAGTCAGTGAACTGAAGGATGATGGGGGCTCTTTGTCTTCAGTGCTTCTCAGTTTGCCTGCATCATCATTCAGATTCACTCAGTTGTTTGTCACATATTTGTTCATTATCCACCGGTATACTGTAAACCTATTGGGTATGACTTAGAGTAAAAGACTTTACATTTAGATTATGATACTGCAAAGAAAAATAAGTCAATTAAAGTCAATATTTTCTTTCAATATTTTCAATATTATATTATCATTTCTTATTTTTCATTTGCAAAAATACAAATTTGTGTCCATTTCATTAAAATCATTTGACATAAAAACAGCTCCAGCAACATTTATAGAACAACTTTAATATCATACATATGTTACAGCTTGAGGCCTTCAGGGTCTTTGATGGACCATCACTAAACGTCATGGCAAGTTTTCCATTACTTCACATTTAATTCTCCGTCCCTCTTGTTCTTCTCCCTTTCCGCTCCTTTCATTGGCACCATACCTGACATGTAATCCTGTTTTCTACTGTATGTAACATTTAGTCTGGCAAGGAGACAGAAAACTCTCTCAGGGAAGTTACAGCATTGAGTTACTGGGTTGTTAAATACTGCCACCCTGTGGTGAAGGGATGTAATTACTGCACATGGACCTAAAGGTAATTGTGTTTGTAAAAATGTCAATTCTGTTTTAGATTGGATTTCCCTTCAAGTGTTGTTGCAGGTTTATATTTGGCAAAGTTTTTTCAAGTTGAAAATGAGCATGAAACGTAAATTCATTGAGATTATTCTGGGTCGAGGTCAAGAATGTCTCCCAGATGTTCTCTGTGTGTTCAGTAGTTCAGATCATTTCAGTGGGTTTTCTTCTTCTGCCTGTTTGCAGGTCTGCAGTCTGGGTTTGTCACTCTGCCCCGCCTCTCTCGCCTTGACAGACAGTTTCAGGATGGAGACGTCCGGAAAGGATCTCTGCCTGACAGCAGTTGCATCACACTGACACGCTCAGACTCCCTCACCTCGTTCACTGTCGACCTTGGCCCATCCCTTATGACTGAGGTACTGAGCTTGATTGACAACCGCAGCTGCCTTCAGATGTCCAATCACAGCCAGGCAGCAGGTGAGAAAGACGAAGGAGAGGAAGAGGAAGAAGAGGACGACAGCTCTCTAACAGAAACGCCTGTGCAGACCCCTGGGGCGACTTCCCCCAACCCCTCCATGGGCAGTGGGTCCTTCAGCAGGAACGAGGGGCGCTCTTGTAGCAGGAACTGGACAGAGCAAGAGGAGGAGAGGAGGTCACCGAGGATACCAGACGAGTGCACTGGGTCTCCTCAGAGAAAAGAGCCTGCAATCGAGGCAGAAAGGTTCCAGAGGGCCGCTGACGTGCTGTCTCGTCATTATGGAGGCGGGTCCTTCACAAAGGGAACGAGGACGAGCAGCGACGTCACTTCTGCTGCATTTTCCCAAAGCCGCAAAACATCATATGCCTTTTCTGAAGAGGAGGAAGAGGTGAAAGTCTAGATGGTGAAACTATCTCTGAAAGAGTGCTGTGACTTTGTTGATCCAATAAAACTATAGGAATCCTCCCGTGACCTGAGTTCTGGGTTCACTCCAAGTCAGAGAGGCTGACCGGTTTATGATATTCTGTTCTGTCCTCCTTAGAAACATTCTTCCTCTTCTCACATGCATCTTCATGGAGGACGACGTTGATCAAAGACCAGATCCTGGTCCTGATGTTATCTGGACCCTGGACCCTCTCTCTGCACATGTTGCTGCCATGCTTTTATGGATTATTTAACTATTCTAAAAAGACAAGTCACTGATTTAGTTTGATATCACAAAATGGATTATTTTTAACACAACTATTAGTAATTACTTTTGAATTTCATCAGTAACAAAGGTTTAAAAGTGACCTGTATTAATTATACTCAGAACAGCTGACTGATATACTGGAGAACACATGCATTTTTTCTTTCTTTCTTTCTTTCTATCTTTTTTGTTTGCCCTGTACATAATCACTCACTACATTATCATGATGCTCAATAGCAAAATGCATTCTACATAAATAAACATGTATGACTGAAGACTGTTTTGTAACCACTGCAATAAAACGTCTATATTCTGTTAACTGTTATCAGGAAAAGTGATGTTGTAAAACCTAACATAGTTGTAAATTACAGCTGATGTATGATGTGAAAATTGGTCCCCATGTCTCACTAAAACTGTCAGATGACCTTCCCAGTGTACATCTTTTTTTTCTCCAATGTATACTAATAATCTTTAAGATTTTCATTTAAATCAATGTCTGTTTTGTCACCATCTTGCACTGAAATAAGTAAAACAATAGTGATTGAGCATATAGTCCACAGATTAAATCCTTTGCATTTGCAGTATAGAGCGCTTCAGGAACATGGACTGTATAGAGTTTAGAAGCAGGGGAATTCAGTGACTGGCGCTGGTCCAATAAGGTACTTAACTGTAACTATTGTCATCTTGTGGCACTTGTGCGTTACTACAAAATGCAATCTGGCTGGGAAATGAACACACTTACACCCACAGTGATTGAAATAGGACAATAACACAATAGAGAAATCCAGATTACAACAAATTGTTAAAAAGTGTACTGTTCTATATCTGAAGATGTGCTTCTGTATGAGTGGTTATGCGTTTCACCAAGTCACGTCATATTCTACTTCAGTACACTTCAAGAACATATATGGGGGCGACTGTGGCTCAGTGGTCATCAGGTCCGTCCCCCATGTCGATGTGTCCTTGAGCAAGACACTTAACCCAGAATTGCTCCCTGTAGCTGTGTCTACGGTGTATAGAAATGTATGTCGCTTTGGATAAAAGCGTCAGCTAAATGAAATGTAATTTCAAAAATATTTTACTGGAACCACAACTGAAACAAGTTGGCCAATGCTTATGAGATGGGCCAAAGTTATAACTCTGCACTCTGCACATTCTTAGTAAAAGTTTAATTTACATGTTCGTTTTAATAGGTGAGGAACAGTACAAATGCTATGTTACACACCGGAACATAGAGAACAGTTAACAATTAGCTCAATTATTTCTATACATAGACATACAGATCATTGGTAACAGGTAGTTTCAGGAAGATCTACAAATGCTAAGTAACACGTTAATGTGAGATGAATTGGTTCCACATCAAATATAACAGGTGAGGAGACGGAAAGCTAATTTGGATCAACTGGCACACTCCTGTAATTTACGAGGACATTGGGATTCATCATTATAAGAACACAGGTAGCAGCAGTTCTGCAGTTTAAACTGCAGCTCAGTGGAAGGTCCTATAGGTGCTGTCTAAGATGAGAACTGGATGTGAATGAGGTGGAGGAGAGTTGCACCAATCTGACACAGAAAACACTCAATAAAAACAATTACAAAAAGCAAGTGCAAATAGCCCATTTTTAATCTGCACTACAGTGCTTGTAACTGCTTCTACAGGCCTGGAGAGACTGTTTTGGAGCAACTTCTTTTAATGTGTTCAATATCAGTGGATCTTCTGGTAGATATTTAATGGTTTAGTAACTGAGGTGTTGTTCCCTCTGGATTGACCTGGTTGACGTGCTCTTGTCGAGCCTCAATCACCTTGCGTTAACTTCGATCAGAGTTGCATCAGGTACATAATCCACAGACATGTTGCGTTGTATTAGAGTCCATTTGTATTCTCAAAATAAACCCAGTCCCTTGGTGCCAACAATTAGCGCAACTGGTACCGCAAAAGTGGTGAAAACCCTTTACCCTTTGGGGTCCAACAGCTGACCTGATAGTGATCTAATTTACTACAGTATGCCTGAGTCCAGCACATCAGAATAGCGCCACCCAATGCTCATAGAGAATAGCACATGTATTTTCACCACCATGTTTGGCCCTTACAAAGATATTCAGGTTCAAAGTCTGAGGCCACGGTCAAGGTGAACCTGAACTGTTTTATTACCACGTGATAAAACTTCTGCACTCCGTCAATAACTTAACTGTAAACAGAAAAAGTGATGCTAGAAAAACTAAGACAGTTGGAAATGTTCCATTGATGTTTCTTTGAAGTGAAAGTGATCGCTGCACCTGGAACATGTTGTAGGCTATAGGACGCTCTATCAGGCTTTTATCAGTTCATCTTTTTCTTAAATGACATGGCAGATGCAATAAAGGCCTGTTTTCTGATTATTTTTTTTTAGAAACAACCTTTCGAACCCACATCAAAGACTCCCAGCAGCTGTTAAATTGTGTCAATAGACCATCCATTTTGTTTAGGCAAGAGACCATTTACAGCACCCGTTGGTACTTAGAATCTTCTTTTTTAAATGAATACAGATACCAATCACAGCAGTATCAGGATCAGGTTGGTTGTTTTATAGGTTTTCACATACAAGGAATTGCCTTGGTATTTTATTCATAACAAATTTAAAGTACTAAAAAACTAAACTACAACAATGCACAGGTCACAGCAGGTCAATGAGCATCAAAACAATGACAAAAAGCCTTCCAGGCTGCTAGAATGAACAGAGCCTTAGACATCTTTTAGACTTTGGCCAGCTACAGAATATCGTTTTATCACTTTTACTAGTGGTTATAGAGCTCTGCACATTCTTAGTAAAAGTTTAATTTCCTTTTTTAATAGGTGAGGAACAGTAAAGATTCTTCTGGCCTCTATAGGTATAACAATTGCAGTCATTTTACATGGATGGGCCAAAGTTATCACTCTGCACTCTGCACATTCTTAGTAAAAGTTTAATTTACGTGTTCTTTTTAATAGGTGAGGAACAGTACAAATGCTATGTTAGACATCAGAACATAGAGAACAGTTAACAGTTAGCTAAACTACTTATATACATCGATATACAGAACATTGGTAACAGGTAGTTTCAGGAAGATCTACAAATGATAAGTAACACATTACCGTGAGATGAATGGGTTCCACATCAAATATAACAGGTGAGGAGACAGAAAGCTAATTAGGATCAACCGGCACACTCCTATAATTTACGATTACATTGGGATTCATCATCATAAGAACACAGGTAGCAGCAGTTCTGCAGTTTAACTTGATAAGCACCAATCTGACACGGAAAACTCTCAATAAAAACAATTACAGAAAGCAAGTGCAAATAGCCCATTTTTAATCTGCACTACAGTGCTTGTAACTGCTTCTACAGGCCTGGAGAGGCTGTTTTGGAGCAACTTCCGTTTATGTGTTCAATATCAGTGGATCTTCTGGTAGATATTTAATGGTTTAGTAAACAAGCTTGAATTTGTAGCTTTGTGAAGCTTTGCAAGTAGCTTGAAGTCACATGGTTTCGCGTAAATCATGAGTTCGGTCAGTCGGACATTTCTCATCACTGATTTACCAATAAAGTGCAGAGTTCTCAGCTCGTTATACTTATATCTTATCACATCACATTTGTTGATAGCAGGTGGAATGGGCTTGGGTAATTATTGTTACTACAGTGACCCATTTCACAATACAAATGATAACTTCACAACTGTGTGTTGTGCTGTGTTTGGTTAATGGTTAATTTAGTGCTATCAATATTGTGTTATCAGGTTTCGCAAGAAATCACGACCCGTCCTACTTTCACTTTTTGTTATGTGGTTTAAAAGAAGGGCAGAGGAGAGGAGGTATCTGTGAGGGACAGACCTACTAATCATATTGTGATCTTTGTGGTAATTATAAAGATTTGCAACAAGGCAGCGCAGCAACACAGACCAGGTAGAGCTATTGCAACGCAAAGGTGAGTTTATTCAAAATTGTAGTTGTTTATGTCTATGCATCTTTATTTTATTAGATTCATATTCCGATTTTAAGTTACTTACGTCAACGAATTCAGAACTTTTGTTGGATGCATCATGTTTTCCAAATGCAAGATCAAAATGAATGATTTCTCAGGGACACTTCTAAACTGCGAAGCACAGATTCTTCTGGCCTCTATAGGTATAACAATTGCAGTCATTTTACAAAAGTTTGATTGATTGACTATAAAAAATGAAATACAAGGCCCTTCAGCTTGACTATACACACGCGATATAGTTAATTATAGTTGTATGTATCTAACTGACTTTGTCTTACAATTCTATAAAGCATGACGTACCGATAAGATGGAGGTGGAAAACCATCAGAATACAGAAGCTGGAAGAGAATCTGAAGTCAAATCTGTATTACCATCTGGGACTAATGAAAAGGGTAATTTAAAAGTTCATGAATAAACTTGAATACATAATTTAACCAAATAATGTTTTTTATTGTGACCATATATTCTACTATTCCAACATGACCCTGCAGTGGAGGAGGTAGAGGAGAGTGCAGCTGAAACCAAGGTAAAAGTTAGTTTCTTCCATTTCATTAGTTATCATTACTATACAACTGTATTTGTTCTCAAACAATAATCCCATTTTTAGCTGCGACCAGCAACTCTATAACTGACTCTAATTTGCTAATTTGCCATGAAAGTGCATGTGTGTGTGCGTGCCGGTGTGTGTTTTGTTCATGTCTATTGGCAAACAAGGGGTGTGGCAATGAGAATGCCGGGTAACAAATAGGAGCATAACTTCAAAATGGTTTCATGTTCAGTTTTTCGTAGACTGGGGGGCATCATTGGTTCAGCAAAGAGTTCCTCTCTCATGAGTGTGTGTTAGCCTCCCTCTGTACTTTAGCCATGCCCTCTTTAAGAACTGCACAGCTGCTTTTATCACTACCAACTTGGATTTTATCAATGATTGTTTTACTTTGCTTTTAATTTATGTTTCATTCTTTTTACAATTGGCCGAACAATTGATTCAGTTTTATTTTTCATTGGGTTTAAAATACTCTCCATATATCAAGATCACAAAAAATATTGTAATCCAGTCGGAAGCTGAACATTTTTTGTATTAAATCCCATATCTTCTCAGTTTGATGTGGTGAATGAACCTGGTGAAGCTCAACACTTCGAGAATAACGATGAAAGCACAGGAGCAGAGACGACTGCATTTGCAGAGCCATCTTTCTCCAATAAGAAAGGTAATATTTTAAATATGAATTGATTATATGGCAACATCTTAGAAAAAAAAAGAAAGAAAATAAAGGTCTAATATCTGATGTCTTTGATTAAGACTATGAATCTTCAACTGTAGAAAATAATTACCTTGATAAGGTCATGAAAACACACTGGAGGACAAGTCTATAACATCTCAGAATATATATTGTGCGATTCAATTTATCAGATTCATTACATTTTTGCATTACCTTTCAGCAAAATATGAAACAGAACTTTTTGTCATTCAAAATGTTCTCTTCATGAATTCTGCAGGATAGCATGGTGATGTTATTCTTTTTCATTTGTTTCAGTGATTCCTGATCTCACACTAGTGTTGATTGGTGACACACATTCCATTGAGATTGGATCAAAAAACATCCTAATTGACCATGACGAGCAAACAAATGTGGAACAGTTTTCAACCAAACTGTATGATTTGTGTGGTCGGCACATCTCTGTCATTAACATGCTTGGTCTACAAAACATTGACAAAATCCCGTTAAATCAGGTAATTCATGCCTTTCTCATGCTGTTGCCAAATGGCCTGCATCACAGCCATTACAATTCAGGAGTGCAGTGGTTAGAAAAAGCTTTTGGGAAAGGATTATTGGATTATGTAATGACAGTTGTGACTCATGAGTCAGATGAAAACTGTGAAAGTGCACTGACAGACCTTAAAGCCAACAGCGGTTTTGTTGAAAAAAGATACCACACATGTAAAAGAAGTATGATGGATGAAAGCGAGATAATTGTTCTGCTGGAAAAAGTAGACGCCATGGTCTCAGAAAATGGTCCCCACTGCTACAGTGAACTGATGTGTGATGAAAATAAAGGGAAGTCAGAACACATGGACCACAAATCCCACAAAGAAGAAAGGATGGATTCCTCATTATGTCAGCAAATAAAAACAGGTGAGATTTTAAAGTTTATGAATCACACCCACACTGCTTCATGAAGACAATGTGGACAGAACGAACAACTAAAGTATCAAAATTACTTTTCAAACAATTTTACAATGTGAAAGGTGTAATTATCCTTAATATTATAAGGAATAATTATCACCCGAAACTGGAGCTCCATTTTGCTTTACAGAGCCTGTGAAATCTGTGAATACAAATGTAACTTCTTGCAGATATATCTTGTTAATCTTAAATGGGTAACTGACCAAAACAAGTATATTTGATGTTTTATTCTACAATCTGCTTGTTTTCACATTACTCTACAGTAGACGAGCCGGAGGAAAGCGCAGCTAAAACAAAGATCAAGGTGAGATCTTCTGGTCCTCCGTAGCCATTGTCAAAAAGAAGCATCTATTTTTCAACTGTATGTTTTTTCTAAAGTTATGTTGTTAGATTGAACCTGAACAGAGTTTGACTCAATGAACCTGGTTGCACATATGGATCAGCTGGAAACACTTGTTTACCTTTTTGTTACTAAACTATAAACATGATTGTATTTAGTTTGTACTTATTGTTTTCCCTTTTATTTTAAATTTGGTTCTGAATTGGTGTACTACAGATTATTTTGTATATTCATGTTCCTAATCTCAATGGTTTGAACCTGGTTAACTAATTTACATAAAAACCTGTGTTTTTTTAGAATGATCCAGTGAAGGGTGCTAAACACTCAGACAAGGATGATGAAAGCATAAGAGGAGGCGGAGAGTCTGAAATTAAATCTGAATCATCATCTGCAACCAATAAAGGTAACAATAATAATGTGTTTTATTGTTACATATATTTTTACAGTAAAATAATAATGAGTATTCAGTGGTGTAAATAAAATATGGAACTAAATGTGTTGACTTTGACCCTTCAACAGGGTCAGGGGAAGTTAGAGATGTCAACAATGAAAGCAGCAGTAACTTCAGTAAGCCGTCCACGGAAGAGAGTCCAACATCTCAGACTGGTTCAACAGTTACCAAAGAGTGTGAGAAATAACTAATTTTCTTTAAATATTGCATTACATTTCTGCAAAATCTGTAGAATTATAATTTAAAAAAACAACACATATGATGTCTATTTGGTGTGGAGGAGATCCATCATGTGGAACAATGAACAATTATGGAAAGGTTAAGTCACCCAAAACTTTTAGTTTTATGCTTGATTCTGCAATCTGCTTATTTTACCCTGCAGGGGGCGAGCTGGAGGGGAGTGCAGCTGAAACAGAGGTATGTGTGAGATGTTTTGGTCTTCAGTAGTCATTGTCTTACAGCAGTGTATATTTATTAATGATATCTATCTTTTCAAGTCAAATTTTAGCTGAAGTTCTTAGTTGTTTACATTTGTAGTTTAGATTTGCATTTCTTAATTTAATCATCTTCATCATCATCGTCATTGCAGCACACAGGTTTTAGTTGCTTAGTAGTTTTTGAAGCAATCCTGATGGCACAGGTATTTCAGACTTCCCTCTCCCCAACAACATTTTTCAACTCTTCTTGGGGAACCCCAAGGCGTTCCCAGGTCAGACGAGATATATAATCCCTTCAGCATGTCTATCCCGGGGCCTCTTAACAGTTGGCAGTGCCCGGAAAACCTCTAGGGCAGTGGTTCTAAAAAAAAAACGAGTCTCTTCTCCTTTATTATTTATCAATACTATACAACTGTATTTGTTCTTAAACAATAATCCCATTTTTAGCTGCGACCAGCAGCTCTATAACTGACTGTCAGTCGGTCTGTCGATCCACAAAAATGAATGGGGGAACAGATTGTAGCGTTCTTTGTATGCTCTTCAGACTTTAGCGAATGTAATGCTTTCAATCTCTGTCTTCCACATTTTAAATGCTTCCCAGTCTGCCTTAATATCACATTATTTTTCTGCTTTCTTTCGGACATGGCTGCATGCTGCGCTGCACCGCTCTTCTTCATTTCCCTCTGTTGCACTTTCAACTGTTTTAATTGATTCTTGCTCAAACTTCCATTTGAAGGAAAACCCACATCAACCCAGTTTTGCATTTGGTTTAAACTGCCAGGATAACGTTCTGACAAACTTACACAGGGGTGGCAGGATACTAAAATCATGATTTTCACCCGTATCTCCTTTACCCTGAACGCTATCCTTTCTCTAGTTATCTGTCTATTACCCCGGAGAGTGTGTCAATGATTTTTTTAGGATTCACCAGATACATACAGACTCTGAGAAAATACCACAGGATAACTATGACACGTCTGTCAACAACTCTCAATAGTTGTGAGGTAGATCTATCAACCCTTTAGTCATGACTCTGTCTGGCTTAAAATAAATTAGATCTCTCACCGCGTGTTTTCCCTTGTCTCTTCAACTGGATTGTATCGGCAACCTGGGCTCCGCTGAACGGCAGCTTCTCACCCTCGGGGAGGAATCATCTATCTCATGGCCTTCTGTCTTCCGATCCTCCCGATCCTCGTCGCCAATTTGTGGTGGAAATTAATATAGTTTCCTTGTGAGAAATCATCAGTACTTTAAGCACGTTCGTCTTTGAATACTTTTTACAGGATAATATATAGAAAGGTTCTAACGAGTTTACAATTCATCAAACATGAGCCATAGTACAGACAGAAGTCATGGCCTTCAGCTGGATGGTTCAGAATTGTTCTTCCTCCTACAGAGAGGAGACGGAAGATTCTGACAAAGTTTCCACATGCATAGTGAAGCTTTAATACACTCAGAGAGGCCCACCCCGCTCTGTGTTCTGTGTTCAATCTGTGTTCGATGGAACAGGGGCTACAGGCAGATGTGTACATACATAGAACAGTAGCGATATGTAAGAAAAACACAAAGTCTCCCCGTCCATCTCTGGTGTAGCACAGTTCCTAAACTCTAAAATTACTCGGAGTGCATAGGATTCTTTTTTTCCCCGACTTTTATCACTACCAACTTGCATTTGATCAATGATTTTTTTACTTTGCTTTTAATGTATGTTTCATTGTTTTTACAACTGGTACAACACTAAGTTACTGATCTTCCATTTTTACATTTTGATTCAGTTTTCTTTTCTTTGTGTTTAAAATACTGTTCTTATATCAAGATCACAAAAACATATTGTAATCTCAGTCGGAAGCTGAACATTTTTTGTATTAAATCCCATATCTTTTCAGTTTGATGTGGTGAATGAACCTGGTAAAGCTCAACACTTCGAGAATAATGATGAAAGCACAGGAGCAGAGACGACTGCATTTGCAGAGCCATCTTTGTCAAGTAATAAAGGTAATATTTTAAATATGAATTGATCATTTTAGAAACATCTTCAAAAAAACTGAAATAAAAAAAACACGTAATAATTCAACTAATCTCTGATGTCTACGATGAAAGACTACGCATCTTCAACATGAAAAAATAATTACTTTGAAAAGATCATGAAAACACACCGGAGGACACAAGTCTAATTGATTTGTGGTTTTTCAACTCTTTCCACATGTTTGAAAGATTCTGACATCTGGCTCAATATTTGAGTGTGTGGATTTACATAATAATCATACTGATAAGATCATTCGAAAAGCACTGAAATCCATTATGATCAATCAAAGCATCATTGAATAATATGAAGATAGGTATTTTACATTTAACTGTATGAAAGCAACATGTTGTGGGAACAGCCCTATAGAGAAGAGATGTGTACACAGTGTCTTCAGTGTTTTGAGAATCATGATTGTCATGTGGTCTTTGTAACGCTACTGCAATATATATATATATATATATATATATATATATATATACACACACACACACACACACATATTGTGTTATTATTATCCCTATTGTTGTCTTTCTTACATTATCGTTGAAGATTTTGAGGAGAAAGCAACTGAAATCAAGGTAAGCTTTTTTCACCTTTGTTAGTGATCATCATAATGGAGCAGCATTTGTTCTTTAAAACTATACCTACATGTAAATTAGATCACATTGTAAGCCTCACTCTTAAGTAAACAGTCCCAGTCTTTAAGCTGAAGTTTGGAACTCGATTGGTGCACCACTGCATGATATTGATCCACAGTGTTGTCTATTTTTCTTGTTTTCCCTGGCAACATTCTTGATCTCAAATACTCTACCAAGTTGAACTAGAGGTTATATTAAATCACCTGTTTCCTTAGTGTAATCCAGTGAATAGTGATGAACCTGGTGATGCTGAACACTCAAAGAATGATGAAAAAACAGGAGAGTCTGAAATCTCAGCTGCAAACCATAACAAAGGTAACTGTAATAAGCTCCAGTTACCTTCCCGAGTTCCCCCCAAGCACAAATGACACGAGCACACTCAAAGTACAAATACTTGTATTGTGACCTGCACACTCTGGCAGACTGTTTCTCTTGCTCTCCTTTTCCCGCCTCCATATACTCCGCTTAATATAGGGACACAAAACATCCGATCAGTTCCAGCTGAGGCCAATTAGGCCTCTTCCCGGCACCTGTTCCCCGAGCCACTCTCCCACTCCCCTCCGCAGCTGAGCCTCACCATGTCCCCGCCACCACAGTAGCATATTAATGAAATTGTTTTGTTGTCCATTTGTGCCAAATTTTGATAACTTTATATTACAAATTATATTTAAAAGTTATAAATGCAAAATAATTTTGCAAAGAAGATGCATCTTGTGGAACAGTGAAATCTGTGAATACACATGCACGCAGGGGCGTACTGGCCATAGGGTACACCGGGGAAATCCCCGGTAGGCCAACGGGGTTGGGCTGGCCCACCTCCATCACCAATCGGCCCTACCTCTGACATCACTGGACCCGACTATTTTCAATGCTTCAGAGAACACGTTAAATGTACTCTAATAATACATAAAATATCATTTTATTCCATGTATCCATTCAGGCAAATTGGTGGAGCCAAATGTTATAAAAAAAACATATATGATGTGATTTCTTTGTAATCGTCTAAAATAATGTTAAGTGTATGGGTATATTTCCAAGTAAGTCACTGGTCGATACGTGCGATGCATTGAGTGGGCAGCGCACCGTATTGAGTGGGCCGGTCTGATAGTAACTCCCGGGCCAATTTCTTCCCCCAGTCTGCCCCTGCATGCACGTAACATTTTGCAGATATATCTTGTTAATCTTAAATGGGTAACTGACCAAAACAAATATATTTGATGTTTTATTCTACAATCTGCTTGTTTTCACATTACTCTACAGTAGACGAGCCGGAGGAAAGCGCAGCTAAAACAGAGATCAAGGTGAGATCTTCTGGTCCTCGTAGCCATTGTCAAACAGAAGCATTTATTTTTCAACGCTACCTTTTTTTCTAAAGTTATACTGTTAGATTGAACTTGAACAGAGTTTGACTCAATGAACCTGGTTGCACATATGGATCAGCTGAAAACACTTGTTTACCTTTTTGTTACTAAACTACAGACATGATTGTATATAGTTTTTACTTATTGTTTTCCCGTTTATTTAAAATGTTGTTCTGAATTGGTGTACTACTGATTCTTTTTTATATTCATATTCTTAATCTCACTGGTTTCAACCTGGTTAACTCAATTACATTAAATTGTCTGTTTTTTTAGAATGATCCAGTGAAGGGTGCTAAACACTCAGACAAAGATGATGACAGCATAAGATTACAGGGAGAGTCTGAAATAAAATCTGTATCATCATCTGCAACCAATGAAGGTAACAATAATGTGTTTTATTGTTACATATATTTTTACAGTAAAATAATAATGAGTATTCAGTGGTGTAAATAAAATATGGAACTAAATGCGTTGACTTTGACCCTTCAACAGGGTCAGGGGAAGTTAGAGATGTCAACAATGAAAGCAGCAGTAACTTGAGTAAGCCGTCCACGGAAGAGAGTCCAACATCTCAGACTGGTTCAACAGTTACCAAAATAAATATTTTCTTTAAATATTGCAATGCATTTATGCAAAATCTGTATAATTATAATTAAGGTAAAACACATATTATGTCTATTTGGTGTGTATTGACCAGTGGTGGGCCGTCAGGGCCTTCTAAGCCTTCTCTGCTGGCCTAAACAGAATCACAAAGTTATAGCTATTTTATAATTTAATTGTTTTTCACAAATACACTACATGCATTATAATTATTTTTCCCTATCAGGTTATTTTCTCATTGTACAGCTCTGTTGCTCAGCCTGCAGTCTTCAGCCATCAGACTGCACCTGGTTTGAAGGAAAAGCTTTCATCCAATCAGATTTCTTCTCTCCAGTGTCTCTAGGCCAGCAAGGCAGTTTAAGCAGGTCTTTGCAGATTAAAGTACACAGAGAGTGGACGTTGTGGTTGATTGTCATGGACTTCAACCAATCAGATCGCTAGTTTGACAAGCTGGGCGGATTCTTTGACGTGCAGGGCCTGCGAGGTGGCGTGGACGTGTGATTGGTCAGTGGCCCAGCGTGACCATTAACATGCGCTGTGATTGGCCAGTGTGTCAACATGGCGGAGCTCAGTGGGAGCTGGAATGGTTCAGGCTGAAGCTAGAGAAGTTGTGACATGTTTATTTTTTAGCGTGTTTTGGCACTCGGTGGAAGATAAGCGGACTTGGTGGTGGATTTGGGGCGTCGACTGCTGCTGTCGAGCGGATATGTTCTGCCCTAGAACGCGTGGAGGTTTCCGGGGCGCGGTTGGGAGGCTCGGCTGTCACTTGCTGGAACTGAAGCACCGTAAACTGTACAACCGCGTTGCTGAACTTGTTGTTAATAAGGATAGGCGATGAACAGTGAACAGCATCAAGTGAGTTGCTTCTTGTGTTTCATCTGCGGTGGCGTTGTGTTGTGTGCTGTTTTTTTAATCATGGATTGTTTTGTCATGTTATAACACAGTGTGGTTCTTGTTGATGCGGGGAAATCCCCGGTGGGCCGACCGGGTCGGGCGAGTCAGAGAGGCGCTGCTTGAGCTCTCCCCGACTCAGAAACGTCCGCTGAAAAAAGAAAGAAAAAAACTCCTTCTTCACTACTTCTTTCTTTTTTTTCGAGAATAGGCGCGGGTGGGCTTGGTGCTTATACGGTTAAAACAGCTCCGCGGGTCGGTCCACACCGTGTGACCTCCATGCCCGTAATAGTGCAAAGAAATCGGCCGTATAGCAGAGTGAGCGTCTGCTGTCCACACATGACAGTCTGGATGAACGCGCCGTGTAGTGGGCAGCGCCGTGTTCAATAAGAGTGTCCCGGGAACTCCCGGGACACTTTTTTTCTTCTTCCCCAGTCCGCACCTGATGTGGACACACGTCATTGAAGGCCTTGGTCTAAAACCCACGGCCTGCCACTGGTATTGACCCTGGAGAAGAGAACGCTGTCTCTTTAAGAGAGGAGCGAGGAAGACATGCAGTATGCAGAACAAAACGTGTGCTTGTGTTTAACCTGGAATTTGTTTTAATAAAAGTTGCAAACCGAAGAAGGACGTGTTTGTGGACAGTTCGTTTTGAGGGGGTACAACACTGACATAAGGTCAGCTTCCCCGAACGTCCTTCAATTTCATTGCTAATGCATGGTCATTCTTATAATTTATATAATTATATAATAATAATAATAATAATAATAATAATAATAATAATAATAATAATATATTCTTTACAAAATGCCATGAGTAAGACCTCACCTGAAGGCCTGATGGTTCATCTGCTGCTTCCTCAACCTGCACTACATCTGCACTGGATTTCTTAGTTTCCTGAATGCATTTCAAAATAATGCAGGTTTGCACTGTGTGGGTAGTTAGCCTACTACTAGCTAACTAACAACGACCTGGGCTTCTTGATAGCTACTTACCCTCTGGGTGAAACAACTTTGTATATCCCTTTTCCTTTTGGGTGGCATTTTCCTATCTAAAAAGCACAAAAGGGTCAACAATATCAATGCTGAGACCAAACAAAATACAAATATGAGGCATTATTATTTCCTGGCGTATTTTAGTAGTGTACCGTGTCAGACTACTGCCAGCTCTCATTCTGCATTTACGATTCACATAGTATTTCTGACTCGCAGTGTCGAGGGCACATTGGAAAACATGGAAATGGATTTTTCACTCTTCTGGGTGACGAACTTAGTATTATACTAGAGTGAAAAATCCATTTCCAAGTTTCTATTCTATTACAGATAATAATAATACAAGTGAGTTTGAAAAATATATTGTGCAAACTTTGGTCGTGACTAGTCCCTATGGACCATATGCAAACCTAGACCCTTGGGTGTGGAGAAGATCCATCATGTGGAATAATGAACAATCATTGAATGGTTAAATGACCCAAAACTATTAGTTTTATGCTTGATTCTGCAATTTGCTTTCTGTTACTTTACCCTGCAGGGGGCGAGCTGGAGGAGAATGCAGCTGAAACAGAGGTAAATGTGAGATGTTTTGGTCTTCAGTAGTCATTGTCATACAGCAGTGTTTACTTATTAATGATATCTATCTTTTCAAGTGAAGTTCTGAGTTATTTACATTTGTAGTTTAGATTTGAACACCTTTACCCCCTGGATGGACAAGTGCATGAGTTGAAATGAGATACGTTTACTTTCTCCTTACCTAAAGCTGCATGCATTAAGTTTATTTAATGTGTTTAGCCTGTTTTTTTTTGGGAGTTGTTCTCTGAATTCGTCTTCTATTGTGTATTTGTGATCTTCGTGTTCATAATCCCAATGGATCTAAGCATCTCTGCATTTTCTAACTTCATCTTCATCATCATCGTCATTGCAGCACACAGGTTTTAGTTGCTTGGTAGTTTTTGACGCAATCCTTATGGTGCGGGTATATCAGACTTCCCTCTCCCCAACAACATTTCCAACTCTTCTTGGGGAACCCCAAGGCGTTCCCAGGTCAGACGAGATATATAGTCCCTCCAGCATGTCTCTAACCCAGAGCCTCTTAACAGTTGGCAGTGCCCGGAAAACATCTAGTGGTTCTCTGGATGCCTCACCCTGTCTCTAAGGTTGACCCCAGCCACCCTACGAGGGAAGCTCATTTCAGCCGCTTGTAATTGGGATCTCATTATTTTGGTCACTTCCAAAAGCTCATGACCATGGGTTAGGGTTGGAACAAAGACGGACTTGTAAATCAACAGCTTTCCCTTCTGGCTCTGTCTACTTGAGCGACCTGCCGGTAATATGGATGGGTTTTCCCCTAAATGTCCATCTCTATAATCTCCTCTAACTCCTCCCACACCTGATATTCCAAGCCCCATGTTAAAGGCCTGGTCACCGACCACACGCCGGCATGCTCCCCTCCCAAGTCTTCCTCAAGATGGGAGCTTACTTTTTGTGGGTGAGGTGCAACAACTCTTTTCTGACCGATAAATGTAGAGACAGTGAATCGCTCTTGGTCTTGCCACTCCATGGGACCACTCTGCCTTGGGAGACCCTACATAGCTACCATGGTCACTGGGGCACGCAATCCCTCCACAACGTTAAGGTAACGATTCACTAGATGGGTGGTTGACTGTTAAATTAAATTATTTGTATTCTTAGTGTGATCCGGTGAAACGACCTGCTGAACATGCAAAGAATGATGACAACATAATAGTGGGAGAAGAATTGGAAATCAATCCTGTACAGTCTGCTGCCACTGAGAAAGGTAACATTTTAATGAATATTACTATGACAAGAAAAGGTCAATATCATAACAAATTTAGAATAAAGTGCATTGCTAGTCTTTAGCTTGATTGTCGTTTGATACAATTAATTATTCTACAACAGGTACCTCTAATATGGATGTGAGTGGAAACATGGATAAGGTAAGAAACTCAAAATGTAGTAGTTTTATCACAATTTACTTTATATCTAAAAGTTATCATTTTCGACATAGAACACATGCTTGTTAACTTATTTACAGAATTCGTTTTCTGAAGAGATCAACAGGAAGAAACAATATCAAAGAGAAATTGAAACACTGCTTGACAGACTTCAGCTTCAAGACAGCAAGCAACAGAAAGACAAGCAGCAACAGAAATTGTCACAAGCAGACTTTCTCAAAGTAGGTCCACCTGTTAAACAGGACCATGACACTTGTGAGAAAGATGTAGCTCATACCTTTCTTCAGAGGTTGATGATGTTAGACTACAGAGCCAGATATATTCCTGTAAGACAAGACAGTCCTGAGGTGAGCCTCTCAAACCCTGTTGAAGAGTCCATCACTGATGATACAGACGATGCTGATGATGATGATAAAGCTCTTTACAGCACCAATGTTGACTCAAAACTCAAGACTCGCATGCATCCAATGGATGTTCAAATGGCAGTATTGCACTGCTCAGACAGCTTTTTGAAGCAGAACATGATTACAAAGCTATCACAATGTCAGTACGCTTTACCTTTGCTTGTTCCTGACCTAGTCACAATGGATATTGACTGTCCTCTGTGGACATTCAGACAAATAAGAAAAACATGGAAGATAACTAAAAGTGAAGATCAATCAAACATTGTCACCATGAAGAGTATGCCCATCTGCAAAGCTGAGACACCCTTGGTGTCATTTCTCCGCCTGGGTTCACCATCTCTGTCTAAATCTCAGCTGATGAACACTTTGATCAACGATCGTCACAACACCTTCTTCCACAGAAACTGCCCAGGTAGCACCAGGTCTCGCCATCTGATGGATGGTGTGGCAGAGATTGCCTGGTACTGCCCTGCTGGAAAACCCAATGACGCCTTCACTGACTGCATGGCCTTCTGTAATCTTCATGGTGATGCGCAGTCAATTGTAAAACAGCGTGACATACTGACTGACAAATCTTCAGTCAATGTTATTCTTGTACCAACTCTGGAACAAGGTGACAAAAGCACTGCAGTGATCTCAGCCCTTTACAAGTCTCCAAAACCTCTCATTATTCTCATTGCTGAGAACGATGGTGATACTTTCCAGATGAAAAAGGGAAAATACAAAATGGGGCTAAAAAACAAAAGCCACTCTGATGTATCTGAAGAACTGAAAAAAATCATTGGAAAGATTTTGTCTGGACCACATTCATCCTTCCAGCTTGAATCCATGGCTGAAGTTCCTGGAGTCAAAGTGGATGAAGACGACGACGTCTGTCAAAAAGGAAAATCTGCTGCATTGAAAATTGTGGACTTGCTTCAGGAGATGGACGTTTCAAAGATCAAAGATGCATATCTTCCTTGTCAAGGCAAACTGTGGCATGAATGGTGCAAAACCAACAAAGAATTGTATCACCTCAAAGGAAACATTGAGAATGAAAAATGTCAAAAGGAAAAGAAACTGAAGCAAATACGACAAGAACAATGCAAAGTTTCCTGTAGTGAACCGATGAAGTTGTTCATTGAAAGCCTCTCATCTTTGTCAACAACAGAAAAAGAGTATTTTCTGAAATGGACTCAGATCTTCTTAGATGCCCTCTCCACAGACGATCTTTATTCAAATCTCCAAACCTATGATGAAAAGTGGACTGAGCTCTTGGACTTGAAGAAGGAGAAGAAGCATGACAAGACTGCTCTGCTAAAAAGAAAGCAAACTGAGCTTGATGAAATATCAACAAAAGTACAGTCAGCAACTTTTGGCTTGGAGCACATCTTCAGAGAGATGGAACAGATCTATGAAGCTCATGCAGCTCTGCAGAACCAAACAAAGAGCGGACAGACTGACTGGTCTAAATACCCTGAGCTTGCTGCAGAGCTGATGATATCAGGACAACCAATGGAGCTGATGGATGGTGATGCAGGTCATGTACCTTTAACATGGATCTCTGGTCTTTTAGATGAAGTCATCAATAAACTGGGTGACAAGAGAGTTTTTGTTTTGTCAGTGTTAGGCGTACAAAGCAGTGGAAAATCAACAATGCTGAATGCCATGTTTGGGTTGCAGTTTGCAGTGAGTGCTGGCAGGTGCACCAAGGGTGCCTTCATGCAGCTGGTCGAAGTGTCAGAGGAGATCAAGAAAGACTTTCGGTTTGACTACGTGCTCGTGGTGGACACTGAAGGACTGCGTGCTCTTGAGTTGGAAGGTAAAGCCACTCTCCAACACGACAATGAACTGGCAACATTTGTTGTTGGTCTGGGAGACATGACACTGATCAACATCTTTGGAGAGAATCCGGCTGAGATGCAAGATGTTCTGCAGATTGTTGTTCAGGCTTTCATGAGGATGAAGAAAATTAAACTTTCTCCAAGTTGTGTGTTTGTTCACCAGAATGTTACAGATATTGCTGCAACAGAGAAAAACATGGATGGGAAGCGACGACTGCAAGAAAAACTGGACCAGATGGCCCAACTAGCAGCCAAAGAGGAGGACTTTGATGCAGAGTGCTTCAGTGACGTCATTGCATTTGATGTGCAGAAAGATGTGAAATACTTTGCCCAGCTTTGGGAGGGAAGTCCACCTATGGCTCCTCCTAATCCAGGTTATAGTGAAAGTGTCCAACAGCTGAAGACCATCATCCTCTCAAAAGCTTCACAGTCAGCTGGGATTACTCTCTCGGGGTTCAAAACCAAAATTCAGGACCTGTGGAATGCTCTGATGAACGAACAATTTGTTTTCAGTTTCAAAAACACACTTGAAGTTGCAGTGTACAGAAAACTTGAGGTCAAGTATTGGAACTGGACCTGGAGCCTGAGGAGCAACATGGAGACCATTGAGAACGGGCTTCATTCCAAAATTGAAAAAGGAAGACTTGACAAGGTCGAGCTCAGTTATCTTCATCAAGAATCAAATAAAACCTATGAGGAAATCCAACAAGCAATGGCAACATACTTTGATGATGACAGAGACAGAGAAATGCTGGTTCAGTGGCGAGACCGGTTTGGAAAAAAAATACAGGAGTTTCATGATGAACAAGTGAAAGGAGTTCAAAGAAAACTGGATGGAGTGATCCAGCAGAAACGTGCTTGTAAAAAGCTTGATGCTAAGAAGACAGAGTTTGAGAACAAGCTGCTACAAGAGAGCAAAGAACTCGCTCATCAATTAAAGGACAAGACTAAAGATGAAAAGGAACTTGAAAAGCAGTTCAACTCTGTTTGGAGTGGCTTGGTTGGAGAACTAATCTCAGATACAAAACCTATTGAGGACATCAACTATGAAGAAGATCAGTCAACAGTCCTCCAGGAGCTTGGTTTTGAATATTCTCTCATCCATGAATCCAAAAAGAATGGCAGATACAAAAATATGACAGAGTTTGGTGATTATGCTCATTATGTATCTCTGAGCAAGCATCACGATCTATCAGATGCAAGCAAACAATCTCAAGATGATAACAGAGAAAACACAAAAGGGCAGAAAAGAAGTTTATGGTCAACTATGTGGGGGTATGTTCCAAGTGGATTTAGATTCAAGTCAAAACAACAAAAGAAACCACCTACATCAAATAGTAATCTATCATATAACGAACAGCAACTGATCAGATCCCTCATTGACGATGTTGAAGAACAGTCCCTTGAGTCAATCATGAGCAAACCTGTAGCTACAAGAGGCCACAGTCCAACTTACTTGCAAGAAGTGATCAACAATGTGAAACAAAAGGTGTCAGAATTTGAATCACAGAGGAAATATGCTCTAAAGAAGGAGTTCACAGTTGATCTCTTACTGTATGTATTTCACAGAGCAGAGAGATGGCTTTCAGAGTCCCACAAGAAATTCAAAGGGAACAATGATGCACACTCCTATGTAGAAAGCAAGAAAGCGCATTATTACAACATTTTCAAAAGCTTCTGCAAGGGAAGCTCATCTGCTGTTGTGCTTGGAGAACTGATCTGTGACAAGCTGAAGAGTTCCACTGTTGAGGCCGTCTGCAACAGGAGTGTCATCGATCTCGCTGGAGTGATGAAGAACAATTTCCCAGCATTCAATGGGAACAGGTCGAACTTGGAGACACATATGTTGAAGTCACTCGCAGAGAAAGAGGACTTTAATGACTTCATCACCTACATCCGACACCCAAGGAAGCAAGCAGAGACATACATAAAAGAAGAAGTACAGAAATACATCTTCACAGAACAAAGAGGGGAAGCACTGAAAATAATCAATAGAAATGTTAAAGAAGTCAACAAAGATGTGAACCAAGCTTTATTTGATGCAACGGAGAAAGTGCAAAGAAAAAAAGGAGGCCCAGAAAGGTGGGTGGAGGAATTTTCCAGTTTGCTAAAAGATGATCTATCATTCGATACCGTTTGTTGTCAAAACTTCAGTGACATCAAAAATATTGACTTTCTTAAAGAAGAGATACAGAAAGGTTTTGAGTCTGTCATACAGGAAGTGAGCAGCCTCTCACTGGATAAGATCAAGGAATTCAGGATGAAGCCTGAGGAAATCCTCATCGATCAACTGTGTAACTGCTGCTGGGTAAAGTGTCCGTTCTGTGCAGCTGTTTGCACCAACACCATAAATGATCACGACGAGGACCACAGCGTGCCTTTTCATCGATCTAATGCAGTAAATGGTTGGCACAGAAAAAACACAGTGGAACTTGCTATTGAGTTCTGCACAACATTTGTTGCAAGTAGTATAAGTTTCTACCCAACTCACGATTCAGAAGTGAGCATTCCCTATAAAAAGTACCGTACTGCTGGCTCACCTTATGCTAACTGGGCAATTACCCCTGATGGGTCTCAGCTGGTATACTGGAAATGGTTTGTGAGTCAATTTGAGAAGGAACTGGAAAAACACTATACATTAGAATTCCAGGGCAGTGGTGAAATTCCCAGCGAGTGGAAAACATACTCTAAGAAACAAGCTATTAAAAGTTTGGATAATCAGTGAGTCAATAAAACCACAGCCCTTGTGAAAATCATGAAACTTGTTTTCACATGATTATTCATTAATCAGACTCCTATGAAACAACATTCAGTGACGTTTGATTATTTTACCATTGACAGGGGAAGTTATAGTAATAAATTTGGACAGATCAATTAATTATTTCAAATCGTTCTGTTAAGATGCTCATGTGCTTGTAGCTGCCAAAACATAATGAAGATTATACAGAGAAGTATAACCTCAGAGGGACTGTTGTGAATCTGTAAAAGTATCAGGTTTTCTGTTTGCCATGACAACCTCAAAAATAATATGAATGAAGGAGGCTTTACGGTTCGGAAGTATTGAAACTGTTAAATTTTTGTATTGTTATCTACCAATCTTTTATTATATCCACACAAGTGAGTGTTGTTATTTTTCATTCAATCTGTGAGTAAGCCAATATAACCACGACACTGCTGACAATCATAATACTTGTTTTCACATAATTATTAATTATTCATTAATCAGTATTTGAAGTGTTAAGTTGTGTTATGTCTATCAACATTCAACTAATCTGTTATTTTATCCACACATGTATGAGTTGAATTGTTTTCATTGAGAAACCTACTGTATCCTACCTGTTCTGATATACAAGAGTGATGTAAACAGATGTAAACAACAACGTAGTGTAAATCTGTTGAATTCAACCTGTCACGTTAAAATAAAATAGCTTTTTCATATCTACTGAAAGACCAGGTTTCCTAGTGTTTCTGATCATTTTACACTTTAAGTCTACCAAAGACTACAGAGCATGTATGTCTTGTACTGTAGTGTTTGTATGCTTCAACTCCAGCCACAGTCATGGCCACAGACATTATATTTATGAGTTGTCTGTCCGATGTGTCCTTTCTAGAGAGGGCTTTTCACTTTTTTACTTTTAAGTGGCAGCTTGAATTTGGGTGACACAAATGTTTTCTACACACTTGGAAAGGAAGGGTGAGCAGAGGGGTATTCACTTGGTTACAATCTGCAATCGCACCACTAGATGCCACTAACTCCAACACACTAGTCCTTTAAGACCTTTGCCCAACTATGACAGGTCCTTAGAGCAGGTTGGTTAAAGGTGAGGTTCTTCCCCTTCACCTTCCTTCACCTTGTTTACTCAGTACTCAAAAACAAAGGTTCTCTAACAATGATTATATGTAGTAAACATAATTATATTACGATATCTGATTCAGTCTCACTTTATTTTTTTAAAACAAACACCTTTCCATTACGGGGAAAACTAGACTCTTCACATCTGGGGGTAACTTTTTAAATGGTGACTAGATTAAAGAGGTGTCTGTAAAGAACTGAAACCTTTCCCCTGAACATTAGAGACAATTATTACTTTCAGCTGTTCAGCTCCTATAAAAAACATGAGTGCAGTTTCATGTCAGAGCAACGTACAGCAGTCTGTGTGGCAGTAAACATGGTCAGGAACATTAAATTAGGCACAAATGTGGTTTTCTTTCAAAAGGCGGGTCCACAGAAAACAAAGGTCAGGAAACAGTGTTTTAGATTACTAAGTAATTTAATGTACCAAGGGAGAAATACCAGTGCTTTAGACTACAGCCCACACACCCTATAGTAACTAAATGTAACAAAGGGAAACTACTGATGCTTCAGCCGACATAATAGGCTTTATAATCATCAGCTCAGATGACTCCCTCTGCACATACGGTGAGATATCCATAATCACATCCTGCATGGGGCAGGGTTTATGGAAAGTCATATCCATGTCAAATGACAAAATGTCTGTCAATTTCCAAACTGTCTCACTTCCATAGTATGCTAACCCTGTAGAAGAAATTTTGCCCGAATTTTTTTATTTTGACATTGCTGCTCAAAGAAAACACACTGAATTGATTCAGCTTTCAGCAGCATGTTTTTCCTGTTGAACAGAAAGGGCATCACATGTTAATTTAGTTTTGAGTAAAGGTATATGGACACAATGTCTCATTTGACAGCATACAAAGCCTGTGTTGTATCATAACGAGCCTATAGCTAAGACTGACTCTCAAGATCTTCGATGTTTTCTAATTTTTATTTCTGTCATAATTTACAAGCAAAGTGTTAACACTAACTTTGCATGAGACAACACTCCTTTGAAACAGCTGAAGACTGGATATAGCAATGATTAGTATTAACAGGAGGGAGATGGAACATAATAAATGTGCAAGTTTGGTCCAGTTGTTCCTCAATTTGACTTTGGAGCTGACTTGGTCCAAACAGGACTATAAATGTCTGTGAACACACCAACAGAGAGAGTGAGGTTTCCCTCCTTTCAACATCGCTCCCACATTCCTTCAAGACAACGAGCAAACATGTGGCCTTCTTCTGAGGCTGAGTTATATCTGCCAACCAATCAAAGCTTATCAGGCAGCAGTGTGCAGAGCCTGGACTGGAAAGCCCCCCTTCCATCTCCAGATTAGTTACCCAATTCATATGGAATTTGCCCAAACTGAGTGATGTGGAGCTGGTGTGGAGAGTGTAATGGAAGATTGTCCTTGTTGATCTGTTAATACAGTTCATGCAGCCACCGGATCCTTCAGTAGATCCAGACAGATCCCGGTCCAGCTGAACTCCTTTCTGCTCCAGTTTGTGCAAGTATAATCCTGACTTCACCAAGTATAATCCTGAGTAGGGCTTTGCGAACGGAGGTAACGAGGGGAGCCCTGAGCCCAGTGTGTGGAGTGTGGGCTAATGCCAGCTAACGCTAGCCTCGCTAACACTAGATTCGCTAACGCTAGCCTCGCTAACGCTAGCCTCGCTAACGCTAGCCTCGCTAGCTAACGCAGCACTGACGGCTTCAAAGCTAAAACTGTTTCTTAAATTAACTCTACGTCACTGTCTCTTAGCTCTTAGCTTTTAGTTTCTTTCAACTTGTCTTGTTCTGTGTTTTCTGTCTATAACTATGTGTGTTTTATGCTGCTGCCTGTCCTGGCCAGGTCTCCCTCGAAAAAGAGATTTTTAATCTCAATGGGACTTCCTGGTTAAATAAAGGTTAAATAAAATAAAAAATAAACGGCATCTAGAAACCAAACATCCAACGCTCATGGGAAAGCCGGTGGGATTTTTTAAGCGAAAGGACGATGTACTACAGATACAGAAAAGGTCTCTTGTGTCACTGACTGACAACTCCAAATGTGCTGTGAAAGCCAGCTGTCACAGATATGAAGAGCAACTTCTGGTTCTGCAAACATGAAGACTGCTGAAGCATATCATTGACAGATTATAAAGCTATATTTTTATTTGCATTTATGTTATTTACAGTTTATTTAATTAGAAAATTATTATTTTGAATTGTGTGCACACTTGTCTGCACACTAATAGTTGCCCAATAACTGCACACACAGATATTCTCCAAAGAAAGTAAAAAGCTCACATTTACTGTCTTAAATATTGAAGTGTGAGGTGTATTAACATTGTGGATTAACCGAGAGCACTGTAGTTGTTCAATAATACAATTCATCCTCAAAAAAATATTTTTTTCTCAGTTTTTTTTAAGTCACCCTTGTTTTTGTAGAAAAATCAAATTATTAGTTATTTTTGTGTAAATTCGCCTGACTTGAGCCTTTAAATTAGTTATTGTATTAGCTTGATTTGTTCCATGACTTGTTGTCTGTGCAGGTTTACATACACTTGATCAATGAATGTCTTTGTGATGATCACATTGCATCATGTCATTTATTTGACAAGGTTGTTGCTTGTTAAACTGTAGGTACATTTGATTTAGTTATTGAATACAAATCAAACCAAGAGTGCGATCAATTACTTAATAAACCAATACAGTGGACAATTTGTGGACTTCAGCTATGCCTTTAATACCATCATCCAGTCCCTGCTGCAGGACAAGCTCTCCCAGCTGCACGTGCCTGACTCCACCTGCAGGTGGATCACAGACTTCCTGTCTGACAGGAAGCAGCATGTGAGGCTGGGGAAACACGTCTCAGGCTCTCGGACCTTCAGCACCGGTTCCCCCCAAGGCTGCGTTCTTTCCCCTCTGCTCTTCTCACTGTACACCAACAGCTGCACCTCCAGTCACCAATCCGTCAAGCTCTTGAAATTTGCGGATGACACCACCCTCATTGGACTCATCTCTGGTGGGGACGAGTCCGCCTACAGGTGGGAGACTGACCACCTGGTGGCCTGGTGCAGCCAAAACAACTTGAGCTCAACACTCTGAAGACAGTGGAGATGGTTGTGGACTTCAGAAAGAATGCAGCCCCATCCGCCCCTCTCACCCTGCGCTGTGGATTCCTTCCACTTCCTGGGCTCCATCCTAACCCAGGACCTCAAGTGGGAGCTGAACATCAGCTCCATCACAAAGAAGGCCCAGCAGAGGATGTTCTTCATGAGGCAGCTGAAGAAATTCAACCTGCCAAATAAAATGATGGTCCAATTCTACACTGCCATCCTCTGCTCCTCCATCACCGTCTGGCACACTGCAACCACTGCCAAGCACAAGGGCAGGCTGCAGCGCATCATCCACTCTGCTGAGAGGGTGATTGGCTGCAATCTGCCGTCCCTCCAGGACTTGTTCGCTTCCAGGACTCTGAAGCGAGCTAGAAAGATTGTAGCTGACCCCTCTCACCCTGGTCACAAACTGTTTGAGTCCCTTCCCTCTGGCAGGAAGCTGAGATCCATCAGGACCAAGATCTCACGCCACACTAGGCCCCGAGGCCCTTTGTACTTGAAAAGTTGGGCCTCGAGGTCAAAAAGGTTAAGAACCCCTGTTATAGACCACAGCACAACTCTCGACCGGGTCAACTCAAACAGGGAAACAACAAATTGGAATTGGAAATCGAGTTTAAAGTTTCACTGACGTTTGGAAATAATATTGTCGATATTAAAATATCAGCTTGATGTGAAAATTAAATGTTCAGTAGGTGGAAGCATTAGACTGACACGTCTGATTTTAAGTTAGCGACAAACTGAAGTTAAACCTCCAGTCAGTGAGTATCGTAAGACAAACAACTTCTAACAAAGGAACTGAGTCATCTAAAATTATAAAATTTTACAATGTCTGTAAAGTTGAGTAGTTTTGATGACTAAACCTAAAGTTTGTTTGTAGAATAAACCTAAAGTTCACCCTCTCACCTGTTAAGCTGCTGTGATGTTCACTGCAGGAAGACTTGTAAAAACTCCACTGAGCCTTTGGCAGCTTTAAACAACATCAGCAAAGAGAAATTTAAAGTTATGTAATTTCACACAATGTCACTTTGTAACTGCAACAAACAGAAACAACTCGTGGTTGTAAAAAGCAACGAGTGATTAAAACACTCTGCTTATTTCTCTGTGACAAAGATGTTTTAGTGAGGAAAGTTTAAAGGACAGCAACTTTGTGGTGTTTCAGAAGGAAAACTGACTCAGTTATACTCTTATATTAGTTTCATATTTTATACATCAGCTTTCTATGGAACCCTGGAGACTTATACTTTTCTGTTTGTTTATTCATCATGTAAACATGCAGTTTGTTCTCACATCCCATCAGTAAAGTCTGTTAAATGACTCTTGATCAATAATTTTATGGACAGATTCACTTCATCCACACGATCAATCAGTTTTACCAGAATGTTGTTTATATTAACCCGTTAAGCTCTATGGCATTTTTTTTAGGATTTAGCTCGAATTAGCATACCCAAACTAAAAAGGGTGTATCTCTGCAACCACAAGGGCTATTTGAATAATTCTGGTGTTATAATAAAGGCAACCCTTGTGAGCTTTTGGTCAGATGTGTAAGTATTAGTATATATGTTGCTGGCTAAGAGTAAATAAAGATTGAAACACAGAAAAAATAGACGTTTCAGGTCCGCCTTTAAAAAAAAGCACTTTTAGGATGATTATCTCCTTAAAATGATGCACTAAGCCCTGAAGCTCTCCCAAATCATAGCACAATATGTGAACAGTCTCTCTGCAATGTTTTCACTTGAAAAAGTGAAGCAGAACAAAGTCACAGAGGTAAAGTACAAAGAGAATTCAGGCGAGGTTTCCAAAATCTCCATTTGGGCACATTTGCGCATATTTTCGCGCATCTGTGACATTTGAATTTTTTCATGTAGCAAACCTTATATTTCACTTGTATATGACTTATGGTGTTCAATAAACTTGTAATAGTGGGGATTTACTGAGGGAAATGCATTTTTTCTTTTATTTGCTATTTATTCAAAATTTGCTGACTCAGCGATTTATGTTGCTGTGTTCTTTGGTTCATATCTCGGTGATGCTTTGCAGCAGAGGGATTTGAATCTGTGTGGAATTGTCTTGCTTTTTGCTATTTGTCTTTTTCTGATTGCACCAAGCTACGGGCTGCTAGTTCCGGAAACATGCAGAGTGGGCTGACTCGTGACAAAATTATAACTATATTATTTTAATAATTATTTTAGTTGGTGTTTGAGTTGTGTTGAAATAGCTGACTAATTATTGTAGCCCAGGTTCTCTTGTTTAATGTGATGTGGAGCATCAATATATTTGTTCATGATTATTGTAATGTTTTACACGGTTTAAATACATTTCTAAAAAAGGACCTATATAGGTCCATACGGGGCTAGAGAATAATGAATGATCTCCTCATTTGATTATGATCACGATAATTCAAGTTTAATAATAGCTCATAGGTCTGCAAATAAATACATAGAAATGTAATTAAATATTTCATTCCACATTTACATAAAGATAACATATTGAGGATAAATGAAGGTCTGGTGCCTTTTCTCTTAAGAAACATGCAGTGGAAGAGAAACAACGCTATAAAAGCATCAATACAACAATAGCAACAGACATGGAGACTAAATGAATTCAAAAGTTCAAACAGAGTTTAACCCTCAAATGACTTCTGTCTATTTGAGTTTACACAACTCAGCAGTGGATCCATAATGATAAAATGATAGTCCAGCATAGAGAGGCTGAGTGAATGTGGTCTGGACTCTGTGGAGTAGAGTCATGGTTTCAGAGACGCTATAGAAGGACAGAATACCTGCACTGTGATCCAGGTACACCCATACTCTGGAGGACTGAGGACCAGAGACAGGAGTTTCAACATGGTTGTACATAAAGTTATAACTATTATTATCATCACAATCAAATGACAAAGATTTTTCATTGAGTCCAAATCCACATTCATCCCCTTCCCCTTCTCTGCTGATATTCTTGTATGCGACTGTAGTGTTTTTTAAGCTTAGTTTGTCACATGTGGACTTGCACATCTATGTAAAATGAGTTGTTTATGTGTAGATTACAATGCATGAAATATGATAATTAATAAGGGATATTATTATGAAGGATTTGTGATTGTATGCATATTAAGGTCATTTGTATTACTGTGTAATGATGTCCATGTGTATATTGCAATGCTTAGGATAGATTATTGTTTATCAGGTCACAGAGTC
This sequence comes from Taurulus bubalis, assembly GCF_910589615.1. Taxonomy (NCBI): domain Eukaryota; kingdom Metazoa; phylum Chordata; class Actinopteri; order Perciformes; family Cottidae; genus Taurulus; species Taurulus bubalis. The sequence continues at coordinate 7,290,849 of NC_136605.1, forward strand.
ACTAGTTTGCTGAGGTCACATGAACTCTGTACTGCAGAGTGCAGAGGTCATTTACACACAGACAGTGGTTGAGGGTTTTACAAAGGAGCATTTGGTCTTAAGGAACAAAGAGAATGGACCACCTGTGGTTCATCCTGTGGTTTATAACACGAGATAAGGAACTGGAGGGGGATTCGAGCCAGCCGAGATGAAAGGTTTCTGGGGAAGGATGACTGTAGGCTGAAGTAAGATTCTCATAAGTTGTAATGTATAGAACTGAATAACAATTCCTTCTAGGTCAAATATTGCATTAGCAAACACAGGAGGGCGGAGTGAGGACTTCAGGTACCGGAAAACATGAATGTTATGGAGCCATTTTCAAAACCTGTGCCAAGAGAGACTCCGCCCCTGTGGGACTTTTAGCCAATCGCATGCCGTAGAACTAACCAATGAGTGGCCTTAAGCTCTGTGAGTGAGATAAACTAACACGTGAGACTGGAAGGGGCTCTCTTGAACCACAGAGGCGGCAGGTAACTGGGGGACAGACTGTGAATCTGTGAGCAAGAGAGGGCCTCAAGCGAGAATGTATAAGCTGTTTTTGTGATGAACCTTTTATTAAATACTTTTTAATTATAACTCATCGAATTCCATTTTTACAGTGAAACAAAATACATATACACAGACCACCCAATGGTGTAGCTTCATTGCTCTCACCGGACTGCACCCACCCCTCTTCCTCTCCAGCTTTGCTGCTGTCCAATCACATGAAAGTTTGATAACTCCTCCCTCTTCTACTTCCTGTAAAACACAGTCAGCTCCACTCTGAGCACATGTTGAAGAGGAAGAGGAAAATGAAGAGGAACTAGAAATAGATTTTTTTTTTTACTCACACCGTCTCAGCCACGAGGAGAAAATGGCACAGAAAGGAGTTCAGCTGGACCAGGAGAACTTCTCTTGTTCCATCTGTCTGGATCTACTGAAGGATCCGGTGGCTATTCCCTGTGGACACAGCTACTGCATGAACTGTATTAAAGCCCACTGGGACAAAGAGGATGGGAAGAAACTCCACAGCTGCCCTCAGTGTAGGAAGACCGTCACACCGAGGCCTGTCCTGCTGAAAAACACCATGTTAGCAGATTTAGTGGAGCAACTGAAAAAGACTGGACTCCAAGCTGCTGCTGCTGATCACTGCTATGCTGGACCTGAAGATGTGGCCTGTGATGTCTGCACTGGGAGGAGACTGAAAGCCTTCAAGTCCTGTTTGGTGTGTCTGGTCTCTTATTGTGAGAAACACCTTCAGCCTCATCATGATGTACCTCAATTAAAGAAGCACAAGCTGGTGGACCCCTCCAACAAGCTCCAGGAGAACATCTGCTCTCGTCACGATGAGGTGATGAAGATTTTTTGCCGTACTGATCAGCGGTGTATCTGTTATCTCTGCTTAATGGATGAACATAAAGGCCACGACACAGTCTCAGCTGCAGCAGAAAGGATTGAGAGGCAGAGAGAGCTGGAGGGGAGTCGACTAAACATCCAGCAGAGAATCCAGGACAGAGAGGAAGACGTGAAGCTGCTTCATCAGGAGGTGGAGGCCATTAATCTCTCTGCTGATAAAACAGTGGAGGACAGTGAGAAGATCTTCACTGGGCTGATCCGTCTCCTGGAGAAAAGAAGCTCTGATGTGAAGCAGCAGGTCAGATCCCAGCAGATAACTGAAGTGAATCGAGTTAAAGAGCTTCAGGAGAAGCTGGAGCAGCAGATCACTGAGCTGAAGAGGAACGACGCTGAGCTGCAGAAGCTCTCGCACACAGAGGATCTCAACCAGTTTCTACACAACTACCCCTCACTGTCACCACTCAGTGAGTCTATAGACTCATCCTGCAGCAACATCCGTCCTCTGAGATACTTTGAGGACGTGACAGCGGCTGTTTCAGAAGTCAGAGATGAACTACAGGACATCCTGAGAGACAAGAGGACAAATGTCTCACTGGCAGTGACTGAAGTGGATGTTTTACTGCCACAACCAGAGCCAAAGACCCGAGCTGGATTCTTAAGATATTCACGTGAAATCACACTGGATCCAAACACGGCAAACGCATATCTGTTGTTATCTGATGGGAACAGAAAAGCTACATTTGTGAGTCAACACCAGTCTTATTTTCGTCACACAGACACATTCACTGATTATTTTCAGGTCCTGAGTAGAGAGAGTCTGACTGGACGTTGTTACTGGGAGGTGGAGTGGAGAGGAGGAGGAGGAGTTTATGTAGCAGTTGCATACAAGAATATCAGCAGAAAAGGGGATGGGGATGAATGTCTTTTTGGATTTGAAAAGTATTTTCTTCTCGTCCTCATTCCAGGATTTCACACAAAGCTGATGTATAAAATATGAGAGTAGAACATCTTTATCACAGAGAAATAAGCAGAGTGTAATATCACGTGTTGCTTTTTACAACCACAAGTTTGTTTGTCTACAAAATATTCATCACACAGACTTAAAAACCCTTTAAAATAAAAATAATAATCTGGTCATTTTTGGGTCTGTGGACTGTGAGAAAACTAGCACTTCTAGTGAGAGCTGTTGTGTATTATAATGAGTTTACATGTTGGACGGTCAAGACAAATAAATAACTCTGAAAGCATTATGCAATATCAAATGAATGATACTGTATGTATTATGCAAATGTGTCAAATTAGAATTATGGGATGTATTGGGTGATTGTGGAAGGAATCCAGAAAACATCAGACCCCCCCACCACATAAATTACACAGCCTGAAGATTGGAGCAGGATAAGAGGACGTGCTCAGGAATATGGCTGTGAAGGGGGTTGCTTGACGTAAGGCCTGAGAGCTGTATTTATGCTAACGGTGTTGGGTTGAGCAACACCTAACAGATTGGTGACGGAACAACAGAACAAGATCTTGTCCAATCGATGGGCTGGAAGAGGTGCTGACCAGGTGAAGGGGGGCTGACTTTAAGTGGACAAAGGCTGAGACAGTCAAAAAATCAAGAGATCTCTTTGTGACTACTACCGGGCAAGCACCTCAACTCTCTTTGGCCATTTCTCAATACCAAGTATGTTAAGTAAAGACTTAGGTTCTTTTGGAGTTTGGACTTGGTAACCCAGACTCTAAAGGATGGGAGGCCGCAGGACGGTCTTTCTGCAATAGCAACAGCAGCTGACTTGACGACGTCCCCAAAGCTGCTTATGAGTTTACTCTAATTCTTCACTGTAAAGTTTTTATAGTCAAACAAAATATGACAAACCTGCTTTTTTGCACTGGTTTCACAGACATACACATACAATTGTGTGTGTGTATATATATATATATGCATACATACATAATTATATATATATATATATTGTGTTCATAAAAATATGCATGTTTTATATACAGTGTTGGACAGCCTGCAATGTATGTGAATCTCTTATCAACTCGAGCCCTGACCTGTCATTTTCAGCTTTAACCTAAGAAGACATTGCATTGTGAGGGAAGAAAGAACAGCATTTTTTAGGAAGGGCCACCGGACGCAGAACAAACTGTCAGGCCCTGCGGTGAGCAGGCCTCAGCTTGACCCCCCCAATGTAAAGTAGAAATACAAGGCGTGAAGACGTTTAGACCAGATAAGATCTTAAAGTGACCCAGGAGAAACTGGATTGCAGGATATTCACAGGGTCATAAATTAGGGTGGTGTGATGTCTTTAAAGGTTAAAGTGATTTGTGTGTTTTTTCCTGAATATAATTTAGTGATGCTCAGGGTGGACAAAACCGTGTCTGCTAGAGACCGTGATCCACCTTGCATAAGAGTACAGTACAGAAGATACTCTTGACATATAATCACTGCTTGGCAAGTTTTAATGTGTAAACTGTAAACTGTTAAAATTATTGTGTTTCTTCAAATAACCTTTGTAGTAAAGTGATGTTAAAATGTTAATTTTTTCTCTGTGCGTGGGTGAGGACTGAGAGGGTGAGCGGAAACAAGGCTGATAAGATCTAGGTGTGAAAAAAGGGGAAGTAAGACAGGAAGCGGGGGCTTCAAGAAAGCCTGTGCCTCAGCACCTCTGAAAGGAGGGTCAAGAGATGAAATTTGGGAGAGAATCAAGGTTTTTCGTTCAGTTGCGTTTGAGCAAGTAAGGTGAATAGTCATAGCAATACGTTAGTGTAGTGGTCGAATCAATTAATTAGATCCTCCGTTCTCCTATCTTCTCAGTTGTCTTCTAAGTACTTGTGAGGTTGCATTTGTAACGTGTACATCCTTTTCTATCTTTGGTCAAATAAAATTGATTGATATCGAAGTTTAAATCAAGTCAGCGAGTCCATAGCTCCTTTTTCATCTTCTTCATTCTTGGTATCAAGCCATCAGAGGGCCAGAGGCGGAGCTTCGCGATGACCCGCCCCGGCAGTCCCCGAGGTGAGTTTGAGGTTAATCCATCATGGCTACACACACTGATCACTATACAGGATACATTTACATAACAGACTCATATTTGTTGTAACTAATTAGAGAGAGAGTTACGGTGACTGACTGACTGACTGTCCGCTGGACACCGCTGGGTGTCTACAGGTAGAGAGTGGGTTTAATAAGTATTAAATCCCCTTGCAAAAGTTTGTCATAAATTTACATAGGCGGTCATATGGACCCTTCACTGTGGTCCCATATCCCGCGGGATTCGCCTGTCACCTGTCACCTGTCGGCCTGAGTTCGAGCTTCTCTCTCTCAATCCATCTTTCAAATTAAAGCCTTGAGAGTAAAAATAAAATATAAAAATAAATAAACGGTTAACTTGCAGAACTAACACTTACACTGCAGTGATAAAGAGCACAACAGCCTGACTGTTTAATAACAGAGACACATAGCATTGTATTTATATTGTGTGTATAAATATATGTATATATGTTTTGTATATATCTACACAGATTCACATATAAATATGAATATATTGTGTTTATAAATATATTTATATTGGTTTATATATATATATATATATATATATATATATATATATATATATATATATATACAGATACACATATATTTGTATATATATACAGAGATACAGAGATAATTGCAAACAATTCGGTCAAAAGTAAAAAGACAGTGCTGTAAACTCTGAGACCAAAGATTGCTCTTTAGACCCTCCAAAACCGAATTATATCTCATGTTTAATCGTTATGGAGAAATCGATTGCCAGAAAATAATTTCATCAAAAAGTCCTGCAGATACCAGGCCCCTATTTTTCGTACGTGGTTCAACAAAGTCGAGCAAATGTCCGATGTCAGATCCGTGCTGAAACAGTCCCGTTCCTCTTCAGAAGGGATAATAATCGTGCACTGACACCACGATGTTCTAACATTACAATGGCAAATAAACTCAGAGGAACCTCTTTTTTTTATCTCTGCTGAGAAGCAGGAGATGATCCCGAACGCATATGAGGAAGTCAATAGTTTAATCATGGTAAAGTCTAATGCTGCATTCACAGCAAACGATTCGCAACGCTTTTTGCAACGTTTTTGGTGTGACATTAAGCACTGCAAATATATCAGACAAGTTAAATGCGTCAGTGTTGAGAAAATGTATCGGCTAGTTTTAAGTGCTTCATCACCCAAATTAATCAGATTATATTTATTTAAATGTGCCTGCTGGCAGTAGTATACAAATAAATATATACTTATGATGATATATGTACTGTATGCGCGTATGTATCATGTACTATATATGTGTATATATGTATATGTAGATTACGATATATTTAGGAGTTTGAATATGTGTATGGGCGGATCAGTATTTATGTATTATTCATAATCAGAAATTCAATGAATTGAAGCAGTGAAAAGAAATTGTGTGTGATTCTCTGTATTCTTCTTATCACGAATCCACCGTAGTAATTTTCTCCAATAATGATATGTATGGTGTACTAATAACACTGTCATATAATTATGTATGCTTTCAACACATCCATAAATTTCTTAAGCGCTAAATAAGCGCTACGAACAGCACGGCATGCAACAGGCGATATACAGTCTGTGAGATGGGCAATGGGCGTGTGGTGTTCAATATGGCTCGAGAAGGTCTTGTAAATAAGTGATTCCTTGTCGGCAGAGTCATCATGATGTGAGAACGGATCTTGGCGATCTGGAAGAACTCTCTCCCTATAAAACGAATTAACTAACATCACTCCTTCATCAATGAGGAAGGGAGCTGCCTTTTTTGTCCGGAAGGAGTGGCCAGCTTATCCAGTGAATTTCAGTTAGCCTGCGCAGATTTAAATTTGTGGCTGTGTTGCTATGGTGATTTTTCTAAACTTGCTTCGAAGAACCGAAAAGGCTAACTCAGTAAGCCAGGAACGAAGAATAGGGCCCAGGCTGCTCTCGGCGGGCACCATGAACGGTGGTGCGGGGCTCACTGGTCCGGCGAGCAGGACCTCAAATCGTCGACGTATCTTTTTAAGTATGACGAATCTTGACAAACCGACCACAGATGTGATGCTTAAACAACTAACTTCTCGCTTGAAAACATCCTAAAATTACCTTCTGTGACTCAACAACAGTAGTATTTAGAGAATGTCTGACAGGACGACAGTATGCAACAAAACACATGTTAGGTTTAGGCAACAATAGTATTTAGTTAAGTTTAACACACTGAACACTGGAGGTCATTTTCAGTCGATTTTCTCGATTTCACATAATTTTCTTAGATTCACCTTTTAAGGCACTTGCATATAAGATATATACCCATGTTTTACATCATAAATTGCAGAACAATCTCAGCTATCTATATAATGAGGCACCATTGTCATAAGGCAAAAGTGTAAAGAGAAAAACGTTACAATATGACACTAAAGCTGAAAAATGGAGTCTCGATTTTTTGAAATTATTCATATCGCTTGAAAAAAACCTAACTTTACTCAGGTGGTAACTCTGTTTAGGTGATGGAAATTGGTTTACAGTGAAATATATGAATGAAATGGTAGATACATGTAAATCAATGTCTAAAACTAAGTTTTGTATTATCGTTTTTTGAGTAGAAATATGGTCTTTCACACCTTTCACCAAAATGATAAAAACGGAGAAATGACTTCATACTGCAGATAAAGCTTCATGGGGTGTGTGCAAATGAAAAATGACCATCACAACAACATTTTTTTTGGAAATAAAAATATGTATTTTAAAAAAATTCCATGCCGTGTCTTTTCGCACTTTCTTTATGCTGCAAAGCTCGCAGACCATGCGACCCGCCGTTGACTTTGTTTTGGGGCAGGCTGCAGCAGCAGCAGAGACAGGCACAGGAACATGACCTGCAGGTGCAGGTGTCGGGGCAGGAGCGATGTGAAGCGGCTGTCCACAGAGATCAGCACTCAGCTGCTCCATGAAACCTCTGTGCGTCATGGGATCTGTTTGCCTGGCCAGACAGAGTTCCTGGTGGATGATGTAGCTGTTGGTGGCTGCAATGTCCATAAAATGAAAAAAAAGCGTTCTGTACCAGTGCATCGTCTCGCGATGTACAGAGTAATACTGGATGAGCTGGTCTGACAGAACAACTCCACCCATGTACTTGTTGTACTCTGCAACTGGTGTGGGACAGGGGACTGGTGCTCTTTTCCAGGAGCCATCTTGCTGCTTCATCCTCCTCTGCGCAGTTCCCCCAGAGTATGCAGAGTGAACTGTGGAGCAGGCTGATACTTCCCTTGTGTCCATCCACTTCACATAGACGATAGGGCCATCTCATGGAGCCTCTCGGTGACTTATTTGTGGCTGGTACTCCTCTCTGTAAAATAAATGAATACTAGTCAGTTGAAAGAAAGATGACGTAACGATTGAGCAGAGTGCTCCGCATACCATGTGTAAATATTACTCAGCTCACGACTGTGGTAGTAATTTGAGCAGAGTGCTCAGCATACTATGTGTAAATATTATTCAGATCACAACTGTGGTAGTAATTTGAGCAGAGTGCTCAGCATACTATGTGTAAATATTACTCAGATCATGACTGTGGTAGTAACGTGAGCAGCAGTGTGCTCCGCTCAAAACTCAGCCATTAACTTGACATTAACATTAACCCTGTTCACACTGTCTGACCAAAGAAATATGCCTCACTTTAAAATCCACAAACAACAGGATACAAGAGGCTATGTATGGTGGGGACATTCAGGTCGGTCAAACAGCATAACACATTAAAAACAGGCTTTTGGAAACATGAGACTCCACTAAACCAAATGGGGGCCGACTCCTAAGAACAAAACCAGCTTGTTATAGGAATCATTGTAGTGGTTTAAGAAAAATAGAAAAATTAATGGCACTTTTTCCCATAAAATAGAAACAGAAAATGCAATTAAATAAACAGAAAATCCACTTCATCATTGCCTAAATAAACAGAAAGTGCACTATATCCTATGAAGTTTATAATTTTTCTCTCTTCTTCAAAATAGCGATTGTATCGCATGAGTAAAAGTCTCTGGAATCTTTCATCCGACAGCCTGTTCCTCCTTGGGGTCAGAACAATACTGCCCCGGCTGAAAAGCCTTTTGACAGTGTTGTAACTTGTTTTATTACATGATTTTCTCTCATGTAAACAGGAAGTGCTTTTACTTTGAAGGCAGAAAGTACAATAATACGTGCTTGTTGACGCTAACTAATGTTGATGTTACGTGTGGAAAATATACACATGTCGGGTGCAAGAGCGCGTTCTCAATGCTTTAACAGTTGTAATACTGCAGTTCACCAGTAAAGTGATTCCGTTCATACCAGACATGTCTTGGTCCTCATTAGAAGCTCCACTTCATTACAGACAGGTGCACTTGATGGTATTGGAGTGTTGTATTGCTTTGCAATATCCTTAATCCTAGGGAACTGGATCCGGGCTCTCCGTCTCCGTCTCCGTCTCCTCCATTCCCCGCTTCCCTCCTTCTACGCACCAGCAGCTACGTCACTCAAATCACTCAGATGGAGTTCTGTGATAGATTGTTCATGCAGGAAGTGTCGTGTGACTCGCGCGCCACTAAAAGAGAACTTTTCGGACTGGTAAAAGTGGCTTGAGTAACGCAGGAAAGCGAGTTACTGAGGTCTAGTAAAGTAGTGTAGTTACCAATATTTTGAGTGTAATGCGTTACTTTACTTCGCTACCTATAAAAGTAATTACGTTACTGTAATCCGTTACTTTGTAACTCGTTACCCCCAACACTGAATATTACTCAGATCATGACTGTGGTAGTAACGTGAGCAGCAGTGTGCACCGCGTGGCGTGCTCTCGTGCACAGTGTACACATTACTAGTTTGCACCATGCAGTCTTACAGACACGTAACAAAGTTTAGTAACTACACTTACCCATCTTCCTCAGAAGAACCAGAGCCTTCGAGCTCTGACGACGATGCAATGTCGTCCTCCTCCTCGCTGCTCTCCAGAATCATGCGTTTTGCTTCCTCCGTGTTGAATCTCTTTGTCGTCATGAGGTCGCTTTTCTCTGACTAAAAACTGTAGCGTGTGTATAAGCTCAGGTGGGTAGTCCTTTGAGACTTCCTGAGTGTACATTGGTTGTTTAGTTCACGAAATGGCGACGGACATATGATTCAACAAATCACAGAGAAGGATTTTTATTTTTTTTTTACCAGCGTCAGATGACACACTGCTGCCCTTTCGCTTGCTTGATAATGTTAAAATTATGCTGGGCTATGCCTGGGCAGGCACCCGGAAGCAGGAAGTCTTCTCTTTCCGCCAGACGTAAATTTATATTTCTGCGATGTATAATCGCGTGCTGTGAATATTTTAGAAATTTAGAGAAACGCTTCGAGTGTCACCACGCGAAACCGCGGGCCCAGTGGGCAGACGTTTAAGACAAATCGTGAAGGTTGGGTTTAAAATTAGTTTATGAGCTTAGGTTTACTCAACTAAATAAACGTTAGGTTTAGGCTTCACAAGGAGGCCTGTCCTGCTGAAAAACACCATGTTAGCAGATTTAGTGGAGCAACTAAAGAAGACTGGACTCCAGCTGCTAAAAAAGTGATTCTTAATATTTTATAAAAGTCAATGACAAAAATATTTCATACAAATGTTAAATCAGGGCTGTAAAGTATTTTCGTCTTGTCTTCATTGCAGGGATACACACAAAGCTGATTTATAAAATATAAAACTAATATGAAACTAATGCGAGATTATAACTGAGTCAGTTTTGCTCCTGATTCAGGGACAAAGTTTGAACAGGAGACCATTTACTAGTCAAACGCTAAAGAATCGTTGTCACGATGAAATGAGCAGAGTTTGATATCACTTGTTGCGTTTTGCAACCAAGAGTTGTTTTTTTGTTGCAGTTACAGCTGATTTGGTTCATTCATGTGCTTCTTGATTAGCGTCTGTTGTTTGCTGCTGAGCAGGCAGTCTACAGGGGCTTCTCTTGAACAGCCTGTTAACGTCTGTTAAATCAGGGCTGTACCTGTATCTACCACTAATGAATCTGGGGACATTCCTTCAAAATTGTTGTGGGAGTTTAAGAAATACGAGTAATTCATTCTTTATTGTTGTGCGAGTTAAATAAACACGAGTAGGTGTTTAAAATACTTTTGATATAATTTCTACTCATGAGTTTTTGATGGTTGATTCTGATACTTTTTTATCCGTATGTCAAATTGTTTTTCACACAAAATCTGAAAATGGAGACAATAAACCTTTTATTTAAATCCAATATTGTATAAATATTGTTTTTTAAATACACAAATATGAAACTAAAACTGTGGTTCACAGACAGCTGAGGCTGAACACAAGCAATGTTTGTTTCTAACAAGATAAACTATTTATACGACACTTTTGAAGCTAAAGAAAAGAGAAGGATTGAATAAAAGAGACAGATACTAATTGCAATAGGAACAGAAAGTGTGGACACAGCTTATTTATAAAGTTAGAAACCATGTAATAACAATCTTATTTCTGTGTTTTGCATTAGTTATAAAAAAAATGTCATTACTGTAAACTGTGATTATTACTGATACTATTTTAAAGATTCAAAAAAACAATATTAGATAGAATATACAACATGTCCTTTAAGGGACACATTTAAAGATTGACGATTCTTGGTATTTTGACATTTGTTGATTAGTTGTGAAGAGAAAAAAGGGTTGCCTCAAACAGCAGAATCAGCTGATTTGGTTCATTCATGTGCTTCTTGATTAGTGTCTGTTGTTTGCTGCTGAGCAGGCAGTCTACAGGGGCTTCTCTTGAACAGCCTGTTAACGTCCCTCTCCAGAATGGAGAGAGTCCTCGTTGGTGTCAGGACTGTCCCTTTGTCTTCCACAAACACAGGATGATTAATTCAGATGGTTTTCCATGCACAAGTCCTTAGTTGAGTGAGGAATTTCAGGTTTGCAGTTGATCAATCAGAGACCTTTTCAGACAGAAGCAGAGTCGTTTACTGAGAACTGTAGTTGGAGTATATTAGAGTACACTCGTTAGGTTTCTCTCATCGTCTCGCGAAACCTGTACTTGGATTCTTTAAACCTGTTTGCTTCATCTGTGTGAGCTTAACTGTGAACCAAGGTTTTATTTATATAGTAAAACAAAATGTAGACATACAATATAAAATAATGTTGTTATTGACTTTTACATAATAGTAAGAATCAGTGACAATGGTGTTTATGTAGTTAAAAGCACTGCTTTCATTGTGCTGTATCTTCTATAAAATGTAGATGATTATTTCAATGATTGTGTGATTTTATTATTCCAAATTCAATGTTTTTCCTGTTTTTTTTAATAATCTTTAAATGTGTGCCTTAAAGGACATATTGTATATTCTATCTAACATTGTTTTTAAATCTTTAAAATAGTATCAGTAATATTAACATTAATTAATTAGATATATTATGATTAGATTAGATTAGATTATATGGTTTATAACTTTATAAATAAGCTATGTGCCCACTTTCTGTTCCTATTACAATTAGTATCTGTCTCTTTTATTCAATCCTTCTCTTTTCTTTTGTTTCAAAAGTGTCGTATAAATAGTTTATCTTGCTAATAACAAACATTGCTTGTGTACTTCATGATACTTTGTTAAGCAGACCAGACCGGCCAATGAGACCGGCCAATGGTAGCTTCATCGCTCTCACTGGGCTGACCCCCCCTCCCCATCTTGCTGCTGTCCAATCACATGAAAGCTAGATAACTCCTCCCTCTTCTTCTTCCTGTAAAATACAGGCAGCTCCACTCTGAGCACATGTTGCCTTCTTTGGAGCAGACACCTCATTCAGTGAAGATTAGTGAATGAACAGGAACAAAAAACATATTCTTGATTTAAACTCACAGTCTCGGCCACGAGGAGAAAATGGCAGAAAAAGGAGTTCAGCTGGACCAGGAGAACTTCTCTTGTTCCATCTGTCTGGATCTACTGAAGGATCCGGTGACTATTCCCTGTGGACACAGTTACTGCATGAACTGTATTAAAGCCCACTGGGATACAGAGGAAGGGAAGAAACTTCACAGCTGCCCTCAGTGTAGGAAGACCTTCAAACGGAGGCCTGTCCTGGGGAAAGACACCATGTTAGCAGATTTAGTGGAGGAGCTGAAGGAGACTGGACTCCAAGATGCTGCTGCTGATCACTGCTATGCTGGACTTGAAGATGTGGCCTGTGATGTCTGCACTGGGAGGAGACTGAAAGCCTTCAAGTCCTGTCTCTTCTGTCTGGTCTCTTACTGTGAGAAACACCTCCAACCTCATCATGATGTACCGCCATTAAAGAAACACAAGCTGGTGGACCCCTCTAACAAGCTCCAGGAGAACATCTGCTCTCTTCACGATAAGGTAATGAAGATTTTTTGCCGTACTGATCAGCGGTGTATCTGTTATCTCTGCTTAATGGAGGAACATAAAGGCCACGACACAGTCTCAGCTGCAGCAGAAAGGATTGAGAGGCAGAGAGAGCTGGAGGGGAGTCGACTAAACATCCAGCAGAGAATCCAGAACAGAGAGAAGGACGTGAAGCTGCTCCATCAGGAGGTGGAGGCCATTAATCTCTCTGCTGATAAAACAGTGGAGGACAGTGAGAAGATCTTCTCTGAGCAGATGCGTCTCCTTGAGAAAAGAAGCTCTGATGTGAAGCAGCAGGTCAGATCCCAGCAGATAACTGAAGTGAGTCGAGTCAAAGAGCTTCAGGAGAAGCTGGAGCAGCAGATCACAGAGCTGAAGAGGAACGACGCTGAGCTGCAGAAGCTCTCGCACACAGAGGATCTCAACCAGTTTCTACACAACTACCCCTCACTGTCACCACTCAGTGAGTCTACAGACTCATCCAGCATCAACATCCGTCCTCTGAGATACTTTGAGGACGTGACAGCGGCTGTGTCAGAAGTCAGAGATGAACTACAGGGCGTTCTTAGAGAAAAAGTGGATGTTTTACTGCCACAACCAGAGCCCAAGACCAGAGCTGGATTCTTAGAGTATTCACGTGAAATCACACTGGATCCAAACACAACAAGCCGACAGCTGTTATTATCCGATGGGAACAGAAAAGTAGCATTTATGAGTCAACACCAGTCTTATTTTAGTCACCCAGACAGATGCAATGTATGTGATCAGGTCCTGAGTAGAGAGAGTCTGACTGGACGTTGTTACTGGGAGGTGAAGTGGAGAGGAGGAAGCGTTTATGTAGCAGTTGCATACAAGAATATCAGCAGAAAAGGGTACGGGGCTGAATGTCTTTTTGGATTCAATGACAAATCTTGGGCATTAAGATGTCTCAAAAACAGTTATACATCTTTTCACAACAGTGTCCACACTCCCGTCTCTGGTCCTCAGTCCTCCAGGGTAGGAGTGTACCTGGATCACAGTGCAGGTATTCTGTCCTTCTACAGCGTCTCTGAAACCATGACTCTACTCCACAAAGTCCAGACCACATTCACTCAGCCTCTCTATGCTGGACTTTGTGTTTCCTCTGGAGACACTGCTGATATGTGTAAACTGAAATAGACAGAAGTCATTTGAGGGTTCAACTCTGTGTTTGAAGTCTTGAAGTCATTCAGTCTCCATGTTTGTTGCTGAGAGCTCATCATCTGAACTTCTCTGAGCTTAAAATGTCTGATGAATATTTGTATTGATGCTTTTATATTGTTGTTTCTCTTCCACTGCATTTTTCTGAAGACAAAAAGCAGCAGACCTACATTTATCAAATATATTTTAGTTGTCTTTACTCTACTTACTTTGTCAGATAGGATGTGAGAACAAACTGAATGTTTCCATGATAAATAAACAAACATGAACAAAGTATTTTCGTCTTGTCTTTATTCCAGGGTTACACACAAAGCTGATTAAAATATAAAACTAATATGAAACTAAAATGATAGTATAACTTAGTCAGTTTTCCTCCTAAATCAGGTGCAGGGTGTGTTCACCCTCAAATTTGTGAGATTATCTGTGAACCAAGATTTTATTTAAATATTTGTATATTTAAAAACACATTCATATATTATTGGGTTTACTGTATACACAGCGTTTATTGTCTCCATTTTCAGATTTTGTGTCAAAAACGAATCGACTTCATGCGGATAAAAATTATGAATAGAATGTTCAGTCTATAAAATGTATTTTAAATGCCTACAACAATATTGAGGGAATTCAATTCAATTCAGTTTATTTTATATAGCCCAACATCACAGATACAAATTTGCCTCGGAGGGCTAAACAATCTGTACACATAACATCCCTAGTAGTCTTCAGGGGCTTCTCTTGAACAGCCTGTTAACGTCCCTCTCCAGGATGGAGAGAGTCCTCGTTGGTGTCAGGACTGTCCCTTTGTTTTCCACAAACACATGATAATTCATTCAGATGGTTTTCCTTAAACAAGTCATTAGTGGAGTGAGGAGCTTCAGGTTTGCAGTTGATCAATCAGAGACCTCAGCATAAACACAGCATTCATATCTGTTAACCAATCAGAGCTAATCAGGCAGCAGTGTGCAGAGCCGGGACTGGAAAGCCCCTTTTCCGTCTCCAGATTAGTTACCCAATTTATATGGAATTTGCCCAAACTGAGTGATGTGGAGCTGGTATGGAGAGTCAGTGAACTGAAGGATGATGGGGCCTTTTTGTCTTCTGTGTTTCTCAGTTTGTCTGCATCATTATTCTTATTCACTCAGTTGTTTGTCACATATTTTCTCATTATCCACCGGTATACTGTAAACCTATTGATTATGAATTAGAGTAAAATACATTACATTTAGATTATGGTACTGCAAAGGAGGAGAGGAGGTCACCGAGGATACCAGACGAGTGCACTGGGTCTCCTCAGAGAGAAGAGCTTGCAATCGAGGCAGAAAGGTTCCAGAGGGCCGCTGACGTGCTGTCTCGTCATTATGGAGGCGGGTCCTTCACAAAGGGAACGAGGACGAGCAGCGACGCCACTTCTGCTGCATTTTCCCAAAGCCGCAAAACATCATATGCCTTTTTCTGAAGAGGAGGAAGAGGTCAAAGTTAGCTAAACTACTTCTATACATAGATATACAGAACATTGGTAACAGATAGTTTCAGGAAGATCTACAAATGATAAGTAACTCATTAATGTGAGATGAATTGGTGACACATCAAATATAACAGGTGACGAGACAGAAAGCTAATTAGGATCAACTGGGACACTCCTGTAATTTACGAGGACGTTGGGATTCATCATTATAAGAACACAGGTAGCAGCAGTTCTGCAGTTTAAACTGCAGCTCAGTGGAAGGTCCTATAGGTGCTGTCTAAGATGAGAACTGGAGGTGAATGAGATGGAGGAGAGTTGCACCAATCTGACACAGAAAACACTCAATAAAAACAATTACAGTGCTTTGCTTCTACAGGCCTTGAGGGGCTGTTTTGGAGCAACTTCCTTTAATGTTTTCACTATCAGTGGATCTTCTGGTAGATATTTAATGGTTTAGTAAACAAGCCTGAATTTGTAGCTTTTTGTAGCTTTGCAAGTAACAGGAGCTCAGTGTTGACGGCAGTTTGTGCTTGTTAGTGTTTGGGTAGTGTGACCTGTCAGTCTCCTTGCTGTTGTCCTCTAAGTCACATGGGTTGGGGCAAGGGTCAGCAACCTTTCCTATCCAAAGAGCCATTTTGCCCTTTTTTCCACCCAAAAGCTATTTAATATCACAGCATACAAAGTTGTATATATAGTCATATTATATCTACAAAAAATATAGTTTGTTGTATTTATGACAGTATAGAGCAAGAATAAAGACAATTATTGACATTGTATTGCTATTTTACCTGTTTATAACTATCAAACTCTTATGAAGAGGAGAAGAACACAATAGTCATGTGTCGGCCTACATTAAGGTACATTAAGATTAGCACTTTGCAGAGTTCAATTCCTATCAATATTTGTAGCTTAAGTGGTAGAGAGATTGTCCTTAAAGCGCAAGGTAGCAGGTTTGATCCCCACGTTGCTACGTTAAGACTGAGCGTCCTGACTCCGCCACACTCCCGAGGACGGATCCGTTTTTACTAGCGGACGCCTCACTGTCTCATGAGCTGCCACAGAACCTGCAACAGTAGTTGAGTTTGGAGACGTGATCCACTTCCTGAAAGTATATTTACTTTTCTCAGTTTGCTGCAGCAGTTGAGAAATCGCTCTTCTTCTTCATCTGCAGCTTGATACTGTTCATCAGATGCGGTGTGTTTGTTCTGGAAGAGTCTTTCAACATGACATGTTTTGTTGTTTGATAAATTCTCGCCACATATCAAGCATACAGGTCAGACAGCAGTGAAAGCAAATGAATACGTCCACGCAGAATTAAACTCTTTTCTCTGTGACTTTTTTTTCTTTTTTTTGATCAGTTGATAGTTTAGCGAGGGCGGAGCTTTGTGAATTCCGAGTAGCGACCTGCAGGGGAAAGTGCAAGAGATTGCAAGAGAAGCTAAAAGATTTTTTTCTTTTTTTCTTTTCCAAAGCCTCAGGGAGCCGCAACAGAGGTGCGAAAGAGCCGCGGGTTACCGACCCCTGGGTTGTGGGAAAGAGCTCTGAAGAATGCCTGAAGAATATCTTGATATAGAGCTGTCCTCTGTCAATGAAACCGTTTAGTTGTAGCAGTGTTCAGTGTTGTCAGTGGTTTGTGCGTCACTGTTTTTGGTTGAAACCAGAAACACCCTCAAACTTCACACTCTTTTCCCTGAAGTCACATGGTTTCTCGTAAATCACGAGTCAGACCCGTCCTACTTTCACTTTTTGTTATGTGGTTTAAAAGAAGGGCAGATACTGAACTCTTCAGCTCAACACATCACACCTCATATGTGGAGAGGAGGTATCTGTGAGGGACAGACCTACTAATCATATTGTGATCTCTGTGGTAATTACAAAGATTTGGAACAAGGCAGCACAGCAACACAGACCAGGTAGAGCTATTGCAACGCAAAGGTGAGTTCAATCCAAATTGTAGTTGTTTCTGTAAATACATCTGTCTTTTATTCGATTCAAATTACGATTTTAAGTTGCTTACTTCAAAGAATTATGATCTTTTGTTGGATGCATCATATTTGCAAGATCAAAATTCAAGATTTCTCAGGGACACTTCTAAACTGCTGAGCACAGATTCTTCTGGTCTCTATATGTATAACAATTGCAGTCGTTCGACAAAAGATCGATTGATTTATTATTAAATAAAATATAAAGCCCTTCAGCTTGAATGGTGATACACACGTGATAAAATTAATTACAGTATTTATCTAACAGACTGTGTCTTACAATTCTATAAAGCATGACGTACCGATAAGATGGAGGTGGAAAACCATAAGAATGAATTACCATCTGGGACTAATGAAAAGGGTAAATTAAACGTTTGTAAATACATTTGTATGAATAATTTAACCAAATAATGTTTGTTTATGCTGACGATATATTCTACTATTCCAACATGACCCTGCAGTGGAGGAGTTAGAGGAGAGTGCAGCTGAAACCAAGGTAAAAGTTAGTCTTTGCAACAAAAGTGTGTGTGTGTGTGTGTGTGTGTGTGTGTGTGTGCGTGCGTGTGTGCGTGCGTGTGTGTGTGCGTGTGCGTGTGTGTGCGTGTGTGTGTGCGTGTGCGTGTGTGTGCGTGAGAGATGGTGTGTGTTTGTGTTCATGTTGATGTGGAAAAATACCTTTATTAATGATGAATATTCTATAAATACCGATACTGAATAAACTCTAATCTATCTACTTAACTGACAGCGCGTTGAGACTCCACAGGCCTCTCGGAAGACACTCAGCACTCCCCCTGTACTCAGAACACGAGAGAGAGACTGCGTTGACGTTCACAAACGTAGATTTATTTGCAACGGATCATTGTCAAAAACAAAACAGGCTGGATCCGGTTGTCTGAACGATCTTTCTAACAAAGACCCCGAACACCACCCCAACATATCAACTATAACAAAAAATCCAGTGCAGTAACGCCCCCCGTTCCTCATTACATAGTTCTCGTCATTTGTTATTGACCACGTCCACCAATCAGCTTCCAAATGTTAGTGTCTGCCCATGATGTTATCCTGGCCTGGGGCCCAAACTCCGATTTCCCTTTCGGTCAGTACTTGGATGCGCACCAGGTCACAGTGACTTCTTAGATAGGACTGGCTCCTGCCAAAAAACATGTATTGTATACAGCGGAACATTTAGGAAAGTATGTGTGCTTAAGTGCGACTGCAGCTGTTGTTTGGGCTGCTGTTTTATGAGACGTACAACTATTCGTTGGATTTGCTATCAACTCGTGTGGATAAAATATTTCCTTATATATATGTATATGTCCGTGATTATATACACATTTTTCTTCCACAATGTCTATTGGCAAACAAGGGGTGTGGCAATGAGAGTGCCGGATAACAAAAAGTTGCATAACTTCTAAATGGTTTCATGTTCAGTTTGTCGTAGACTCTTGTGGGAGGCATCATTGCACTCGGCCCTATTCCTTTCTCACTAGTGAGGGTTGGCCCCGCCACACACGTTAGCCATGCCCCTTTCATAACTCATCAACAGTTTGTCTTAGACTGGGAGGCATCATTGGTTTCAGCAAAGAGTTCCTCTCTCATGAGTGTGTGTTAGTTTTATTTTTCATTGGGTTTATAATACTCTCCTTTTATAAAGATTACAAAAATATTGTAATCCAGTCGGAAGCTGAACATTTTTTGTATTAAATCCCATATCTTTTCAGTTTGATGTGGTGAATGAACTTGGTGAAGCTCAACACTCCGAGAATAACGATGAAAGCACAGGAGCAGAGACGACTGCATTTGCAGAGCCATCTTTCTCCAATACGAAAGGTCATATTTTAAATATGAATTGATTGTATGGCAACATCTTAGAAAAAAAAGAAAGAAAAAAAAGGTCATATTTCAACTAATATCTGATGTCTTTGATGAAGACTATGAATCTTCAACTGTAGAAAATAATTACTTTGATAAGGTCATGAAAACACACTGGAGGACAAGTCTATAACATCTCAGAATATATAATGTGCAATTCAATTTATCAGATTCATTACATTTTTGCATTACCTTTCAGCAAATTGTGAAACAGAACTTTTTGTCATTCAAAATGTTCTCTTCATGAATTCTGCAGGATAGCATGGTGATGTTATTCTTTTTCATTTGTTTCAGTGATTCCTGATCTCACACTAGTGTTGATTGGTGACACACATTCCATTGAGATTGGATCAAAAAACATCCTAATTGACCATGACGAGCAAACAAATGTGGAACAGTTTTCAACCAAACTGTATGATTTGTGTGGTCGGCACATCTCTGTCATTAACATGCTTGGTCTACAAAACATTGACAAAATCCCGTTAAATCAGGAAATTCATGCCTTTCTCATGCTGTTGTCAAATGGCCTGCATGACAGCCATTACAATTCAGGAGTGCAGTGGTTAGAAAAAGCTTTTGGGAAAGGATTATTGGATTATGTAATGACAGTTGTGACTCATGAGTCAGATGAAAACTGTGAAAGTGCACTGACAGACCTTAAAGCCAACAGCAGTTTTGTTGAAAAAAGATACCACACATGTAAAAGAAGTATGATGGATGCAAGCGAGATAATAGTTCTGCTGGAAAAAGTAGACGCCATGGTCTCAGAAAATGGTCCCCACTGCTACAGTGAACTGATGTGTGATGAAAATAAAGGGAAGTCAGAACACATGGACCACAAATCCCACAAAGAAGAAAGGATGGATTCCTCATTATGTCAGCAAATAAAAACAGGTGAGATTTTAAAGTTTATGAATCACACCCACACTGCTTCATGAAGACAATGTGGACAGAACGAACAACTAAAGTATCAAAATTACTTTTCAAACAATTTTACAATGTGAAAGGTGTAATTATCCTTATTATTATAAGGAATAATTATCACCCGAAACTGGAGCTCCATTTTGCTTTACAGAGCCTGTGAAATCTGTGAATACAAATGTAACCTCTTGCAGATATATCTTGTTAATCTTAAATGGGTAACTGACCAAAACAAGTATATTTGATGTTTTATTCTACAATCTGCTTGTTTTCACATTACTCTACAGTAGACGAGCCGGAGGAAAGCGCAGCTAAAACAGAGATCAAGGTGAGATCTTCTGGTCCTCGTAGCCATTGTCAAACAGAAGCATTTATTTTTCAACGCTACCTTTTTTTCTAAAGTTATACTGTTAGATTGAACTTGAACAGAGTTTGACTCAATGAACCTGGTTGCACATATGGATCAGCTGAAAACACTTGTTTACCTTTTTGTTACTAAACTACAGACATGATTGTATTTAGTTTTTACTTATTGTTTTCCCGTTTATTTAAAATGTTGTTCTGAATTGGTGTACTACTGATTCTTTTTTATATTCATATTCTTAATCTCACTGGTTTCAACCTGGTTAACTCAATTACATTAAATTGTTTGTTTTTTTAGAATGATCCAATGAAGGGTGCTAAACACTCAGACAAGGATGATGACAGCATAAGATTACAGGGAGAGTCTGAAATAAAATCTGTATCATCATCTGCAACCAATGAAGGTAACAATAATGTGTTTTATTGTTACATATATTTTTACAGTAAAATAATAATGAGTATTCAGTGGTGTAAATAAAATATGGAACTAAATGCGTTGACTTTGACCCTTCAACAGGGTCAGGGGAAGTTAGAGATGTCAACAATGAAAGCAGCAGTAACTTGAGTAAGCCGTCCACGGAAGAGAGTCCAACATCTCAGACTAGTTCAACAGTTACCAAAATAAATATTTTCTTTAAATATTGCAATGCATTTATGCAAAATCTGTATAATTATAATTAAGGTAAAACACATATTATGTCTATTTGGTGTGTATTGACCAGTGGTGGGCCGTCAGGGCCTTCTAAGCCTTCTCTGCTGGCCTAAACAGAATCACAAAGTTATAGCTATTTTATAATTTAATTGTTTTTCACAAATACACTACATGCATTATAATTATTTTTCCCTATCAGGTTATTTTCTCATTGTACAGCTCTGTTGCTCAGCCTGCAGTCTTCAGCCATCAGACTGCACCTGGTTTGAAGGAAAAGCTTTCATCCAATCAGATTTCTTCTCTCCAGTGTCTCTAGGCCAGCAAGGCAGTTTAAGCAGGTCTTTGCAGATTAAAGTACACAGAGAGTGGACGTTGTGGTTGATTGTCATGGACTTCAACCAATCAGATCGTTAGTTTGACAAGCTGGGCGGATTCTTTGACGTGCAGGGCCTGCGAGGTGGCGTGGACGTGTGATTGGTCAGTGGCCCAGCGTGACCATTAACATGCGCTGTGATTGGCCAGTGTGTCAACATGGCGGAGCTCAGTGGGAGCTGGAATGGTTCAGGCTGAAGCTAGAGAAGTTGTGACATGTTTATTTTTTAGCGTGTTTTGGCACTCGGTGGAAGATAAGCGGACTTGGTGGTGGATTTGGGGCGTCGACTGCTGCTGTCGAGCGGATATGTTCTGCCCTAGAACGCGTGGAGGTTTCCGGGGCGCGGTTGGGAGGCTCGGCTGTCACTTGCTGGAACTGAAGCACCGTAAACTGTACAACCGCGTTGCTGAACTTGTTGTTAATAAGGATAGGCGATGAACAGTGAACAGCATCAAGTGAGTTGCTTCTTGTGTTTCATCTGCGGTGGCGTTGTGTTGTGTGCTGTTTTTTTAATCATGGATTGTTTTGTCATGTTATAACACAGTGTGGTTCTTGTTGATGCGGGGAAATCCCCGGTGGGCCGACCGGGTCGGGCGAGTCAGAGAGGCGCTGCTTGAGCTCTCCCCGACTCAGAAACATCCGCTGAAAAAAGAAAGAAAAAAACTCCTTCTTCACTACTTCTTTCTTTTTTTTCGAGAATAGGCGCGGGCGGGCTTGGTGCTTATACGGTTAAAACAGCTCCGCGGGTCGGTCCACACCGTGTGACCTCCATGCCCGTAATAGTGCAAAGAAATCGGCCGTATAGCAGAGTGAGCGTCTGCTGTCCACACATGACAGTCTGGATGAACGCGCCGTGTAGTGGGCAGCGCCGTGTTCAATAAAAGTGTCCCGGGAACTCCCGGGACACTTTTTTTCTTCTTCCCCAGTCCGCACCTGATGTGGACACACGTCATTGAAGGCCTTGGTCTAAAACCCACGGCCTGCCACTGGTATTGACCCTGGAGAAGAGAACGCTGTCTCTTTAAGAGAGGAGCGAGGAAGACGTACAGTATGCAGAACAAAACGTGTGCTTGTGTTTAACCTGGAATTTGTTTTAATAAAAGTTGCAAACCGAAGAAGGACGTGTTTGTGGACAGTTCGTTTTGAGGGGGTACAACACTGACATAAGGTCAGCTTCCCCGAACGTCCTTCAATTTCATTGCTAATGCATGGTCATTCTTATAATTTATATAATTATATAATAATAATAATATAATAATATATTCTTTACAAAATGCCATGAGTAAGACCTCACCTGAAGGCCTGATGGTTCATCTGCTGCTTCCTCAACCTGCACTACATCTGCACTGGATTTCTTAGTTTCCTGAATGCATTTCAAAATAATGCAGGTTTGCACTGTGTGGGTAGTTAGCCTACTACTAGCTAACTAACAACGACCTGGGCTTTTTGATAGCTACTTACCCTCTGGGTGAAACAACTTTGTATATCCCTTTTCCTTTTGGGTGGCATTTTCCTATCTACAAAGCACAAAAGGGTCAACAATATGAATGCTGAGACCAAACAAAATACAAATTTGAGGCATTATTATTTCCTGGCGTATTTTAGTAGTGTACCGTGTCAGACTACTGCCAGCTCTCATTCTGCATTTACGATTCACATAGTATTTCTGACTCGCAGTGTCGAGGGCACATTGGAAAACATGGAAATGGATTTTTCACTCTTCTGGGTGACGAACTTAGTATTATACTAGAGTGAAAAATCCATTTCCAAGTTTCTATTCTATTACAGATAATAATAATACAAGTGAGTTTGAAAAATATATTGTGCAAACTTTGGTCGTGACTAGTCCCTATGGACCATATGCAAACCTAGACCCTTGGGTGTGGAGAAGATCCATCATGTGGAATAATGAACAATCATTGAATGGTTAAATGACCCAAAACTATTAGTTTTATGCTTGATTCTGCAATTTGCTTTCTGTTACTTTACCCTGCAGGGGGCGAGCTGGAGGAGAATGCAGCTGAAACAGAGGTAAATGTGAGATGTTTTGGTCTTCAGTAGTCATTGTCATACAGCAGTGTTTACTTATTAATGATATCTATCTTTTCAAGTGAAGTTCTGAGTTATTTACATTTGTAGTTTAGATTTGAACACCTTTACCCCCTGGATGGACAAGTGCATGAGTTGAAATGAGATACGTTTACTTTCTCCTTACCTAAAGCTGCATGCATTAAGTTTATTTAATGTGTTTAGCCTGTTTTTTTTTGGGAGTTGTTCTCTGAATTCGTCTTCTATTGTGTATTTGTGATCTTCGTGTTCATAATCCCAATGGATCTAAGCATCTCTGCATTTTCTAACTTCATCTTCATCATCATCGTCATTGCAGCACACAGGTTTTAGTTGCTTGGTAGTTTTTGACGCAATCCTTATGGTGCGGGTATATCAGACTTCCCTCTCCCCAACAATATTTCCAACTCTTCTTGGGGAACCCCAAGGCGTTCCCAGGTCAGACGAGATATATAGTCCCTCCAGCATGTCTCTAACCCAGAGCCTCTTAACAGTTGGCAGTGCCCGGAAAACATCTAGTGGTTCTCTGGATGCCTCACCCTGTCTCTAAGGTTGACCCCAGCCACCCTACGAGGGAAGCTCATTTCAGCCGCTTGTAATTGGGATCTCATTATTTTGGTCACTTCCAAAAGCTCATGACCATGGGTTAGGGTTGGAACAAAGACGGACTTGTAAATCAACAGCTTTCCCTTCTGGCTCTGTCTACTTGAGCGACCTGCCGGTTATATGGATGGGTTTTCCCCTAAATGTCCATCTCTATAATCTCCTCTAACTCCTCCCACACCTGATATTCCAAGCCCCATGTTAAAGGCCTGGTCACCGACCACACGCCGGCATGCTCCCCTCCCAAGTCTTCCTCAAGATGGGAGCTTACTTTTTGTGGGTGAGGTGCAACAACTCTTTTCTGACCGATAAATGTAGAGACAGTGAATCGCTCTTGGTCTTGCCACTCCATGGGACCACTCTGCCTTGGGAGACCCTACATAGCTACCATGGTCACTGGGGCACGCAATCCCTCCACAACGTTAAGGTAACGATTCACTAGATGGGTGGTTGACTGTTAAATTAAATTATTTGTATTCTTAGTGTGATCCGGTGAAACGACCTGCTGAACATGCAAAGAATGATGACAACATAATAGTGGGAGAAGAATTGGAAATCAATCCTGTACAGTCTGCTGCCACTGAGAAAGGTAACATTTTAATGAATATTACTATGACAAGAAAAGGTCAATATCATAACAAATTTAGAATAAAGTGCATTGCTAGTCTTTAGCTTGATTGTCGTTTGATACAATTAATTATTCTACAACAGGTACCTCTAATATGGATGTGAGTGGAAACATGGATAAGGTAAGAAACTCAAAATGTAGTAGTTTTATCACAATTTACTTTATATCTAAAAGTTATCATTTTCGACATAGAACACATGCTTGTTAACTTATTTACAGAATTCGTTTTCTGAAGAGATCAACAGGAAGAAACAATATCAAAGAGAAATTGAAACACTGCTTGACAGACTTCAGCTTCAAGACAGCAAGCAACAGAAAGACAAGCAGCAACAGAAATTGTCACAAGCAGACTTTCTCAAAGTAGGTCCACCTGTTAAACAGGACCATGACACTTGTGAGAAAGATGTAGCTCATACCTTTCTTCAGAGGTTGATGATGTTAGACTACAGAGCCAGATATATTCCTGTAAGACAAGACAGTCCTGAGGTGAGCCTCTCAAACCCTGTTGAAGAGTCCATCACTGATGATACAGACGATGCTGATGATGATGATAAAGCTCTTTACAGCACCAATGTTGACTCAAAACTCAAGACTCGCATGCATCCAATGGATGTTCAAATGGCAGTATTGCACTGCTCAGACAGCTTTTTGAAGCAGAACATGATTACAAAGCTATCACAATGTCAGTACGCTTTACCTTTGCTTGTTCCTGACCTAGTCACAATGGATATTGACTGTCCTCTGTGGACATTCAGACAAATAAGAAAAACATGGAAGATAACTAAAAGTGAAGATCAATCAAACATTGTCACCATGAAGAGTATGCCCATCTGCAAAGCTGAGACACCCTTGGTGTCATTTCTCCGCCTGGGTTCACCATCTCTGTCTAAATCTCAGCTGATGAACACTTTGATCAACGATCGTCACAACACCTTCTTCCACAGAAACTGCCCAGGTAGCACCAGGTCTCGCCATCTGATGGATGGTGTGGCAGAGATTGCCTGGTACTGCCCTGCTGGAAAACCCAATGACGCCTTCACTGACTGCATGGCCTTCTGTAATCTTCATGGTGATGCGCAGTCAATTGTAAAACAGCGTGACATACTGACTGACAAATCTTCAGTCAATGTTGTTCTTGTACCAACTCTGCAACAAGGTGACAAAAGCACTGCAGTGATCTCAGCCCTTTACAAGTCTCCAAAACCTCTCATTATTCTCATTGCTGAGAACGATGGTGATACTTTCCAGATGAAAAAGGGAAAATACAAAATGGGGCTAAAAAACAAAAGCCACTCTGATGTATCTGAAGAACTGAAAAAAATCATTGGAAAGATTTTGTCTGGACCACATTCATCCTTCCAGCTTGAATCCATGGCTGAAGTTCCTGGAGTCAAAGTGGATGAAGACGACGACGTCTGTCAAAAAGGAAAATCTGCTGCATTGAAAATTGTGGACTTGCTTCAGGAGATGGACGTTTCAAAGATCAAAGATGCATATCTTCCTTGTCAAGGCAAACTGTGGCATGAATGGTGCAAAACCAACAAAGAATTGTATCACCTCAAAGGAAACATTGAGAATGAAAAATGTCAAAAGGAAAAGAAACTGAAGCAAATACGACAAGAACAATGCAAAGTTTCCTGTAGTGAACCGATGAAGTTGTTCATTGAAAGCCTCTCATCTTTGTCAACAACAGAAAAAGAGTATTTTCTGAAATGGACTCAGATCTTCTTAGATGCCCTCTCCACAGACGATCTTTATTCAAATCTCCAAACCTATGATGAAAAGTGGACTGAGCTCTTGGACTTGAAGAAGGAGAAGAAGCATGACAAGACTGCTCTGCTAAAAAGAAAGCAAACTGAGCTTGATGAAACATCAACAAAAGTACAGTCAGCAACTTTTGGCTTGGAGCACATCTTCAGAGAGATGGAACAGATCTATGAAGCTCATGCAGCTCTGCAGAACCAAACAAAGAGCGGACAGACTGACTGGTCTAAATACCCTGAGCTTGCTGCAGAGCTGATGATATCAGGACAACCAATGGAGCTGATGGATGGTGATGCAGGTCATGTACCTTTAACATGGATCTCTGGTCTTTTAGATGAAGTCATCAATAAACTGGGTGACAAGAGAGTTTTTGTTTTGTCAGTGTTAGGCGTACAAAGCAGTGGAAAATCAACAATGCTGAATGCCATGTTTGGGTTGCAGTTTGCAGTGAGTGCTGGCAGGTGCACCAAGGGTGCCTTCATGCAGCTGGTCGAAGTGTCAGAGGAGATCAAGAAAGACTTTCGGTTTGACTACGTGCTCGTGGTGGACACTGAAGGACTGCGTGCTCTTGAGTTGGAAGGTAAAGCCACTCTCCAACACGACAATGAACTGGCAACATTTGTTGTTGGTCTGGGAGACATGACACTGATCAACATCTTTGGAGAGAATCCGGCTGAGATGCAAGATGTTCTGCAGATTGTTGTTCAGGCTTTCATGAGGATGAAGAAAATTAAACTTTCTCCAAGTTGTGTGTTTGTTCACCAGAATGTTACAGATATTGCTGCAACAGAGAAAAACATGGATGGGAAGCGACGACTGCAAGAAAAACTGGACCAGATGGCCCAACTAGCAGCCAAAGAGGAGGACTTTGATGCAGAGTGCTTCAGTGACGTCATTGCATTTGATGTGCAGAAAGATGTGAAATACTTTGCCCAGCTTTGGGAGGGAAGTCCACCTATGGCTCCTCCTAATCCAGGTTATAGTGAAAGTGTCCAACAGCTGAAGACCATCATCCTCTCAAAAGCTTCACAGTCAGCTGGGATTACTCTCTCGGGGTTCAAAACCAAAATTCAGGACCTGTGGAATGCTCTGATGAACGAACAATTTGTTTTCAGTTTCAAAAACACACTTGAAGTTGCAGTGTACAGAAAACTTGAGGTCAAGTATTGGAACTGGACCTGGAGCCTGAGGAGCAACATGGAGACCATTGAGAACGGGCTTCATTCCAAAATTGAAAAAGGAAGACTTGACAAGGTCGAGCTCAGTTATCTTCATCAAGAATCAAATAAAACCTATGAGGAAATCCAACAAGCAATGGCAACATACTTTGATGATGACAGAGACAGAGAAATGCTGGTTCAGTGGCGAGACCGGTTTGGAAAAAAAATACAGGAGTTTCATGATGAACAAGTGAAAGGAGTTCAAAGAAAACTGGATGGAGTGATCCAGCAGAAACGTGCTTGTAAAAAGCTTGATGCTAAGAAGACAGAGTTTGAGAACAAGCTGCTACAAGAGAGCAAAGAACTCGCTCATCAATTAAAGGACAAGACTAAAGATGAAAAGGAACTTGAAAAGCAGTTCAACTCTGTTTGGAGTGGCTTGGTTGGAGAACTAATCTCAGATACAAAACCTATTGAGGACATCAACTATGAAGAAGATCAGTCAACAGTCCTCCAGGAGCTTGGTTTTGAATATTCTCTCATCCATGAATCCAAAAAGAATGGCAGATACAAAAATATGACAGAGTTTGGTGATTATGCTCATTATGTATCTCTGAGCAAGCATCACGATCTATCAGATGCAAGCAAACAATCTCAAGATGATAACAGAGAAAACACAAAAGGGCAGAAAAGAAGTTTATGGTCAACTATGTGGGGGTATGTTCCAAGTGGATTTAGATTCAAGTCAAAACAACAAAAGAAACCACCTACATCAAATAGTAATCTATCATATAACGAACAGCAACTGATCAGATCCCTCATTGACGATGTTGAAGAACAGTCCCTTGAGTCAATCATGAGCAAACCTGTAGCTACAAGAGGCCACAGTCCAACTTACTTGCAAGAAGTGATCAACAATGTGAAACAAAAGGTGTCAGAATTTGAATCACAGAGGAAATATGCTCTAAAGAAGGAGTTCACAGTTGATCTCTTACTGTATGTATTTCACAGAGCAGAGAGATGGCTTTCAGAGTCCCACAAGAAATTCAAAGGGAACAATGATGCACACTCCTATGTAGAAAGCAAGAAAGCGCATTATTACAACATTTTCAAAAGCTTCTGCAAGGGAAGCTCATCTGCTGTTGTGCTTGGAGAACTGATCTGTGACAAGCTGAAGAGTTCCACTGTTGAGGCCGTCTGTAACAGGAGTGTCATCGATCTCGCTGGAGTGATGAAGAACAATTTCCCAGCATTCAATGGGAACAGGTCGAACTTGGAGACACATATGTTGAAGTCACTCGCAGAGAAAGAGGACTTTAATGACTTCATCACCTACATCCGACACCCAAGGAAGCAAGCAGAGACATACATAAAAGAAGAAGTACAGAAATACATCTTCACAGAACAAAGAGGGGAAGCACTGAAAATAATCAATAGAAATGTTAAAGAAGTCAACAAAGATGTGAACCAAGCTTTATTTGATGCAACGGAGAAAGTGCAAAGAAAAAAAGGAGGCCCAGAAAGGTGGGTGGAGGAATTTTCCAGTTTGCTAAAAGATGATCTATCATTCGATACCGTTTGTTGTCAAAACTTCAGTGACATCAAAAATATTGACTTTCTTAAAGAAGAGATACAGAAAGGTTTTGAGTCTGTCATACAGGAAGTGAGCAGCCTCTCACTGGATAAGATCAAGGAATTCAGGATGAAGCCTGAGGAAATCCTCATCGATCAACTGTGTAACTGCTGCTGGGTAAAGTGTCCGTTCTGTGCAGCTGTTTGCACCAACACCATAAATGATCACGACGAGGACCACAGCGTGCCTTTTCATCGATCTAATGCAGTAAATGGTTGGCACAGAAAAAACACAGTGGAACTTGCTATTGAGTTCTGCACAACATTTGTTGCAAGTAGTATAAGTTTCTACCCAACTCACGATTCAGAAGTGAGCATTCCCTATAAAAAGTACCGTACTGCTGGCTCACCTTATGCTAACTGGGCAATTACCCCTGATGGGTCTCAGCTGGTATACTGGAAATGGTTTGTGAGTCAATTTGAGAAGGAACTGGAAAAACACTATACATTAGAATTCCAGGGCAGTGGTGAAATTCCCAGCGAGTGGAAAACATACTCCAAGGAACAAGCTATTAAAAGTTTGGATAATCAGTGAGAGTCAATAAAACCACAGCCCTTGTGAAAATCATGAAACTTGTTTTCACATGATTATTCATTAATCAGACTCCTATGAAACAACATTCAGTGACGTTTGATTATTTTACCATTGACAGGGGAAGTTATAGTAATAAATTTGGACAGATCAATTAATTATTTCAAATCGTTCTGTTAAGATGCTCATGTGCTTGTAGCTGCCAAAACATAATGAAGATTATACAGAGAAGTATAACCTCAGAGGGACTGTTGTGAATCTGTAAAAGTATCAGGTTTTCTGTTTGCCATGACAACCTCAAAAATAATATGAATGAAGGAGGCTTTACGGTTCGGAAGTATTGAAACTGTTAAATTTTTGTATTGTTATCTACCAATCTTTTATTATATCCACACAAGTGAGTGTTGTTATTTTTCATTCAATCTGTGAGTAAGCCAATATAACCACGACACTGCTGACAATCATAATACTTGTTTTCACATAATTATTAATTATTCATTAATCAGTATTTGAAGTGTTAAGTTGTGTTATGTCTATCAACATTCAACTAATCTGTTATTTTATCCACACATGTATGAGTTGAATTGTTTTCATTGAGAAACCTACTGTATCCTACCTGTTCTGATATACAAGAGTGATGTAAACAGATGTAAACAACAACGTAGTGTAAATCTGTTGAATTCAACCTGTCACGTTAAAATAAAATAGCTTTTTCATATCTACTGAAAGACCAGGTTTCCTAGTGTTTCTGATCATTTTACACTTTAAGTCTACCAAAGACTACAGAGCATGTATGTCTTGTACTGTAGTGTTTGTATGCTTCAACTCCAGCCACAGTCATGGCCACAGACATTATATTTATGAGTTGTCTGTCCGATGTGTCCTTTCTAGAGAGGGCTTTTCACTTTTTTACTTTTAAGTGGCAGCTTGAATTTGGGTGACACAAATGTTTTCTACACACTTGGAAAGGAAGGGTGAGCAGAGGGGTATTCACTTGGTTACAATCTGCAATCGCACCACTAGATGCCACTAACTCCAACACACTAGTCCTTTAAGACCTTTGCCCAACTATGACAGGTCCTTAGAGCAGGTTGGTTAAAGGTGAGGTTCTTCCCCTTCACCTTCCTTCACCTTGTTTACTCAGTACTCAAAAACAAAGGTTCTCTAACAATGATTATATGTAGTAAACATAATTATATTACGATATCTGATTCAGTCTCACTTTATTTTTTTAAAACAAACACCTTTCCATTACGGGGAAAACTAGACTCTTCACATCTGGGGGTAACTTTTTAAATGGTGACTAGATTAAAGAGGTGTCTGTAAAGAACTGAAACCTTTCCTCTGAACATTAGAGACAATTATTACTTTCAGCTGTTCAGCTCCTATAAAAAACATGAGTGCAGTTTCATGTCAGAGCAACGTACAGCAGTCTGTGTGGCAGTAAACATGGTCAGGAACATTAAATTAGGCACAAATGTGGTTTTCTTTCAAAAGGCGGGTCCACAGAAAACAAAGGTCAGGAAACAGTGTTTTAGATTACTAAGTAATTTAATGTACCAAGGGAGAAATACCAGTGCTTTAGACTACAGCCCACACACCCTATAGTAACTAAATGTAACAAAGGGAAACTACTGATGCTTCAGCCGACATAATAGGCTTTATAATCATCAGCTCAGATGACTCCCTCTGCACATACGGTGAGATATCCATAATCACATCCTGCATGGGGCAGGGTTTATGGAAAGTCATATCCATGTCAAATGACAAAATGTCTGTCAATTTCCAAACTGTCTCACTTCCATAGTATGCTAACCCTGTAGAAGAAATTTTGCCCGAATTTTTTTATTTTGACATTGCTGCTCAAAGAAAACACACTGAATTGATTCAGCTTTCAGCAGCATGTTTTTCCTGTTGAACAGAAAGGGCATCACATGTTAATTTAGTTTTGAGTAAAGGTATATGGACACAATGTCTCATTTGACAGCATACAAAGCCTGTGTTGTATCATAACGAGCCTATAGCTAAGACTGACTCTCAAGATCTTCGATGTTTTCTAATTTTTATTTCTGTCATAATTTACAAGCAAAGTGTTAACACTAACTTTGCATGAGACAACACTCCTTTGAAACAGCTGAAGACTGGATATAGCAATGATTAGTATTAACAGGAGGGAGATGGAACATAATAAATGTGCAAGTTTGGTCCAGTTGTTCCTCAATTTGACTTTGGAGCTGACTTGGTCCAAACAGGACTATAAATGTCTGTGAACACACCAACAGAGAGAGTGAGGTTTCCCTCCTTTCAACATCGCTCCCACATTCCTTCAAGACAACGAGCAAACATGTGGCCTTCTTCTGAGGCTGAGTTATATCTGCCAACCAATCAAAGCTTATCAGGCAGCAGTGTGCAGAGCCTGGACTGGAAAGCCCCCCTTCCATCTCCAGATTAGTTACCCAATTCATATGGAATTTGCCCAAACTGAGTGATGTGGAGCTGGTGTGGAGAGTGTAATGGAAGATTGTCCTTGTTGATCTGTTAATACAGTTCATGCAGCCACCGGATCCTTCAGTAGATCCAGACAGATCCCGGTCCAGCTGAACTCCTTTCTGCTCCAGTTTGTGCAAGTATAATCCTGACTTCACCAAGTATAATCCTGAGTAGGGCTTTGCGAACGGAGGTAACGAGGGGAGCCCTGAGCCCAGTGTGTGGAGTGTGGGCTAATGCCAGCTAACGCTAGCCTCGCTAACACTAGATTCGCTAACGCTAGCCTCGCTAACGCTAGCCTCGCTAACGCTAGCCTCGCTAACGCTAGCCTCGCTAGCTAACGCAGCACTGACGGCTTCAAAGCTAAAACTGTTTCTTAAATTAACTCTACGTCACTGTCTCTTAGCTCTTAGCTTTTAGTTTCTTTCAACTTGTCTTGTTCTGTGTTTTCTGTCTATAACTATGTGTGTTTTATGCTGCTGCCTGTCCTGGCCAGGTCTCCCTCGAAAAAGAGATTTTTAATCTCAATGGGACTTCCTGGTTAAATAAAGGTTAAATAAAATTAAAAATAAACGGCATCTAGAAACCAAACATCCAACGCTCATGGGAAAGCCGGTGGGATTTTTTAAGCGAAAGGACGATGTACTACAGATACAGAAAAGGTCTCTTGTGTCACTGACTGACAACTCCAAATGTGCTGTGAAAGCCAGCTGTCACAGATATGAAGAGCAACTTCTGGTTCTGCAAACATGAAGACTGCTGAAGCATATCATTGACAGATTATAAAGCTATATTTTTATTTGCATTTATGTTATTTACAGTTTATTTAATTAGAAAATTATTATTTTGAATTGTGTGCACACTTGTCTGCACACTAATAGTTGCCCAATAACTGCACACACAGATATTCTCCAAAGAAAGTAAAAAGCTCACATTTACTGTCTTAAATATTGAAGTGTGAGGTGTATTAACATTGTGGATTAACCGAGAGCACTGTAGTTGTTCAATAATACAATTCATCCTCAAAAAAATATTTTTTTCTCAGTTTTTTTTAAGTCACCCTTGTTTTTGTAGAAAAATCAAATTATTAGTTATTTTTGTGTAAATTCGCCTGACTTGAGCCTTTAAATTAGTTATTGTATTAGCTTGATTTGTTCCATGACTTGTTGTCTGTGCAGGTTTACATACACTTGATCAATGAATGTCTTTGTGATGATCACATTGCATCATGTCATTTATTTGACAAGGTTGTTGCTTGTTTAACTGTAGGTACATTTGATTTAGTTATTGAATACAAATCAAACCAAGAGTGCGATCAATTACTTAATAAACCAATACAGTGGACAATTTGTGGACTTCAGCTATGCCTTTAATACCATCATCCAGTCCCTGCTGCAGGACAAGCTCTCCCAGCTGCACGTGCCTGACTCCACCTGCAGGTGGATCACAGACTTCCTGTCTGACAGGAAGCAGCATGTGAGGCTGGGGAAACACGTCTCAGGCTCTCGGACCTTCAGCACCGGTTCCCCCCAAGGCTGCGTTCTTTCCCCTCTGCTCTTCTCACTGTACACCAACAGCTGCACCTCCAGTCACCAATCCGTCAAGCTCTTGAAATTTGCGAATGACACCACCCTCATTGGACTCATCTCTGGTGGGGACGAGTCCGCCTACAGGTGGGAGACTGACCACCTGGTGGCCTGGTGCAGCCAAAACAACTTGAGCTCAACACTCTGAAGACAGTGGAGATGGTTGTGGACTTCAGAAAGAATGCAGCCCCATCCGCCCCTCTCACCCTGCGCTGTGGATTCCTTCCACTTCCTGGGCTCCATCCTAACCCAGGACCTCAAGTGGGAGCTGAACATCAGCTCCATCACAAAGAAGGCCCAGCAGAGGATGTTCTTCATGAGGCAGCTGAAGAAATTCAACCTGCCAAATAAAATGATGGTCCAATTCTACACTGCCATCCTCTGCTCCTCCATCACCGTCTGGCACACTGCAACCACTGCCAAGCACAAGGGCAGGCTGCAGCGCATCATCCACTCTGCTGAGAGGGTGATTGGCTGCAATCTGCCGTCCCTCCAGGACTTGTTCGCTTCCAGGACTCTGAAGCGAGCTAGAAAGATTGTAGCTGACCCCTCTCACCCTGGTCACAAACTGTTTGAGTCCCTTCCCTCTGGCAGGAAGCTGAGATCCATCAGGACCAAGATCTCACGCCACACTAGGCCCCGAGGCCCTTTGTACTTGAAAAGTTGGGCCTCGAGGTCAAAAAGGTTAAGAACCCCTGTTGTAGACCACAGCACAACTCTCGACCGGGTCAACTCAAACAGGGAAACAACAAATTGGAATTGGAAATCGAGTTTAAAGTTTCACTGACGTTTGGAAATAATATTGTCGATATTAAAATATCAGCTTGATGTGAAAATTAAATGTTCAGTAGGTGGAAGCATTAGACTGACACGTCTGATTTTAAGTTAGCGACAAACTGAAGTTAAACCTCCAGTCAGTGAGTATCGTAAGACAAACAACTTCTAACAAAGGAACTGAGTCATCTAAAATTATAAAATTTTACAATGTCTGTAAAGTTGAGTAGTTTTGATGACTAAACCTAAAGTTTGTTTGTAGAATAAACCTAAAGTTCACCCTCTCACCTGTTAAGCTGCTGTGATGTTCACTGCAGGAAGACTTGTAAAAACTCCACTGAGCCTTTGGCAGCTTTAAACAACATCAGCAAAGAGAAATTTAAAGTTATGTAATTTCACACAATGTCACTTTGTAACTGCAACAAACAGAAACAACTCGTGGTTGTAAAAAGCAACGAGTGATTAAAACACTCTGCTTATTTCTCTGTGACAAAGATGTTTTAGTGAGGAAAGTTTAAAGGACAGCAACTTTGTGGTGTTTCAGAAGGAAAACTGACTCAGTTATACTCTTATATTAGTTTCATATTTTATACATCAGCTTTCTATGGAACCCTGGAGACTTATACTTTTCTGTTTGTTTATTCATCATGTAAACATGCAGTTTGTTCTCACATCCCATCAGTAAAGTCTGTTAAATGACTCTTGATCAATAATTTTATGGACAGATTCACTTCATCCACACGATCAATCAGTTTTACCAGAATGTTGTTTATATTAACCCGTTAAGCTCTATGGCATTTTTTTTAGGATTTAGCTCGAATTAGCATACCCAAACTAAAAAGGGTGTATCTCTGCAACCACAAGGGCTATTTGAATAATTCTGGTGTTATAATAAAGGCAACCCTTGTGAGCTTTTGGTCAGATGTGTAAGTATTAGTATATATGTTGCTGGCTAAGAGTAAATAAAGATTGAAACACAGAAAAAATAGACGTTTCAGGTCCGCCTTTAAAAAAAAGCACTTTTAGGATGATTATCTCCTTAAAATGATGCACTAAGCCCTGAAGCTCTCCCAAATCATAGCACAATATGTGAACAGTCTCTCTGCAATGTTTTCACTTGAAAAAGTGAAGCAGAACAAAGTCACAGAGGTAAAGTACAAAGAGAATTCAGGCGAGGTTTCCAAAATCTCCATTTGGGCACATTTGCGCATATTTTCGCGCATCTGTGACATTTGAATTTTTTCATGTAGCAAACCTTATATTTCACTTGTATATGACTTATGGTGTTCAATAAACTTGTAATAGTGGGGATTTACTGAGGGAAATGCATTTTTTCTTTTATTTGCTATTTATTCAAAATTTGCTGACTCAGCGATTTATGTTGCTGTGTTCTTTGGTTCATATCTCGGTGATGCTTTGCAGCAGAGGGATTTGAATCTGTGTGGAATTGTCTTGCTTTTTGCTATTTGTCTTTTTCTGATTGCACCAAGCTACGGGCTGCTAGTTCCGGAAACATGCAGAGTGGGCTGACTCGTGACAAAATTATAACTATATTATTTTAATAATTATTTTAGTTGGTGTTTGAGTTGTGTTGAAATAGCTGACTAATTATTGTAGCCCAGGTTCTCTTGTTTAATGTGATGTGGAGCATCAATATATTTGTTCATGATTATTGTAATGTTTTACACGGTTTAAATACATTTCTAAAAAAGGACCTATATAGGTCCATACGGGGCTAGAGAATAATGAATGATCTCCTCATTTGATTATGATCACGATAATTCAAGTTTAATAATAGCTCATAGGTCTGCAAATAAATACATAGAAATGTAATTAAATATTTCATTCCACATTTACATAAAGATAACATATTGAGGATAAATGAAGGTCTGGTGCCTTTTCTCTTAAGAAACATGCAGTGGAAGAGAAACAACGCTATAAAAGCATCAATACAACAATAGCAACAGACATGGAGACTAAATGAATTCAAAAGTTCAAACAGAGTTTAACCCTCAAATGACTTCTGTCTATTTGAGTTTACACAACTCAGCAGTGGATCCATAATGATAAAATGATAGTCCAGCATAGAGAGGCTGAGTGAATGTGGTCTGGACTCTGTGGAGTAGAGTCATGGTTTCAGAGACGCTATAGAAGGACAGAATACCTGCACTGTGATCCAGGTACACCCATACTCTGGAGGACTGAGGACCAGAGACAGGAGTTTCAACATGGTTGTACATAAAGTTATAACTATTATTATCATCACAATCAAATGACAAAGATTTTTCATTGAGTCCAAATCCACATTCATCCCCTTCCCCTTCTCTGCTGATATTCTTGTATGCGACTGTAGTGTTTTTTAAGCTTAGTTTGTCACATGTGGACTTGCACATCTATGTAAAATGAGTTGTTTATGTGTAGATTACAATGCATGAAATATGATAATTAATAAGGGATATTATTATGAAGGATTTGTGATTGTATGCATATTAAGGTCATTTGTATTACTGTGTAATGATGTCCATGTGTATATTGCAATGCTTAGGATAGATTATTGTTTATCAGGTCACAGAGTCACTAGTTTGCTGAGGTCACATGAACTCTGTACTGCAGAGTGCAGAGGTCATTTACACACAGACAGTGGTTGAGGGTTTTACAAAGGAGCATTTGGTCTTAAGGAACAAAGAGAATGGACCACCTGTGGTTCATCCTGTGGTTTATAACACGAGATAAGGAACTGGAGGGGGATTCGAGCCAGCCGAGATGAAAGGTTTCTGGGGAAGGATGACTGTAGGCTGAAGTAAGATTCTCATAAGTTGTAATGTATAGAACTGAATAACAATTCCTTCTAGGTCAAATATTGCATTAGCAAACACAGGAGGGCGGAGTGAGGACTTCAGGTACCGGAAAACATGAATGTTATGGAGCCATTTTCAAAACCTGTGCCAAGAGAGACTCCGCCCCTGTGGGACTTTTAGCCAATCGCATGCCGTAGAACTAACCAATGAGTGGCCTTAAGCTCTGTGAGTGAGATAAACTAACACGTGAGACTGGAAGGGGCTCTCTTGAACCACAGAGGCGGCAGGTAACTGGGGGACAGACTGTGAATCTGTGAGCAAGAGAGGGCCTCAAGCGAGAATGTATAAGCTGTTTTTGTGATGAACCTTTTATTAAATACTTTTTAATTATAACTCATCGAATTCCATTTTTACAGTGAAACAAAATACATATACACAGACCACCCAATGGTGTAGCTTCATTGCTCTCACCGGACTGCACCCACCCCTCTTCCTCTCCAGCTTTGCTGCTGTCCAATCACATGAAAGTTTGATAACTCCTCCCTCTTCTACTTCCTGTAAAACACAGTCAGCTCCACTCTGAGCACATGTTGAAGAGGAAGAGGAAAATGAAGAGGAACTAGAAATAGATTTTTTTTTTTACTCACACCGTCTCAGCCACGAGGAGAAAATGGCACAGAAAGGAGTTCAGCTGGACCAGGAGAACTTCTCTTGTTCCATCTGTCTGGATCTACTGAAGGATCCGGTGGCTATTCCCTGTGGACACAGCTACTGCATGAACTGTATTAAAGCCCACTGGGACAAAGAGGATGGGAAGAAACTCCACAGCTGCCCTCAGTGTAGGAAGACCGTCACACCGAGGCCTGTCCTGCTGAAAAACACCATGTTAGCAGATTTAGTGGAGCAACTGAAAAAGACTGGACTCCAAGCTGCTGCTGCTGATCACTGCTATGCTGGACCTGAAGATGTGGCCTGTGATGTCTGCACTGGGAGGAGACTGAAAGCCT
This sequence comes from Taurulus bubalis, assembly GCF_910589615.1. NCBI lineage: Eukaryota > Metazoa > Chordata > Actinopteri > Perciformes > Cottidae > Taurulus > Taurulus bubalis. Next base: position 7,329,464 of record NC_136605.1, read on the forward strand.
TCAAGTCCTGTTTGGTGTGTCTGGTCTCTTATTGTGAGAAACACCTTCAGCCTCATCATGATGTACCTCAATTAAAGAAGCACAAGCTGGTGGACCCCTCCAACAAGCTCCAGGAGAACATCTGCTCTCGTCACGATGAGGTGATGAAGATTTTTTGCCGTACTGATCAGCGGTGTATCTGTTATCTCTGCTTAATGGATGAACATAAAGGCCACGACACAGTCTCAGCTGCAGCAGAAAGGATTGAGAGGCAGAGAGAGCTGGAGGGGAGTCGACTAAACATCCAGCAGAGAATCCAGGACAGAGAGGAAGACGTGAAGCTGCTTCATCAGGAGGTGGAGGCCATTAATCTCTCTGCTGATAAAACAGTGGAGGACAGTGAGAAGATCTTCACTGGGCTGATCCGTCTCCTGGAGAAAAGAAGCTCTGATGTGAAGCAGCAGGTCAGATCCCAGCAGATAACTGAAGTGAATCGAGTTAAAGAGCTTCAGGAGAAGCTGGAGCAGCAGATCACTGAGCTGAAGAGGAACGACGCTGAGCTGCAGAAGCTCTCGCACACAGAGGATCTCAACCAGTTTCTACACAACTACCCCTCACTGTCACCACTCAGTGAGTCTATAGACTCATCCTGCAGCAACATCCGTCCTCTGAGATACTTTGAGGACGTGACAGCGGCTGTTTCAGAAGTCAGAGATGAACTACAGGACATCCTGAGAGACAAGAGGACAAATGTCTCACTGGCAGTGACTGAAGTGGATGTTTTACTGCCACAACCAGAGCCAAAGACCCGAGCTGGATTCTTAAGATATTCACGTGAAATCACACTGGATCCAAACACGGCAAACGCATATCTGTTGTTATCTGATGGGAACAGAAAAGCTACATTTGTGAGTCAACACCAGTCTTATTTTCGTCACACAGACACATTCACTGATTATTTTCAGGTCCTGAGTAGAGAGAGTCTGACTGGACGTTGTTACTGGGAGGTGGAGTGGAGAGGAGGAGGAGGAGTTTATGTAGCAGTTGCATACAAGAATATCAGCAGAAAAGGGGATGGGGATGAATGTCTTTTTGGATTTGAAAAGTATTTTCTTCTCGTCCTCATTCCAGGATTTCACACAAAGCTGATGTATAAAATATGAGAGTAGAACATCTTAAAAATAAGCAGAGTGTAATATCACGTGTTGCTTTTTACAACCACAAGTTTGTTTGTCTACAAAATATTCATCACACAGACTTAAAAACCCTTTAAAATAAAAATAATAATCTGGTCATTTTTGGGTCTGTGGACTGTGAGAAAACTAGCACTTCTAGTGAGAGCTGTTGTGTATTATAATGAGTTTACATGTTGGACGGTCAAGACAAATAAATAACTCTGAAAGCATTATGCAATATCAAATGAATGATACTGTATGTATTATGCAAATGTGTCAAATTAGAATTATGGGATGTATTGGGTGATTGTGGAAGGAATCCAGAAAACATCAGACCCCCCACCACATAAATTACACAGCCTGAAGATTGGAGCAGGATAAGAGGACGTGCTCAGGAATATGGCTGTGAAGGGGGTTGCTTGACGTAAGGCCTGAGAGCTGTATTTATGCTAACGGTGTTGGGTTGAGCAACACCTAACAGATTGGTGACGGAACAACAGAACAAGATCTTGTCCAATCGATGGGCTGGAAGAGGTGCTGACCAGGTGAAGGGGGGCTGACTTTAAGTGGACAAAGGCTGAGACAGTCAAAAAATCAAGAGATCTCTTTGTGACTACTACCGGGCAAGCACCTCAACTCTCTTTGGCCATTTCTCAATACCAAGTATGTTAAGTAAAGACTTAGGTTCTTTTGGAGTTTGGACTTGGTAACCCAGACTCTAAAGGATGGGAGGCCGCAGGACGGTCTTTCTGCAATAGCAACAGCAGCTGACTTGACGACGTCCCCAAAGCTGCTTATGAGTTTACTCTAATTCTGCACTGTAAAGTATTTTTATAGTCAAACAAAATATGACAAACCTGCTTTTTTGCACTGGTTTCACAGACATACACATACAATTGTGTGTGTGTGTGTATATATATATATATATATACATACATACATAATTATATATATATATATATTGTGTTCATAAAAATATGCATGTTTTATATACAGTGTTGGACAGCCTGCAATGTATGTGAATCTCTTATCAACTCGAGCCCTGACCTGTCATTTTCAGCTTTAACCTAAGAAGACATTGCATTGTGAGGGAAGAAAGAACAGCATTTTTTAGGAAGGGCCACCGGACGCAGAACAAACTGTCAGGCCCTGCGGTGAGCAGGCCTCAGCTTGACCCCCCCAATGTAAAGTAGAAATACAAGGCGTGAAGACGTTTAGACCAGATAAGATCTTAAAGTGACCCAGGAGAAACTGGATTGCAGGATATTCACAGGGTCATAAATTAGGGTGGTGTGATGTCTTTAAAGGTTAAAGTGATTTGTGTGTTTTTTCCTGAATATAATTTAGTGATGCTCAGGGTGGACAAAACCGTGTCTGCTAGAGACCGTGATCCACCTTGCATAAGAGTACAGTACAGAAGATACTCTTGACATATAATCACTGCTTGGCAAGTTTTAATGTGTAAACTGTAAACTGTTAAAATTATTGTGTTTCTTCAAATAACCTTTGTAGTAAAGTGATGTTAAAATGTTAATTTTTTCTCTGTGCGTGGGTGAGGACTGAGAGGGTGAGCGGAAACAAGGCTGATAAGATCTAGGTGTGAAAAAAGGGGAAGTAAGACAGGAAGCGGGGGCTTCAAGAAAGCCTGTGCCTCAGCACCTCTGAAAGGAGGGTCAAGAGATGAAATTTGGGAGAGAATCAAGGTTTTTCGTTCAGTTGCGTTTGAGCAAGTAAGGTGAATAGTCATAGCAATACGTTAGTGTAGTGGTCGAATCAATTAATTAGATCCTCCGTTCTCCTATCTTCTCAGTTGTCTTCTAAGTACTTGTGAGGTTGCATTTGTAACGTGTACATCCTTTTCTATCTTTGGTCAAATAAAATTGATTGATATTGAAGTTTAAATCAAGTCAGCGAGTCCATTGCTCCTTTTTCATCTTCTTCATTCTTGGTATCAAGCCATCAGAGGGCCAGAGGCGGAGCTTCGCGATGACCCGCCCCGGCAGTCCCCGAGGTGAGTTTGAGGTTAATCCATCATGGCTACACACACTGATCACTATACAGGATACATTTACATAACAGACTCATATTTGTTGTAACTAATTAGAGAGAGAGTTACGGTGACTGACTGACTGACTGTCCGCTGGACACCGCTGGGTGTCTACAGGTAGAGAGTGGGTTTAATAAGTATTAAATCCCCTTGCAAAAGTTTGTCATAAATTTACATAGGCGGTCATATGGACCCTTCACTGTGGTCCCATATCCCGCGGGATTCGCCTGTCACCTGTCACCTGTCGGCCTGAGTTCGAGCTTCTCTCTCTCAATCCATCTTTCAAATTAAAGCCTTGAGAGTAAAAATAAAATATAAAAATAAATAAACGGTTAACTTGCAGAACTAACACTTACACTGCAGTGATAAAGAGCACAACAGCCTGACTGTTTAATAACAGAGACACATAGCATTGTATTTATATTGTGTGTATAAATATATGTATATATGTTTTGTATATATCTACACAGATTCACATATAAATATGAATATATTGTGTTTATAAATATATTTATATTGGTTTTTTTATATATATATATATATATATATATATATATATATATATATATATATATATATATATATACAGATACACATATATTTGTATATATATACAGAGATACAGAGATAATTGCAAACAATTCAGTCAAAAGTAAAAAGACAGTGCTGTAAACTCTGAGACCAAAGATTGCTCTTTAGACCCTCCAAAACCGAATTATATCTCATGTTTAATCGTTATGGAGAAATCGATTGCCAGAAAATAATTTCATCAAAAAGTCCTGCAGAGACCAGGCCCCTATTTTTCGTACGTGGTTCAACAAAGTCGAGCAAATGTCCGATGTCAGATCCGTGCTGAAACAGTCCCGTTCCTCTTCAGAAGGGATAATAATCGTGCACTGACACCACGATGTTCTAACATTACAATGGCAAATAAACTCAGAGGAACCTCTTTTTTTTATCTCTGCTGAGAAGCAGGAGATGATCCCAAACGCATATGAGGAAGTCAATAGTTTAATCATGGTAAAGTCTAATGCTGCATTCACAGCAAACGATTCGCAACGGTTTTTGCAACGTTTTTGGTGTGACATTAAGCACTGCAAATATATCAGACAAGTTAAATGCGTCAGTGTTGAGAAAATGTATCGGCTAGTTTTAAGTGCTTCATCACCCAAATTAATCAGATTATATTTATTTAAATGTGCCTGCTGGCAGTAGTATACAAATAAATATATACTTATGATGATATATGTACTGTATGCGCGTATGTATCATGTACTATATATGTGTATATATGTATATGTAGATTACGATATATTTAGGAGTTTGAATATGTGTGTGGGCGGATCAGTATTTATGTATTATTCATAATCAGAAATTCAATGAATTGAAGCAGTGAAAAGAAATTGTGTGTGATTCTCTGTATTCTTCTTATCACAAATCCACCGTAGTAGTTTTCTCCAATAATGATATGTATGGTGTACTAATAACACTGTCATATAATTATGTATGCTTTCAACACATCCATAAATTTCTTTAGCGCTAAATAAGCGCTACGAACAGCACGGCATGCAACGGGCGATATACAGTCTGTGAGATGGGCAATGGGCGTGCGGTGTTCAATATGGCTCGAGAAGGTCTTGTAAATAAGTGATTCCTTGTCGACAGAGTCATCATGATGTGAGAACGGATCTTGGTGATCTGGAAGAACTCTCTCCCTATAAAACGAATATAACTAACATCACTCCTTCATCAATGAGGAAGGGAGCTGCCTTTTTTGTCCGGAAGGAGTGGCCAGCTTATCCAGTGAATTTCAGTTAGCCTGCGCAGATTTAAATTTGTGGCTGTGTTGCTATGGTGATTTTTCTAAACTTGCTTCGAGGAACCGAAAATGCTAACTCAGTAAGCCAGGAACGAAGAATAGGGCCCAGGCTGCTCTCGGCGGGCACCATGAACGGTGGTGCGGGGCTCACTGGTCCGGCGAGCAGGACCTCAAATCGTCGACGTATCTTTTTAAGTATGACGAATCTTGACAAACCGACCACAGATGTGATGCTTAAACAACTAACTTCTCGCTTGAAAACATCCTAAAATTACCTTCTGTGACTCAACAACAGTAGTATTTAGAGAATGTCTGACAGGACGACAGTATGCAACAAAACACATGTTAGGTTTAGGCAACAATAGTATTTAGTTAAGTTTAACACACTGAACACTGGAGGTCATTTTCAGTCGATTTTCTCGATTTCACATAATTTTCTTAGATTCACCTTTTAAGGCACTTGCATATAAGATATATACCCATGTTTTACATCATAAATTGCAGAACAATCTCAGCTATCTATATAATGAGGCACCATTGTCATAAGGCAAAAGTGTAAAGAGAAAAACGTTACAATATGACACTAAAGCTGAAAAATGGAGTCTCGATTTTTTGAAATTATTCATATCGCTTGAAAAAAACCTAACTTTACTCAGGTGGTAACTCTGTTTAGGTGATGGAAATTGGTTTACAGTGAAATATATGAATAAAATGGTAGATACATGTAAATCAATGTCTAAAACTAAGTTTTGTATTATCGTTTTTTGAGTAGAAATATGGTCTTTCACACCTTTCACCAAAATGATAAAAACGGAGAAATGACTTCATACTGCAGATAAAGCTTCATGGGGTGTGTGCAAATGAAAAATGACCATCACAACAACATTTTTTTTGGAAATAAAAATATGTATTTTAAAAAAATTCCATGCCGTGTCTTTTCGCACTTTCTTTATGCTGCAAAGCTCGCAGACCATGCGACCCGCCGTTGACTTTGTTTTGGGGCAGGCTGCAGCAGCAGCAGAGACAGGCACAGGAACATGACCTGCAGGTGCAGGTGTCGGGGCAGGAGCGATGTGAAGCGGCTGTCCACAGAGATCAGCACTCAGCTGCTCCATGAAACCTCTGTGCGTCATGGGATCTGTTTGCCTGGCCAGACAGAGTTCCTGGTGGATGATGTAGCTGTTGGTGGCTGCAATGTCCATAAAATGAAAAAAAAGCGTTCTGTACCAGTGCATCGTCTCGCGATGTACAGAGTAATACTGGATGAGCTGGTCTGACAGAACAACTCCACCCATGTACTTGTTGTACTCTGCAACTGGTGTGGGACAGGGGACTGGTGCTCTTTTCCAGGAGCCATCTTGCTGCTTCATCCTCCTCTGCGCAGTTCCCCCAGAGTATGCAGAGTGAACTGTGGAGCAGGCTGATACTTCCCTTGTGTCCATCCACTTCACATAGACGATAGGGCCATCTCATGGAGCCTCTCGGTGACTTATTTGTGGCTGGTACTCCTCTCTGTAAAATAAATGAATACTAGTCAGTTGAAAGAAAGATGACGTAACGATTGAGCAGAGTGCTCCGCATACCATGTGTAAATATTACTCAGCTCACGACTGTGGTAGTAATTTGAGCAGAGTGCTCAGCATACTATGTGTAAATATTATTCAGATCACAACTGTGGTAGTAATTTGAGCAGAGTGCTCAGCATACTATGTGTAAATATTACTCAGATCATGACTGTGGTAGTAACGTGAGCAGCAGTGTGCTCCGCTCAAAACTCAGCCATTAACTTGACATTAACATTAACCCTGTTCACACTGTCTGACCAAAGAAATATGCCTCACTTTAAAATCCACAAACAACAGGATACAAGAGGCTATGTATGGTGGGGACATTCAGGTCGGTCAAACAGCATAACACATTAAAAACAGGCTTTTGGAAACATGAGACTCCACTAAACCAAATGGGGGCCGACTCCTAAGAACAAAACCAGCTTGTTATAGGAATCATTGTAGTGGTTTAAGAAAAATAGAAAAATTAATGGCACTTTTTCCCATAAAATAGAAACAGAAAATGCAATTAAATAAACAGAAAATCCACTTCATCATTGCCTAAATAAACAGAAAGTGCACTATATCCTATGAAGTTTATAATTTTTCTCTCTTCTTCAAAATAGCGATTGTATCGCATGAGTAAAAGTCTCTGGAATCTTTCATCCGACAGCCTGTTCCTCCTTGGGGTCAGAACAATACTGCCCCGGCTGAAAAGCCTTTTGACAGTGTTGTAACTTGTTTTATTACATGATTTTCTCTCATGTAAACAGGAAGTGCTTTTACTTTGAAGGCAGAAAGTACAATAATACGTGCTTGTTGACGCTAACTAATGTTGATGTTACGTGTGGAAAATATACACATGTCGGGTGCAAGAGCGCGTTCTCAATGCTTTAACAGTTGTAATACTGCAGTTCACCAGTAAAGTGATTCCGTTCATACCAGACATGTCTTGGTCCTCATTAGAAGCTCCACTTCATTACAGACAGGTGCACTTGATGGTATTGGAGTGTTGTATTGCTTTGCAATATCCTTAATCCTAGGGAACTGGATCCGGGCACTCCGTCTCCGTCTCATCCATTCCCCGCTTCCCTCCTTCTACGCACCAGCAGCTACGTCACTCAAATCACTCAGATGGAGTTCTGTGATAGATTGTTCATGCAGGAAGTGTCGTGTGACTCGCGCGCCACTAAAAGAGAACTTTTCGGACTGGTAAAAGTGGCTTGAGTAACGCAGGAAAGCGAGTTACTGAGGTCTAGTAAAGTAGTGTAGTTACCAATATTTTGAGTGTAATGCGTTACTTTACTTCGCTACCTATAAAAGTAATTACGTTACTGTAATCCGTTACTTTGTAACTCGTTACCCCCAACACTGAATATTACTCAGATCATGACTGTGGTAGTAACGTGAGCAGCAGTGTGCACCGCGTGGCGTGCTCTCGTGCACAGTGTACACATTACTAGTTTGCACCATGCAGTCTTACAGACACGTAACAAAGTTTAGTAACTACACTTACCCATCTTCCTCAGAAGAACCAGAGCCTTCGAGCTCTGACGACGATGCAATGTCGTCCTCCTCCTCGCTGCTCTCCAGAATCATGCGTTTTGCTTCCTCCGTGTTGAATCTCTTTGTCGTCATGAGGTCGCTTTTCTCTGACTAAAAACTGTAGCGTGTGTATAAGCTCAGGTGGGTAGTCCTTTGAGACTTCCTGAGTGTACATTGGTTGTTTAGTTCACGAAATGGTGACGGACATATGATTCAACAAATCACAGAGAAGGATTTTTTTTTTTTTTTTACCAGCGTCAGATGACACACTGCTGCCCTTTCGCTTGCTTGATAATGTTAAAATTATGCTGGGCTATGCCTGGGCAGGCACCCGGAAGCAGGAAGTCTTCTCTTTCCGCCAGACGTAAATTTATATTTCTGCGATGTATAATCGCGTGCTGTGAATATTTTAGAAATTTAGAGAAACGCTTCGAGTGTCACCACGCGAAACCGCGGGCCCAGTGGGCAGACGTTTAAGACAAATCGTGAAGGTTGGGTTTAAAATTAGTTTATGAGCTTAGGTTTACTCAACTAAATAAACGTTAGGTTTAGGCTTCACAAGGAGGCCTGTCCTGCTGAAAAACACCATGTTAGCAGATTTAGTGGAGCAACTAAAGAAGACTGGACTCCAGCTGCTAAAAAAGTGATTCTTAATATTTTATAAAAGTCAATGACAAAAATATTTCATACAAATGTTAAATCAGGGCTGTAAAGTATTTTCGTCTTGTCTTCATTGCAGGGATACACACAAAGCTGATTTATAAAATATAAAACTAATATGAAACTAATGCGAGATTATAACTGAGTCAGTTTTGCTCCTGATTCAGGGACAAAGTTTGAACAGGAGACCATTTACTAGTCAAACGCTAAAGAATCGTTGTCACGATGAAATGAGCAGAGTTTGATATCACTTGTTGCGTTTTGCAACCAAGAGTTGTTTTTTTGTTGCAGTTACAGCTGATTTGGTTCATTCATGTGCTTCTTGATTAGCGTCTGTTGTTTGCTGCTGAGCAGGCAGTCTACAGGGGCTTCTCTTGAACAGCCTGTTAACGTCTGTTAAATCAGGGCTGTACCTGTATCTACCACTAATGAATCTGGGGACATTCCTTCAAAATTGTTGTGGGAGTTTAAGAAATACGAGTAATTCATTCTTTATTGTTGTGCGAGTTAAATAAACACGAGTAGGTGTTTAAAATACTTTTGATATAATTTCTACTCATGAGTTTTTGATGGTTGATTCTGATACTTTTTTATCCGTATGTCAAATTGTTTTTCACACAAAATCTGAAAATGGAGACAATAAACCTTTTATTTAAATCCAATATTGTATAAATATTGTTTTTTAAATACACAAATATGAAACTAAAACTGTGGTTCACAGACAGCTGAGGCTGAACACAAGCAATGTTTGTTTCTAACAAGATAAACTATTTATACGACACTTTTGAAGCTAAAGAAAAGAGAAGGATTGAATAAAAGAGACAGATACTAATTGCAATAGGAACAGAAAGTGTGGACACAGCTTATTTATAAAGTTAGAAACCATGTAATAACAATCTTATTTCTGTGTTTTGCATTAGTTATAAAAAAAATGTCATTACTGTAAACTGTGATTATTACTGATACTATTTTAAAGATTAAAAAAAACAATATTAGATAGAATATACAACATGTCCTTTAAGGGACACATTTAAAGATTGACGATTCTTGGTATTTTGACATTTGTTGATTAGTTGTGAAGAGAAAAAAGGGTTGCCTCAAACAGCAGAATCAGCTGATTTGGTTCATTCATGTGCTTCTTGATTAGTGTCTGTTGTTTGCTGCTGAGCAGGCAGTCTACAGGGGCTTCTCTTGAACAGCCTGTTAACGTCCCTCTCCAGAATGGAGAGAGTCCTCGTTGGTGTCAGGACTGTCCCTTTGTCTTCCACAAACACAGGATGATTAATTCAGATGGTTTTCCATGCACAAGTCCTTAGTTGAGTGAGGAATTTCAGGTTTGCAGTTGATCAATCAGAGACCTTTTCAGACAGAAGCAGAGTCGTTTACTGAGAACTGTAGTTGGAGTATATTAGAGTACACTCGTTAGGTTTCTCTCATCGTCTCGCGAAACCTGTACTTGGATTCTTTAAACCTGTTTGCTTCATCTGTGTGAGCTTAACTGTGAACCAAGGTTTTATTTATATAGTAAAACAAAATGTAGACATACAATATAAAATAATGTTGTTATTGACTTTTACATAATAGTAAGAATCAGTGACAATGGTGTTTATGTAGTTAAAAGCACTGCTTTCATTGTGCTGTATCTTCTATAAAATGTAGATGATTATTTCAATGATTGTGTGATTTTATTATTCCAAATTCAATGTTTTTCCTGTTTTTTTTAATAATCTTTAAATGTGTGCCTTAAAGGACATATTGTATATTCTATCTAACATTGTTTTTAAATCTTTAAAATAGTATCAGTAATATTAACATTAATTAATTAGATATATTATGATTAGATTAGATTAGATTATATGGTTTATAACTTTATAAATAAGCTATGTGCCCACTTTCTGTTTCTATTACAATTAGTATCTGTCTCTTTTATTCAATCCTTCTCTTTTCTTTTGTTTCAAAAGTGTCGTATAAATAGTTTATCTTGCTAATAACAAACATTGCTTGTGTACTTCATGATACTTTGTTAAGCAGACCAGACCGGCCAATGAGACCGGCCAATGGTAGCTTCATCGCTCTCACTGGGCTGACCCCCCCTCCCCATCTTGCTGCTGTCCAATCACATGAAAGCTAGATAACTCCTCCCTCTTCTTCTTCCTGTAAAATACAGGCAGCTCCACTCTGAGCACATGTTGCCTTCTTTGGAGCAGACACCTCATTCAGTGAAGATTAGTGAATGAACAGGAACAAAAAACATATTCTTGATTTAAACTCACAGTCTCGGCCACGAGGAGAAAATGGCAGAAAAAGGAGTTCAGCTGGACCAGGAGAACTTCTCTTGTTCCATCTGTCTGGATCTACTGAAGGATCCGGTGACTATTCCCTGTGGACACAGTTACTGCATGAACTGTATTAAAGCCCACTGGGATACAGAGGAAGGGAAGAAACTTCACAGCTGCCCTCAGTGTAGGAAGACCTTCAAACGGAGGCCTGTCCTGGGGAAAGACACCATGTTAGCAGATTTAGTGGAGGAGCTGAAGGAGACTGGACTCCAAGATGCTGCTGCTGATCACTGCTATGCTGGACTTGAAGATGTGGCCTGTGATGTCTGCACTGGGAGGAGACTGAAAGCCTTCAAGTCCTGTCTCTTCTGTCTGGTCTCTTACTGTGAGAAACACCTCCAACCTCATCATGATGTACCGCCATTAAAGAAACACAAGCTGGTGGACCCCTCTAACAAGCTCCAGGAGAACATCTGCTCTCTTCACGATAAGGTAATGAAGATTTTTTGCCGTACTGATCAGCGGTGTATCTGTTATCTCTGCTTAATGGAGGAACATAAAGGCCACGACACAGTCTCAGCTGCAGCAGAAAGGATTGAGAGGCAGAGAGAGCTGGAGGGGAGTCGACTAAACATCCAGCAGAGAATCCAGAACAGAGAGAAGGACGTGAAGCTGCTCCATCAGGAGGTGGAGGCCATTAATCTCTCTGCTGATAAAACAGTGGAGGACAGTGAGAAGATCTTCTCTGAGCAGATGCGTCTCCTTGAGAAAAGAAGCTCTGATGTGAAGCAGCAGGTCAGATCCCAGCAGATAACTGAAGTGAGTCGAGTCAAAGAGCTTCAGGAGAAGCTGGAGCAGCAGATCACAGAGCTGAAGAGGAACGACGCTGAGCTGCAGAAGCTCTCGCACACAGACGATCTCAACCAGTTTCTACACAACTACCCCTCACTGTCACCACTCAGTGAGTCTACAGACTCATCCAGCATCAACATCCGTCCTCTGAGATACTTTGAGGACGTGACAGCGGCTGTGTCAGAAGTCAGAGATGAACTACAGGGCGTTCTTAGAGAAAAAGTGGATGTTTTACTGCCACAACCAGAGCCCAAGACCAGAGCTGGATTCTTAGAGTATTCACGTGAAATCACACTGGATCCAAACACAACAAGCCGACAGCTGTTATTATCCGATGGGAACAGAAAAGTAGCATTTATGAGTCAACACCAGTCTTATTTTAGTCACCCAGACAGATGCAATGTATGTGATCAGGTCCTGAGTAGAGAGAGTCTGACTGGACGTTGTTACTGGGAGGTGAAGTGGAGAGGAGGAAGCGTTTATGTAGCAGTTGCATACAAGGATATCAGCAGAAAAGGGTACGGGGCTGAATGTCTTTTTGGATTCAATGACAAATCTTGGGCATTAAGATGTCTCAAAAACAGTTATACATCTTTTCACAACAGTGTCCACACTCCCGTCTCTGGTCCTCAGTCCTCCAGGGTAGGAGTGTACCTGGATCACAGTGCAGGTATTCTGTCCTTCTACAGCGTCTCTGAAACCATGACTCTACTCCACAAAGTCCAGACCACATTCACTCAGCCTCTCTATGCTGGACGTTGTGTTTCCTCTGGAGACACTGCTGAGATGTGTAAACTGAAATAGACAGAAGTCATTTGAGGGTTCAACTCTGTGTTTGAAGTCTTGAAGTCATTCAGTCTCCATGTTTGTTGCTGAGAGCTCATCATCTGAACTTCTCTGAGCTTAAAATGTCTGATGAATATTTGTATTGATGCTTTTATATTGTTGTTTCTCTTCCACTGCATTTTTCTGAAGACAAAAAGCAGCAGACCTACATTTATCAAATATATTTTAGTTGTCTTTACTCTACTTACTTTGTCAGATAGGATGTGAGAACAAACTGAATGTTTCCATGATAAATAAACAAACATGAACAAAGTATTTTCGTCTTGTCTTTATTCCAGGGTTACACACAAAGCTGATTAAAATATAAAACTAATATGAAACTAAAATGATAGTATAACTTAGTCAGTTTTCCTCCTAAATCAGGTGCAGGGTGTGTTCACCCTCAAATTTGTGAGATTATCTGTGAACCAAGATTTTATTTAAATATTTGTATATTTAAAAACACATTCATATATTATTGGGTTTACTGTATACACAGCGTTTATTGTCTCCATTTTCAGATTTTGTGTCAAAAACGAATCGACTTCATGCGGATAAAAATTATGAATAGAATGTTCAGTCTATAAAATGTATTTTAAATGCCTACAACAATATTGAGGGAATTCAATTCAATTCAGTTTATTTTATATAGCCCAACATCACAGATACAAATTTGCCTCGGAGGGCTAAACAATCTGTACACATAACATCCCTAGTAGTCTTCAGGGGCTTCTCTTGAACAGCCTGTTAACGTCCCTCTCCAGGATGGAGAGAGTCCTCGTTGGTGTCAGGACTGTCCCTTTGTTTTCCACAAACACATGATAATTCATTCAGATGGTTTTCCTTAAACAAGTCATTAGTGGAGTGAGGAGCTTCAGGTTTGCAGTTGATCAATCAGAGACCTCAGCATAAACACAGCATTCATATCTGTTAACCAATCAGAGCTAATCAGGCAGCAGTGTGCAGAGCCGGGACTGGAAAGCCCCTTTTCCGTCTCCAGATTAGTTACCCAATTTATATGGAATTTGCCCAAACTGAGTGATGTGGAGCTGGTATGGAGAGTCAGTGAACTGAAGGATGATGGGGCCTTTTTGTCTTCTGTGTTTCTCAGTTTGTCTGCATCATTATTCTTATTCACTCAGTTGTTTGTCACATATTTTCTCATTATCCACCGGTATACTGTAAACCTATTGATTATGAATTAGAGTAAAATACATTACATTTAGATTATGGTACTGCAAAGGAGGAGAGGAGGTCACCGAGGATACCAGACGAGTGCACTGGGTCTCCTCAGAGAGAAGAGCTTGCAATCGAGGCAGAAAGGTTCCAGAGGGCCGCTGACGTGCTGTCTCGTCATTATGGAGGCGGGTCCTTCACAAAGGGAACGAGGACGAGCAGCGACGCCACTTCTGCTGCATTTTCCCAAAGCCGCAAAACATCATATGCCTTTTTCTGAAGAGGAGGAAGAGGTCAAAGTTAGCTAAACTACTTCTATACATAGATATACAGAACATTGGTAACAGATAGTTTCAGGAAGATCTACAAATGATAAGTAACTCATTAATGTGAGATGAATTGGTGACACATCAAATATAACAGGTGACGAGACAGAAAGCTAATTAGGATCAACTGGGACACTCCTGTAATTTACGAGCACGTTGGGATTCATCATTATAAGAACACAGGTAGCAGCAGTTCTGCAGTTTAAACTGCAGCTCAGTGGAAGGTCCTATAGGTGCTGTCTAAGATGAGAACTGGAGGTGAATGAGATGGAGGAGAGTTGCACCAATCTGACACAGAAAACACTCAATAAAAACAATTACAGTGCTTTGCTTCTACAGGCCTTGAGGGGCTGTTTTGGAGCAACTTCCTTTAATGTTTTCACTATCAGTGGATCTTCTGGTAGATATTTAATGGTTTAGTAAACAAGCCGGAATTTGTAGCTTTTTGTAGCTTTGCAAGTAACAGGAGCTCAGTGTTGACGGCAGTTTGTGCTTGTTAGTGTTTGGGTAGTGTGACCTGTCAGTCTCCTTGCTGTTGTCCTCTAAGTCACATGGGTTGGGGCAAGGGTCAGCAACCTTTCCTATCCAAAGAGCCATTTTGCCCTTTTTTCCACCCAAAAGCTATTTAATATCACAGCATACAAAGTTGTATATATAGTCATATTATATCTACAAAAAATATAGTTTGTTGTATTTATGACAGTATAGAGCAAGAATAAAGACAATTATTGACATTGTATTGCTATTTTACCTGTTTATAACTATCAAACTCTTATGAAGAGGAGAAGAACACAATAGTCATGTGTCGGCCTACATTAAGGTACATTAAGATTAGCACTTTGCAGAGTTCAATTCCTATCAATATTTGTAGCTTAAGTGGTAGAGAGATTGTCCTTAAAGCGCAAGGTAGCAGGTTTGATCCCCACGTTGCTACGTTAAGACTGAGCGTCCTGACTCCGCCACACTCCCGAGGACGGATCCGTTTTTACTAGCGGACGCCTCACTGTCTCATGAGCTGCCACAGAACCTGCAACAGTAGTTGAGTTTGGAGACGTGATCCACTTCCTGAAAGTATATTTACTTTTCTCAGTTTGCTGCAGCAGTTGAGAAATCGCTCTTCTTCTTCATCTGCAGCTTGATACTGTTCATCAGATGCGGTGTGTTTGTTCTGGAAGAGTCTTTCAACATGACATGTTTTGTTGTTTGATAAATTCTCGCCACATATCAAGCATACAGGTCAGACAGCAGTGAAAGCAAATGAATACGTCCACGCAGAATTAAACTCTTTTCTCTGTGACTTTTTTTTCTTTTTTTTGATCAGTTGATAGTTTAGCGAGGGCGGAGCTTTGTGAATTCCGAGTAGCGACCTGCAGGGGAAAGTGCAAGAGATTGCAAGAGAAGCTAAAAGATTTTTTTCTTTTTTTCTTTTCCAAAGCCTCAGGGAGCCGCAACAGAGGTGCGAAAGAGCCGCGGGTTACCGACCCCTGGGTTGTGGGAAAGAGCTCTGAAGAATGCCTGAAGAATATCTTGATATAGAGCTGTCCTCTGTCAATGAAACCGTTTAGTTGTAGCAGTGTTCAGTGTTGTCAGTGGTTTGTGCGTCACTGTTTTTGGTTGAAACCAGAAACACCCTCAAACTTCACACTCTTTTCCCTGAAGTCACATGGTTTCTCGTAAATCACGAGTCAGACCCGTCCTACTTTCACTTTTTGTTATGTGGTTTAAAAGAAGGGCAGATACTGAACTCTTCAGCTCAACACATCACACCTCATATGTGGAGAGGAGGTATCTGTGAGGGACAGACCTACTAATCATATTGTGATCTCTGTGGTAATTACAAAGATTTGGAACAAGGCAGCACAGCAACACAGACCAGGTAGAGCTATTGCAACGCAAAGGTGAGTTCATTCCAAATTGTAGTTGTTTCTGTAAATACATCTGTCTTTTATTCGATTCAAATTACGATTTTAAGTTGCTTACTTCAAAGAATTATGATCTTTTGTTGGATGCATCATATTTGCAAGATCAAAATTCAAGATTTCTCAGGGACACTTCTAAACTGCTGAGCACAGATTCTTCTGGTCTCTATATGTATAACAATTGCAGTCGTTCGACAAAAGATCGATTGATTTATTATTAAATAAAATATAAAGCCCTTCAGCTTGAATGGTGATACACACGTGATAAAATTAATTACAGTATTTATCTAACAGACTGTGTCTTACAATTCTATAAAGCATGACGTACCGATAAGATGGAGGTGGAAAACCATAAGAATGAATTACCATCTGGGACTAATGAAAAGGGTAAATTAAACGTTTGTAAATACATTTGTATGAATAATTTAACCAAATAATGTTTGTTTATGCTGACGATATATTCTACTATTCCAACATGACCCTGCAGTGGAGGAGTTAGAGGAGAGTGCAGCTGAAACCAAGGTAAAAGTTAGTCTTTGCAACAAAAGTGTGTGTGTGTGTGTGTGTGTGTGTGTGTGTGTGTGTGTGCGTGCGTGTGTGCGTGCGTGTGTGTGTGCGTGTGCGTGTGCGTGTGTGTGCGTGTGTGTGTGCGTGTGCGTGTGTGTGCGTGAGAGATGGTGTGTGTTTGTGTTCATGTTGATGTGGAAAAATACCTTTATTAATGATGAATATTCTATAAATACCGATACTGAATAAACTCTAATCTATCTACTTAACTGACAGCGCGTTGAGACTCCACAGGCCTCTCGGAAGACACTCAGCACTCCCCCTGTACTCAGAACACGAGAGAGAGACTGCGTTGACGTTCACAAACGTAGATTTATTTGCAACGGATCATTGTCAAAAACAAAACAGGCTGGATCCGGTTGTCTGAACGATCTTTCTAACAAAGACCCCGAACACCACCCCAACATATCAACTATAACAAAAAATCCAGTGCAGTAACGCCCCCCGTTCCTCATTACATAGTTCTCGTCATTTGTTATTGACCACGTCCACCAATCAGCTTCCAAATGTTAGTGTCTGCCCATGATGTTATCCTGGCCTGGGGCCCAAACTCCGATTTCCCTTTCGGTCAGTACTTGGATGCGCACCAGGTCACAGTGACTTCTTAGATAGGACTGGCTCCTGCCAAAAAACATGTATTGTATACAGCGGAACATTTAGGAAAGTATGTGTGCTTAAGTGCGACTGCAGCTGTTGTTTGGGCTGCTGTTTTATGAGACGTACAACTATTCGTTGGATTTGCTATCAACTCGTGTGGATAAAATATTTCCTTATATATATGTATATGTCCGTGATTATATACACATTTTTCTTCCACAATGTCTATTGGCAAACAAGGGGTGTGGCAATGAGAGTGCCGGATAACAAAAAGTTGCATAACTTCTAAATGGTTTCATGTTCAGTTTGTCGTAGACTCTTGTGGGAGGCATCATTGCACTCGGCCCTATTCCTTTCTCACTAGTGAGGGTTGGCCCCGCCACACACGTTAGCCATGCCCCTTTCATAACTCATCAACAGTTTGTCGTAGACTGGGAGGCATCATTGGTTTCAGCAAAGAGTTCCTCTCTCATGAGTGTGTGTTAGTTTTATTTTTCATTGGGTTTATAATACTCTCCTTTTATAAAGATTACAAAAATATTGTAATCCAGTCGGAAGCTGAACATTTTTTGTATTAAATCCCATATCTTTTCAGTTTGATGTGGTGAATGAACCTGGTGAAGCTCAACACTCCGAGAATAACGATGAAAGCACAGGAGCAGAGACGACTGCATTTGCAGAGCCATCTTTCTCCAATACGAAAGGTCATATTTTAAATATGAATTGATTGTATGGCAACATCTTAGAAAAAAAAGAAAGAAAAAAAAGGTCATATTTCAACTAATATCTGATGTCTTTGATGAAGACTATGAATCTTCAACTGTAGAAAATAATTACTTTGATAAGGTCATGAAAACACACTGGAGGACAAGTCTATAACATCTCAGAATATATAATGTGCGATTCAATTTATCAGATTCATTACATTTTTGCATTACCTTTCAGCAAATTGTGAAACAGAACTTTTTGTCATTCAAAATGTTCTCTTCATGAATTCTGCAGGATAGCATGGTGATGTTATTCTTTTTCTTTTGTTTCAGTGATTCCTGATCTCACACTAGTGTTGATTGGTGACACACATTCCATTGAGATTGGATCAAAAAACATCCTAATTGACCATGACGAGCAAACAAATGTGGAACAGTTTTCAACCAAACTGTATGATTTGTGTGGTCGGCACATCTCTGTCATTAACATGCTTGGTCTACAAAACATTGACAAAATCCCGTTAAATCAGGAAATTCATGCCTTTCTCATGCTGTTGTCAAATGGCCTGCATGACAGCCATTACAATTCAGGAGTGCAGTGGTTAGAAAAAGCTTTTGGGAAAGGATTATTGGATTATGTAATGACAGTTGTGACTCATGAGTCAGATGAAAACTGTGAAAGTGCACTGACAGACCTTAAAGCCAACAGCAGTTTTGTTGAAAAAAGATACCACACATGTAAAAGAAGTATGATGGATGCAAGCGAGATAATAGTTCTGCTGGAAAAAGTAGACGCCATGGTCTCAGAAAATGGTCCCCACTGCTACAGTGAACTGATGTGTGATGAAAATAAAGGGAAGTCAGAACACATGGACCACAAATCCCACAAAGAAGAAAGGATGGATTCCTCATTATGTCAGCAAATAAAAACAGGTGAAATTTTAAAGTTTATGAATCACACCCACACTGCTTCATGAAGACAATGTGGACAGAACGAACAACTAAAGTATCAAAATTACTTTTCAAACAATTTTACAATGTGAAAGGTGTAATTATCCTTATTATTATAAGGAATAATTATCACCCGAAACTGGAGCTCCATTTTGCTTTACAGAGCCTGTGAAATCTGTGAATACAAATGTAACTTCTTGCAGATATATCTTGTTAATCTTAAATGGGTAACTGACCAAAACAAGTATATTTGATGTTTTGTCCTACAATCTGCTTGTTTTCACATTACTCTACAGTAGACGAGCCGGAGGAAAGCGCAGCTAAAACAGAGATCAAGGTGAGATCTTCTGGTCCTCGTAGCCATTGTCAAACAGAAGCATTTATTTTTCAACGCTACCTTTTTTTCTAAAGTTATACTGTTAGATTGAACTTGAACAGAGTTTGACTCAATGAACCTGGTTGCACATATGGATCAGCTGAAAACACTTGTTTACCTTTTTGTTACTAAACTACAGACATGATTGTATTTAGTTTTTACTTATTGTTTTCCCGTTTATTTAAAATGTTGTTCTGAATTGGTGTACTACTGATTCTTTTTTATATTCATATTCTTAATCTCACTGGTTTCAACCTGGTTAACTCAATTACATTAAATTGTCTGTTTTTTTAGAATGATCCAATGAAGGGTGCTAAACACTCAGACAAGGATGATGACAGCATAAGATTACAGGGAGAGTCTGAAATAAAATCTGTATCATCATCTGCAACCAATGAAGGTAACAATAATGTGTTTTATTGTTACATATATTTTTACAGTAAAATAATAATGAGTATTCAGTGGTGTAAATAAAATATGGAACTAAATGCGTTGACTTTGACCCTTCAACAGGGTCAGGGGAAGTTAGAGATGTCAACAATGAAAGCAGCAGTAACTTGAGTAAGCCGTCCACGGAAGAGAGTCCAACATCTCAGACTAGTTCAACAGTTACCAAAATAAATATTTTCTTTAAATATTGCAATGCATTTATGCAAAATCTGTATAATTATAATTAAGGTAAAACACATATTATGTCTATTTGGTGTGTATTGACCAGTGGTGGGCCGTCAGGGCCTTCTAAGCCTTCTCTGCTGGCCTAAACAGAATCACAAAGTTATAGCTATTTTATAATTTAATTGTTTTTCACAAATACACTACATGCATTATAGTTATTTTTCCCTATCAGGTTATTTTCTCATTGTACAGCTCTGTTGCTCAGCCTGCAGTCTTCAGCCATCAGACTGCACCTGGTTTGAAGGAAAAGCTTTCATCCAATCAGATTTCTTCTCTCCAGTGTCTCTAGGCCAGCAAGGCAGTTTAAGCAGGTCTTTGCAGATTAAAGTACACAGAGAGTGGACGTTGTGGTTGATTGTCATGGACTTCAACCAATCAGATCGTTAGTTTGACAAGCTGGGCGGATTCTTTGACGTGCAGGGCCTGCGAGGTGGCGTGGACGTGTGATTGGTCAGTGGCCCAGCGTGACCATTAACATGCGCTGTGATTGGCCAGTGTGTCAACATGGCGGAGCTCAGTGGGAGCTGGAATGGTTCAGGCTGAAGCTAGAGAAGTTGTGACATGTTTATTTTTTAGCGTGTTTTGGCACTCGGTGGAAGATAAGCGGACTTGGTGGTGGATTTGGGGCGTCGACTGCTGCTGTCGAGCGGATATGTTCTGCCCTAGAACGCGTGGAGGTTTCCGGGGCGCGGTTGGGAGGCTCGGCTGTCACTTGCTGGAACTGAAGCACCGTAAACTGTACAACCGCGTTGCTGAACTTGTTGTTAATAAGGATAGGCGATGAACAGTGAACAGCATCAAGTGAGTTGCTTCTTGTGTTTCATCTGCGGTGGCGTTGTGTTGTGTGCTGTTTTTTTAATCATGGATTGTTTTGTCATGTTATAACACAGTGTGGTTCTTGTTGATGCGGGGAAATCCCCGGTGGGCCGACCGGGTCGGGCGAGTCAGAGAGGCGCTGCTTGAGCTCTCCCCGACTCAGAAACGTCCGCTGAAAAAAGAAAGAAAAAAACTCCTTCTTCACTACTTCTTTCTTTTTTTTCGAGAATAGGCGCGGGTGGGCTTGGTGCTTATACGGTTAAAACAGCTCCGCGGGTCGGTCCACACCGTGTGACCTCCATGCCCGTAATAGTGCAAAGAAATCGGCCGTATAGCAGAGTGAGCGTCTGCTGTCCACACATGACAGTCTGGATGAACGCGCCGTGTAGTGGGCAGCGCCGTGTTCAATAAGAGTGTCCCGGGAACTCCCGGGACACTTTTTTTCTTCTTCCCCAGTCCGCACCTGATGTGGACACACGTCATTGAAGGCCTTGGTCTAAAACCCACGGCCTGCCACTGGTATTGACCCTGGAGAAGAGAACGCTGTCTCTTTAAGAGAGGAGCGAGGAAGACGTGCAGTATGCAGAACAAAACGTGTGCTTGTGTTTAACCTGGAATTTGTTTTAATAAAAGTTGCAAACCGAAGAAGGACGTGTTTGTGGACAGTTCGTTTTGAGGGGGTACAACACTGACATAAGGTCAGCTTCCCCGAACGTCCTTCAATTTCATTGCTAATGCATGGTCATTCTTATAATTTATATAATTATATAATAATAATAATAATAATAATAATAATATATTCTTTACAAAATGCCATGAGTAAGACCTCACCTGAAGGCCTGATGGTTCATCTGCTGCTTCCTCAACCTGCACTACATCTGCACTGGATTTCTTAGTTTCCTGAATGCATTTCAAAATAATGCAGGTTTGCACTGTGTGGGTAGTTAGCCTACTACTAGCTAACTAACAACGACCTGGGCTTCTTGATAGCTACTTACCCTCTGGGTGAAACAACTTTGTATATCCCTTTTCCTTTTGGGTGGCATTTTCCTATCTACAAAGCACAAAAGGGTCAACAATATCAATGCTGAGACCAAACAAAATACAAATATGAGGCATTATTATTTCCTGGCGTATTTTAGTAGTGTACCGTGTCAGACTACTGCCAGCTCTCATTCTGCATTTACGATTCACATAGTATTTCTGACTCGCAGTGTCGAGGGCACATTGGAAAACATGGAAATGGATTTTTCACTCTTCTGGGTGACGAACTTAGTATTATACTAGAGTGAAAAATCCATTTCCAAGTGTCTATTCTATTACAGATAATAATAATACAAGTGAGTTTGAAAAATATATTGTGCAAACTTTGGTCGTGACTAGTCCCTATGGACCATATGCAAACCTAGACCCTTGGGTGTGGAGAAGATCCATCATGTGGAATAATGAACAATCATTGAATGGTTAAATGACCCAAAACTATTAGTTTTATGCTTGATTCTGCAATTTGCTTTCTGTTACTTTACCCTGCAGGGGGCGAGCTGGAGGAGAATGCAGCTGAAACAGAGGTAAATGTGAGATGTTTTGGTCTTCAGTAGTCATTGTCATACAGCAGTGTTTACTTATTAATGATATCTATCTTTTCAAGTGAAGTTCTGAGTTATTTACATTTGTAGTTTAGATTTGAACACCTTTACCCCCTGGATGGACAAGTGCATGAGTTGAAATGAGATACGTTTACTTTCTCCTTACCTAAAGCTGCATGTATTAAGTTTATTCAATGTGTTTAGCCTGTTTTTTTTTGGGAGTTGTTCTCTGAATTCGTCTTCTATTGTGTATTTGTGATCTTCGTGTTCATAATCCCAATGGATCTAAGCATCTCTGCATTTTCTAACTTCATCTTCATCATCATCGTCATTGCACCACACAAGTTTTAGTTGCTTGGTAGTTTTTGACGCAATCCTTATGGTGCGGGTATATCAGACTTCCCTCTCCCCAACAACATTTCCAACTCTTCTTGGGGAACCCCAAGGCGTTCCCAGGTCAGACGAGATATATAGTCCCTCCAGCATGTCTCTAACCCAGAGCCTCTTAACAGTTGGCAGTGCCCGGAAAACATCTAGTGGTTCTCTGGATGCCTCACCCTGTCTCTAAGGTTGACCCCAGCCACCCTACGAGGGAAGCTCATTTCAGCCGCTTGTAATCGGGATCTCATTATTTTGGTCACTTCCAAAAGCTCATGACCACGGGTTAGGGTTGGAACAAAGACGGACTTGTAAATCAACAGCTTTCCCTTCTGGCTCTGTCTACTTGAGCGACCTGCCGGTAATATGGATGGGTTTTCCCCTAAATGTCCATCTCTATAATCTCCTCTAACTACTCCCACACCTGATATTCCAAGCCCCATGTGTAAAGGCCTGGTCACCGACCACACGCCGGCATGCTCCCCTCCCAAGTCTTCCTCAAGATGGGAGCTTACTTTTTGTGGGTGAGGTGCAACAACTCTTTTCTGACTGATAAATGTAGAGACAGTGATTCGCTCTTGGTCTTGCCACTCCCATGGGACCACTCTGCCTTGGGAGACCCTACATAGCTACCATGGTCACTGGGGCACGCAATCCCTCCACAACGTTAAGGTAACGATTCACTAGATGGGTGGTTGACTGTTAAATTAAATTATTTGTATTCTTAGTGTGATCCGGTGAATCGAACTGCTGAACATGCAAAGAATGATGACAACATAATAGTGGGAGAAGAATTGGAAATCAAGCCTGTACAGTCTGCTGCCACTGAGAAAGGTAACATTTTAATGAATGACAAGAAAAGGTCAATAACATAAAAAATTAGTTTAAAAGTGCATTGCATGTCTTAAGCTTGATTCTCGTTTGATACAGTTAATTATTCTACGACAGGTACCTTTAATATGGATATGAGTGGAAACATGGTTAAGGTAAGAAACTCAAAATGTAATAGTTTTATCACAATTTACTTTATATCTAAAAGTTATAATTTTCTACATGCTTGTTAACTTATTTACAGAATTCGTTTTCTGAAGAGTTCAACAGGAAGAAACAATATCAAAGAGAAACTGAAACACTGCTTGACAGACTTCAGCTTCAAGACAAACAGCAACAGAAATTGTCACCAGCAGATTTTCTCAAAGTAGGTCCACCTGTGAAACAGAGCCGTGACACATGTGAGAAAGATGTAGCTCATACTTTCATTCAGAGGTTGATGATGTCAGACTACAGAGCCAGATATATTCCTGTGAGACAAGCCAGTCCCGAAGTGAGCCTCTCAAAGCCTGTTGAAACAGACAATGATGACTTTGAGGCATTTTGCAGCACCAATATTGACTTTGATCAGTCAAAACTCAAGACTAGCATGCATCCAATGGATGTTCAAATGGCAGTATTGCACTGCTCAGACAGCTTTTTGAAGCAGAACATGATTACAAAGCTATCACAATGTCAGTACGCTTTACCTTTGCTTGTTCCTGACCCAGTCACAATGGATATTGACTGTCCTCTGTGGACATTCAGACAAATAAGAAAAACATGGAAGATAACTAAAAGTGAAGATCAATCAAACATTGTCACCATGAAGAGTATGCCCATCTGCAAAGCTGAGACACCCTTGGTGTCATTTCTCCGCCTGGGTTCACCATCTCTGTCTAAATCTCAGCTGATGAACACTTTGATCAACGATCGTCACAACACCTTCTTCCACAGAAACTGCCCAGGTAGCACCAGGTCTCGCCATCTGGTGGATGGTGTGGCAGAGATTGCCTGGTACTGCCCTGCTGGAAAACCCAATGACGCCTTCACTGACTGCATTGCCTTCTGTAATCTTCATGGTGATGCGCTGTCAATTGTAAAACAGCGTGACATACTGACTGACAAATCTTCAGTCAATGTTGTTCTTGTACCAACTCTGGAACAAGGTGACAAAATCACTGCAGTGATCTCAGCCCTTTACAAGTCTCCAAAACCTCTCATTATTCTCATTGCTGAGAACGATGGTGATGCTATTGAACAGAAAAAGGGAAAATACAAAATGGGGTTAAAACACAAAAGCAAGTCAGATGTTTCTGAAGAACTGAAAGAAATCATTGGAAAGATTTTGTCTGGACCACATTCATCCTTCCAGCTTGAATCCATGGCTGAAGTTCCTGGAGTCAAAGTGGATGAAGACGACGACGTCTGTCAAAAAGGAAAATCTGCTGCATTGAAAATTGTGGACTTGCTTCAGGAGATGGACGTTTCAAAGATCAAAGATGCATATCTTCCTTGTCAAGGCAAACTGTGGCATGAATGGTGCAAAATCAACAAAGAATTGTATCACCTCAACGGAAACATTGAGAATGAGAAATGTCAAAAGCAAGATAAACTGAAGCAAATACGACAAGAACAATGCAAAGTTTCCTGTAGTGAACCGATGAAGTTGTTCATTGAAAGCCTCTCATATTTGTCAGCTACAGAAAAAGAGTATTTTCTGAAATGGACACAGATCTTAATCGATGCCCTCTCCACAGATGATCTCTCTTCAATTCTCCAAAACTATGATGAAAAGTGGACTGAGCTCTTGGCTTTGAAAAAGAACAAGAAGCAGGACAAGACTGCTCTGCTAAAAAGAAAGCAAACTGAGCTTGATGAAATATCAACAAAAGTACAGTCAGCTACATTTGGCTTGGAGCACATCTTCAGAGAGATGGGACAGATCTATGAAGCTCATGCAGCTCTGCAGAACCAAACACAGAGGGGACAGACTGACTGGTCTAAATACCCTGAGCTGGCTGCAGAGCTGATGATATCAGGACAACCAATGGAGCTGATGGATGGTGATGCAGGTCATGTACCTTTAACATGGATCTCTGGTCTTTTAGATGAAGTCATCAAGAAACTGGGTGACAAGAGAGTTTTTGTTTTGTCAGTGTTAGGCGTACAAAGCAGTGGAAAATCAACAATGCTGAATGCCATGTTTGGGTTGCAGTTTGCAGTGAGTGCTGGCAGGTGCACCAAGGGTGCCTTCATGCAGCTGGTCGAAGTGTCAGAGGAGATCAAGAAAGACTTTCGGTTTGACTACGTGCTCGTGGTGGACACTGAAGGACTGCGTGCTCTTCAGTTGGAAGGTAAAGCCACTCTCCAACACGACAATGAACTGGCAACATTTGTTGTTGGTCTGGGAGACATGACACTGATCAACATTATGGGAGAGAATCCGGCAGAG
This sequence comes from Taurulus bubalis, assembly GCF_910589615.1. Lineage (NCBI taxonomy): Eukaryota > Metazoa > Chordata > Actinopteri > Perciformes > Cottidae > Taurulus > Taurulus bubalis. The sequence continues at coordinate 7,355,531 of NC_136605.1, forward strand.
ATGCAAGATGTTCTGCAGATTGTTGTTCAGGCTTTCATGAGGATGAAGAAAATTAAACTTTCTCCAAGTTGTGTGTTTGTTCACCAGAATGTTACAGATATTGCTGCTACAGAGAAAAACAGGGAGGGGAAGAGACAGCTGCAAGAAAAACTGGACCAGATGGCCCAACTAGCAGCCAAAGAGGAGGACTGGGTTGCAGAGTGCTTCAGTGACGTCATTGAATTTGATGTGCAGAAAGATGTGAAATACTTTTCCCCGCTTTGGGAGGGAAGTCCACCTATGGCTCCTCCTAATCCAGGTTATAGTGAGAGTGTCCAAGAGCTGAAGACCATCATCCTCTCAAAAGCTTCACAGTCAGCTGGGATTACTCTCTCGGGGTTCAAAACCAAAATTCAGGACCTGTGGAATGCTCTGATGAACGAACAATTTGTTTTCAGTTTTAAAAACACACTTGAAGTTGCAGTGTACAGAAAACTAGAGGTCCAGTATGGGAACTGGACCTGGAGCCTGAGGAGCAACATGCTGACCATTGAGAACGGGCTTCATTCCAAAATTGAAAATGGAAGACTTGACGAGGTCGAGCTCAGTTATCTTCATCAAGAATCAAACCAAACCTATCAGGAAATCAAAAAAGCAATGGCAACATACTTTGATGATGACGGAGACAAAGAAATGTTGGTTCAGTGGCGAGGCCGATTTGAAAACAAAATCAAGGAGTTTCATGATGAACAAGTGAAAGGAGTTCAAAGAAAACTGGATGGAGTGATCCAGCAGAAACATGCTTGTAAAAAGCTTGATGCTAAGAAGACAGAGTTTGAGAACAAGCTGCTACAAGAGAGCAAAGAACTTGCTCATCAGTTAAAGGACAAGAATAAAAATGAAGAGGAACTTGAAAAGCAGTTCAAGTCTGTTTGGAGTGGCTTAGTTGAAGAACTAATTGCAGAAACAAAACCTATTGAGGACATCAACTATGAAGAAGATCAGTCAACAGTCCTCCAGGAGCTTGGTTTTGAATATTCTCTCATCCATGAATCCAAAAAGAATGGCAGATACAAACAGATGCCAGAGGCTGGTAATTACGCTCAATATGTATGTCTGAGCAAGCGTCACAATCCGTGTAGCACAGGCCAACAAATGTATGACAATGAGATGGAAAGGGACACAAGAGGAAAGGGAAAAAGTTCTACTGCTCACAAAGTACATCACTTTGTTGTAGAAAAAACTACAAAAGTGAGATACTACTTTAAGGGGCATTTTCAGTTTGAAGAACAGCAACTGATCAGATCCCTCATTGACGATGTTGAAGAACAGTCCCTTGAGTCAATTATGAGCAAACCTGTAGCTACAAGAGGCTACAGCCCAATTTACTTGCAAGAACTGATCAACAACGTAAAACGAAAGGTGACAGAATTTGAATCACAGAGGAAATATGCTCTAAAGAAGGAGTTCACAGTTGATCTCTCACTGTATGTATTTCACAGAGCAGAGAGATGGCTTTCAGAGTCCCACAAGAAATTCAAAGGGAACAATGATGCACACTCCTATGTAGAAAGCAAGAAAGCGCATTATTACAACATTTTCAAAAGCTTCTGCAAAGGAAGCTCATCTGCTGTTGTGCTTGGAGAACTGATCTGTGACAAGCTGAAGAGTTCCACTGTTGAGGCCGTCTGTAACAGGAGTGTCATCGATCTCGCTGACCAGATGAAGAGCAATGTCCCAGCATTCAATGGGAACAGGTCGAACTTGGAGATACATATGTTGAAGTCACTCGCAGAGAAAGAGGACTTTAATGACTTCATCACCTACATCCGACACCCAAGGAAGCAAGCAGAGACATACATAAGAGAAGAAGTACAGAAATACATCTTCACAGAACAAAGAGGAGAAGCACTGAAAATACTCAAGAGAAATGTTGACGACGTCAAAAAAGATGTGAGTCAAGCTTTATTTGATGCAACAGAGAAAGTGCAAGGAAAAACAGGAGGCCCAGAAATGTGGGTGGAGGAATTTTCCAGTTTGTTAAAAGATGAGCTAACGTTCGACACAGTTTGTTGTCAAAACTTCAGTGACATAAAAAATATTGACTTTCTTAAAGAAGAGATACAGAAAGGTTTTGAGTCTGTCATACAGGAAGTGAGCAGCCTCTCACTGGATAAGATCGAGGAATTCAGGATGAAGCCTGAGCAAATCCTCATCGATCAACTGTGTAACTGCTGCTGGGTAAAGTGTCCGTTCTGTTCAGCTGTTTGCACCAACACCATAGATGATCACGAAGGGGACCACAGCGTGCCTTTTCATCGATCTAAGGCAGTTGATGGAATGCGCTTCAGAAACTCAGTGGAACTGTGTATTGAGTTCTGCACAACAAGTGTTACAAGTGGTCGAAGTTTCCACCCAGCTGGTAATTCAAAAGTGAGCATTCCCTATAAAAAGTACCGTACTGCTGGCCAACGTTATGCTAACTGGGCAATTACCCCTGATGGGTCTCAGCTGAAATATTGGAAATGGTTTGTGAGTCGATTTGAGAAGAAACTGGAAGACTACTATAAATTAAAATTCCAGGGCAGTGGTGAAATTCCCAGCGAGTGGAAAACATACTCTAAGAAACAAGCTATTAAAAGTTTGGATAATCAGTGAGAAAGTCAATAAAACCACAACCTTGAAAATCATGATACTTGTTTTCATGATTATTCATTAATCAGACTCCTATAAAACAACATTCAGTGACGATTGATTATTTTACCATTGACAGGGGAAGTTGTGTCAATAATAAATGTGAACAGATCAATTAATTATTACAAACTACGCGTGATTAGACTGGGACACAGATATCAGATCGCTTTATGCAAAGTAACACTTAAAACAAAAGAGCACAAAAGAACATGGAGAATTTAGTGAGTCATAACAAGTACTCAAAATATGAATATTCATTTCAAGTCAATGACTCATCTACAAAGTTTGTCTGTGAGGATTTCTGTAAAGTAAAATTGTTTTCATAAAGTGAAAGTAGAGCAAAGAGTTGTGAGAGGGTGATCCATATTTCTTTGTGAACCTGTAAAATTAATTTCTTAAAATTGCAACTGAACATCCTGTCATGAGTATTGCATGTTTATATTTTAGCGTAGCTTTTGTTATGGAATCGTTCTGTTAAGATGCTCATGTGCTAGTAGCTGCCAAAACATAATGAAGATTATACAGAGGAGTATAACCTCAGAGGGACTGTTGTGAATCTGTAAAAGTATCAGGTTTTCTGTTTGCCATGACAACCTCAAAAATAATACGGATGAAGGAGGATTTATGGTTCTGAAGTATTGAAACTGTTAAGTTTTGTTATTTTTATTTACCAATCTGTTATTAGATCCACACAAGTGAGTGTTGTTGTTTTTCATTCAATCTGTGAGTAAGCCAATATAACCACGACACTGCTGACAATCATAATACTTGTTTTCACGTAATTAATCATTCATCAGTATTTGAAGTGTTAAGGTGTGTTATGTTTATCTCCTTTCAACCAATCGGCTATTATATCCACACAATTATGAGTTGTATTGTTTTTATTGAGTAACCTACTGTATCCTACCTGTTCTGATATCCAACAGTGATGTAAACAGATGTAAACAATGTAAGTCATTGAGAAGAAATTTGTTGAGTGTAACCTGTCATGTTAAAATAAAATAACTTTTTCATATCGAAAGACCAGGTTTCCTAGTGTTTCTGATGATTTCACAACCTTTAAGTCTAACAAATACTACAGAGCATTTATGTCTTGTACTATAGACATGTCCTTTCTCATGAACTCATATATCCCAGGAACATCTGGAGGGAAATTCTTTAAATTTGGACTCAGGTGGACTGACCAGATTTTGATATCAATTTGGTGGTCACAAAATGCACGTTTGTTATGATTATTATTATGATTATTATTATCAATTGTGTATTTGCTAGATAAGACTGAGTCCAACATATCTACATAGGAGCAGGTCTTCTTCCCAGAGTGCATTCTGTTGCACCCCAAAGCTTCTCCAGTCTCCCAGACGGATGAAACAAACACTGCTCTAGAGAGGGCCTTTCACTTTTTTACTTTTAAGTTGCACCTTGAATTTGGTGACACAAATGTTTTCCACACGCTTGGAAAGGAAGGGTGAACAGATGGGTATTATCAAGGTTACAATCTGCAATCTCACCACAAGATGCCACTAACTAGTCCTTTAAGACCTTTCCACAGCTATGACGGGTCCTTAGAGCAGGTTGGTTAAAGGTGAGGTTCTTCCCCTTCTCCTTCTTCTGTTTGTTCAGTGCTCAAAAACAAAGGTTCTCGAACAAGGATGATATGTAGTAAACATTATTATATTAAGAAATCTGCTTCACTCTCACTTTTTTTTTTAAACAAACACCTTTCCATTACGGGGAAAACTAGACTTTTCACATCTAGGGGTAACTTTTTAAATGGTGACTAGATTAAAGTGGTGTCTTTAAAGAACTGAAACCTTTCCTCTTAACATCAGACAAAATATTACTTTCAGCTGTTCATCTCCTATGAAAAACATGAGTGCAGTTTCATGTCAGAGCAACGTACAGCAGTCTGTGTGGCAGTAAACATGGTCAGGAACATTAAATAATGCACAAATGTGCTTTTCTTTCGAAAGGTGGGTCCACAGAAAACAAAGTTCATGAAATAGTGTATTAGATTACAGCCCACACACCCTGTAGTAACTAAATGTAACAAAGGGAAACTACTGATGCTTCAGCCGACATAATAGGCTTTATAACCATCAGCTCAACAGATGACTCCCTCTGCACATATGGTGAGATATCCATAATCACATCCTGCATGAGACAGGGTTTATGGAAAGTCATATCCATGTCAAATGACAAAATGTCTGTCAGTTTCCGAACACGGTATGCTAATGCTAGGATAACCCTGTAGAAGTAATTTGGCCCGAAAATTTTTATTTTTACATTGCTGCTCCAAGAAAACAGCGGAAGGCTTTTCCATTGACACACTGAATTGATTCATCTTTCAGCAGCATGTTTTTCCTGTTGAACAGAAAGGGCATCACATGTTCATTTAGTTTTGAGTAAAGGTATATGGACAACATTTTTCATTTGACAGCATACAAAGCCTATAGCTAAGCTAAGACTGACTCTCAAGATCTTCGATGTTTTCTAATTTTTATTTCTGTCATGATTTACAAGCGAAGTGTTAACACTAACTTTGCATTACTGGATATAGCAATGATTACTATTAACAGGAGGGAGATGGAACAAAATAAATGTGTAAGTTTGGTCCAGTTGGTCCTCAATTTGACTTTGGACCAAACAGCATGAAGAGCTGCTGAGCTGACTTGGTCCAAACAGGACTATAAATGTCTGTGAACACACCAACAGAGAGAGTGAGGTTTCCCTCCTTTCAACATCGCTCCCACATTCCTCCAAGACAACCAGCAAACATGCAGTCTTTTTCTGAGTCTGAGTTATATCTGCCAACCAATCAGAGCTGATCAGGCAGCAGTGTGCAGAGCCTGACTGGAAAGCCCCTCTTCCGTACCCAGATTATAGTTACCCAAATCATATGGAATTTGCCCAAACTGAGTGATGTGGAGCTGGTATGGAGAGTCAGTGAACTGAAGGATGATGGGGGCTTTTTGTCTTCAGTGCTTCTCAGTTTGCCTGCATCATCACTCATTTTCACTCAGTTGTTTGTCACATATTGTCTCATTATCCACCGGTATACTGTAAACCTATTGGTTATGAATTAGAGTAAACCACTTTACATTTAGATTATGATACTACAAAGAAAAATGAGTAGATTAAAGTTTTTAAAAAAATTCTATATGTATTGTCATTTCTTATTTTTCATTTGTAGATCATGTAATACACATTTTTGACCATTTCATTAAAATCATTTGACTCCAACAGCTCCAGCAACATTTATAGACAACTTTATTATCATACATATGTTACAGCTTGAGGCCTTCAGGGTCTTTGATGGACCATCACTAACATCATGGCAAGTTTTCCGTTAATTCACATTTAATTGTCCGTCCCTCTTGTTCTTCTCCCTTTCCGCTCCTTTCATTGGCACCATACCTGACATGTAATCCTATTTTCTACTGTATGTAATATTTAATCTGGCAAGGAGCCAGAAAACTCTCTCAGGGAAGTTACATCATTGAGTTACTGGGTTGTTAAATACTGCTACCCTGTGGTGAAGGGATGTAATTATTGTCATAGCTCTATTTAACAGTGTGTACTACAGTAGCAGGAACTGGACGGGGTCAAGAGGAGGAGAGGAGGTCACCGAGGATACCAGACGAGTGCACTGGGTCTCCTCAGAGAGCCGAGCCTGCAATTGTCCCGCAACAGCATCTGAATGACGGCTGCTACCAGCACTACTTCAGCAGCAGTTTGATTTAACAACGGCAAGACGGCGGTGATGACGGGGGGAGCTTCTCAACACTGATTGGCTGATGATTACCAGATGATGTAAAAAACCCTCAAATCGTGCACTACACCAAAGCGTGCACTATACCAAAGTCATAGCGAGAATCTGTGTAGATGTTTACTGTTTTGTCAGCAGCGAGCTTACAGGCTTCTGTAAGGGCCACAAGTTCTGCAGCTTGAGCAGAAAAGTGTGATGCCAATTTACGGCTGCACAGACACTCTGTGCAGCCGTAAATTGGCATCACATTTTTCTGCTGTTTTTCAGACCTGTCCTACTTGTTATCAATAGTTTAAAAGAAGGGCAGATGCTGAACTCTTCAGCTCAGCACATCATGTCTAATATATGTGAAGAGGAGGCATCTGTGAGGGACAGACCTACTAATCATATTGTGATCTCTGTGCAATTACAAAGAATTACAGCAACAAACACCAGGTAGAGCTATTGCAACACAAAGGTGAGTTTATTCAAAATTGTAGTTGTTTCTGTTTATACATGTTTCTTTTATTAGATTCATATTTCGATTTGAAGTTACTTACTTCAAAGAATTATGAACTTGTTGGATGCATCTTTTTTCCCAAATGCAAGATTAAAATTCAAGATTTCTCAGTGACACTTCTAAATTGCTAATCACAGATTATTCTGGGCTCGAGGTAAAACAATTGCAGTCATTTTAGAAAAGATTGATTGATTTATTATTAAATAAAATACAAGGCCAATGGTGATACACACGTGATCAAGTTAATTATAGTACCTATCTAACTGACTTACAATCCTAAGCATGACGTACCGAAAAGATGGAGGTGGAATCAGATCAGGATCAGAATCAGAACCGTTTATTGCTACGTATGTGGGTAGCACTTTATAATAAGTACACACGATTTACCATTAGTAAAGCATGAATAAACACTTAATTCACCATTTATAAAGCATTATTCCAACATGAATTCTCATTAGTAACTCATTAGTATGCAATTTATAAACAGTTATGAAAGTTTCATTCTTGATTAATAGGCTTGACTATTATGCGTTTCATGATTGGGTTTTCATACTTTATAAATGAAGGATTCCCCATTTATAAATTAAGTATTAAGGACTTATAGATGATTAATAAGATCATTTATAAAGTGTTAGTAAATGATACCTTTTTTATTTAAATGTAATTTATTCATGCATTTATTTATACATATAATGATTTAGATATGAACTTAATAATCGTTTTAATACTGCAATTCATGATTAATTCAGGTAGTTACTACTCGTTAGTTAAGTATTAGTTAAATATGTTCTGTGACCTCATATAAAGTTAGGACTATGTATGCCTTACAAAGCATTAATAAATGTCATTATTACGTTAGTAGTTACTACTCGTTAGTTAAGTATTACTTAAGCATGTTCTGTGACCTCATCTAAAGTGAGGACTATCTATGCTTTCAAAGCATTTATAAGCAGTGCCTCAAAGCTAACACAAGTCTCAGTTATTCTCTCAACAGAAAAGGGAAATAGACACAACACAAAGTGATAAAGAACATTAATATGTAGCACAACTGTATTTGTTCTTAAACAATAATCCCATTTTTAGCTGCCCTGCTTATATGAATGATGTAGCCAGCACGGCTTAACAGGCTGTGTGTCCTGCTTGGGTGAATGGTGTAGCCAGCAATGCTTCTTTCCTTCTTTCTCTTCTTCCCTTTCTTCTGCTTGGATGAATGATGTCTGTGGGTCCTGCTTGTGATGACTGATGTACCATAAATGACATGAACTTCCATTTAATTCCTGAGCATTATGATTAAGTGCAGCTGGAGAAAAAGGGGAAAAGTGTTGACAATGAGGCGATTCAAAGTGCTTCACATAAAATTGTTAAAGAATCGAAACATGATGCAGGAGAAAACGTGATTACGCACGATTAAGAACATTCATTAAAACATTAAGAAGGAGGTCGAGGGCGGTTGCAGTTTAGGAATTAGAATGCAGTAGTGGGATGCATAACTTGATTAATGTCCTTGAATCTGGTGCAATTAAAAGGCAACCGCAAACAGAAAAGTCTTCAATCTGGATTTAACGGAGCTGAGGATTCCAGCAGACTTGCAGCTTCAGGGGACCTTGTTCCCGATAATTGGAACATATTTGTTAGGGATCTTTGAGCTCCGATGATGTCTGAGGCATTGGGGTGCACGTAGGAGGCATAAACTGAGGATGACCGACACCCCACTTGTTTTAGTGGAGCCGTAGATTGGCCTTGTATATTAGGCTCGTTCGAGATGAGCCAGTTCTGCGCAGAATCGATCGGCGGCGATCGGCGCGCAATGCATGCCGGTTAGATTTGTGTCCGACTTGCTTCCGACTTGCTCTGACGTCATGCACACGTGGTCAACGATACTCTCACGAGACTAAGCCGACCGTTGATTTCAGAAGCAGGCGCTGCAGTGGCTCTCCCCCGACTGCTTGGCCCAGTGCATGATGGGAAACGCCTGGCTCTCGCCACATCAGAGAGCTGATTGGCTCTTAGATCTGACAGCAAACACCACGTGTTGTAGAAAATTCGTATTTTATGTGTAGTTGGAATACTTAACCCTGGATTGTTGACTATTAGTCTCATGTTTGATCTAAAAACATTTATTGTGTGGTTGTTAATACAAAATCGTATTTATACAACACACATCAAAACTACTAGTAATGTATTTCACAGGCAGACATCAAAAGACCAAAGGATGCAGCTACACACTCATTTTTACATAAATATATATTTATAAACACATATAATAAATCCAAACGTGATCTGTAAACTACAAGTAAACAAAAGTTCGGAACTAACAGGAAGTACTTTTTTCTGTGACTTCCTGCGTATACACAGCTGGCAGCTGACAACTGTCCGACTTGATTGCAGTTTTTTGTCAACGCCTCCTGCTGCGGCCGCTGCTCTCGTCTGGATTCCAGGCGAGGCGCAGCTCTAACGAACGAGCCTAATGTTTGAGAGAGGACTGAAGTGAAAAGTTAGATCTGACAGGTGACGTCCATGCTGGATCGGATGAATTAGCAGCAGTGGTAAATCCTCCGCTCCTTAGAAACCTTAAAAGAAGAACTAGGAAAACGTTGTCCAGGAGGGAATCCACGTAGGAGAAGAACGCTCCCTAGTGTTAATGGTCTTAAGCTGTTAGTTATTTATTTTATTTTGCAATATGGAGAGGGTAATGTCTTTAACCTATGTAAGGAGGTGAACCTTTTGTAATTCTTCTTAACGTTCTGCTGTCGCGCGGGCGCCCATTTCAACTATACACTGTACATTCCGTTGTACATTCCGTTGTACACTGTACATCTATTTATAGTTCGGTATGAGTGCCATATGTTTCTGGAAACCTACGATTCTTGTGATTCCAGCTGTCCACTCTGTTTCAACATCAGACCACCACAGCAGCTACAATCAATACTTTTGTCAGACAACAACAAACAAACAAGCGATTTGAAAATCAAGACAACTCACCGATGACGCCTCATATTGATCCATAAATCCATAATATTCCAACAAAAACGGCGTTGTTACGTCGTAAAGGTCCAATAAAAATAAATCCCATAAAAGATTTAGTCCAAAAATGAAGCCAATGAAATTGCCTAAACAAAGATAGGCGGGAAGAGGGGGGGGCAAATAATCCCAACAGCCTTCAATTTGATGAGAAGAGCAGCTGCTGTAGAGCTTCAGTCTGAAGTGTAAATTAGCATAAAAATGCATTTATACTTAATTTTCTCTATGTCAGCAATACTGGTAGTATATATGAATAGTACCTATATAAGTTTGCAAGACTATAAGCCTTTTTAATAGGTATATAGTATATATATCAGGAATATTTTCAGTCTCAAAATGAAAAAACGCCTAGACATTTCATTAGAAAAACATGTGTAAAATATTAATTTTCTGTGATATTGTTATCAACTTTTTACTTAGACTAGAAAAGGCTTCAGGCTATGGTCCCATTGTGTTTTCCAGTCCATACGTCCCATTTATAGTCATCTACAGCAGGGGTGGGCAAACTTTGTGGCTCAGGGGCCACATTGAATAAAAAAAATTGACAGACGGGCCGGGCCAGTATTAGATGGATGGAGAGTGTTTGTGTGAACCTGTCACGGGAGGACAATGTTGCAGACCCAAATGCAGACCACATGAGAGTATGAGTATCTGGTAAAACAGATTATTGGAGCCAAAGGGAAGGTGGGGAGCCTGTGGTCCGCCACAGGGGGTGCTGGGCGGTGTGAGACCCGTGGCTCTACACTTGAGGACGGCGAGGCCAGCAAGGGGCGGTGTGAGAATATAACGTAAATGACTCAGCGGGCCGTAGTTTGCCCACCTCTGCTATAGATGAACAGTGGAAATAATTCAACATGAAACTTCCACAGATGATTACTTATATTAATCATCTGAACACAGGATATATATCAAAATCAATATCAACATTAAAATTAACCCATGGTGGTCATAAATGTAATTAATTAATTATTAATTAATTATGAAGGAGTTGTTGTCTTGTGCCATGATGTGAAGTGATGAAATAAAGAGTCCATTGCAAAAATTAATGAGGACACAGATAAAGAAAATGAAGAGGAAATACAGAACATGAAGTTGATCAAATAATGAAGAATTTGTGACAAGAGCAAATATTTTGAGTACGAGCTATTATATTGTTTGGACGGAGCAAAAAACGAAAACTTTTTGAAACAGAAAGAGCTAAACTGAAATGGCTGTGCACTCTTTGCAGATAAAGGTCAAGCAGTAATAACTATAAAGATCTTTGTGTATTCTGTGATGAAAGTGACACATTGCTCCAATTATATATATATATATATATATATATATATATATATATATATATATATATATATATATATATATATATATATATATATATATATTACTTTATGTGCACAAAGCCATCTCAGTGCACTTCTCTTGACTGTGTGTTTATTGTGTCCACTGAGGCTACAGGTAATCTCAGTGGGCTGTGACTATTTTTGGAGGATTTGTTGTCTGTCTTGAACCGCTGCTCTCTCACGACTACACTGACACTGTTTGTAAACTTAGTGTTACTATTTGTGGAAAGACATTTCAAAGCTCAGGATTAAGCCGCAACCCTTCAAAGACAATGACGTAATTTGAATTGAAACATTTTATATTATTGTACACAACAGGACATTTATAGATAGAGGTACATTTCCAATTCACTGAAGCTCTACATCTTATAGTGATGAATATGTCTAACAATAACTGATCAAGTCTCAAGGTCTTGACTTCAACCAAACCGATAAACATCCCATGCATGTGTAACGGCCATTGTTTCTCTTAGCAGATCTTGAAGGAAGTCAGTTTGAAGTCCCCTGCGATTTTGATGTAGCTGATGATGTCCATGCCATCACGGTTGGGAAACTGGACTTCATGTCCATCAGGAAGCTCCACTTCAAACATGTCTCCAGTCAGCTTCAACACCATCTAAAATAGAAAAGAAACAGTAACACCTTTTAATTTTTAGCAGACATCTCAAAACGTCTCCAAACCAAATCTACCTGCATGGCTAAATATCACTAAAGGTAATTGAGGAAATCTGTTTCTTGTGATTTAGGGTAAACTGACCCATTAAGCATTTAAAAAAATGTCAATTAACTTCCACAGCTTTTTTTTTCTCTTCACAAAATACACACATTCTCATTCCCTTCAGTCAGATTGCCTCACCTTGACATCAGCGCCCCTCTGAAGGGGGTTGCTTATTTCCCGTTTCTCATCGCCCCAACAACCAGCAGCCTTTGAGTTGCAAACAAGAACGGCTCCGTCAGTGTCATCATGGAAACGAGGGTTAAAGTGCAGGGCCAGGTCGTCTGCACCACAGCCGAGATCGATCTGGAATCTGAGTGGATAAGAGATTACTCAATTGATGTGGTCTTAATATTGAGATGTTTGCTGAGCTTGAACCAATATTATAATTATCTAAGTTAAAAGTCACTTTTATTCCAGTTTTCCACAATGCATCTGCTTAAACATCACCATTGAATTTGATTCAGTGAAGAAGCCAATATAAAACAAATGTTATGTTTGGTTGGCTCACCTCTCAGCATCATGCGGAATTATCCCCTTTACTTTCAGCTGATCTCCAGCTCTTATGTTCACATTCTTCAATTCAAGTTGCTGAGAAACACAATTGTGCAATTCAGGGTTACAAACCATTTAATTAGAAAATAAAAGATTGCTGCCATAATGGCACTTGTGTTTTTATTCTACAAATTACAGAAGCAAAGTGAAGAACAAAGCAGTCAAACTTACCATGCTCATTTTGGGTGCTGGTGTTGGTGGACAGTCCTGGAGCAAATGGAAGATGTAAGAGGACGGTTCTTGGCACACAAGCAGTCTTCTGCCCTAGAAGACAAAAAGAAAGAAGCCTGACTGTGACGTTTCACCTAATTTATAATGTGAAGCACGAAGGGTTCAGTGAAAGGACATTGAACCGTTGCAATGTGACCCGTTGACTTTTCCAAGAGCTATTTAAATATATCAATATTTTTGATTGGGAGCCATTGTGCACGTTGAGGAAGGTCTGCAACACATGACTGATTACATTGGAACAAAAGTACAACCTACCAGAGTACACTGTCCCTGTTTTAACCAGTCTGTTGAGGTGATCCTATAAATTAAAGAGCATTGCTCCCTGTGCATAATCATTCAAAATACATTATAAATTAATAAAAATAAGTTTATATTGCTCTACTATTTATTATAGGCTCTTTTTCACAATAATGCTGGATGTCTCTTTAATAATTAATTGTATTTTTAAAGATTTTAAAGATTATTTTGTAATACTCTACCAATCTCTCCTGCCTCTTCATCTACTTTTATCACCTCAGTAAAACCTACGGGGTGATAGGCCTGATGTCCGCCTGATCACAAAGTGGAGATGACGGTTAAATCGAGTGTATTGGAATCAAGTGTGTGTCGCTCTGAATGAGTATAAGTAACTTAAACACAAATCAATTATGCGACCGAAAACTAGCTTTGGCTGCACTCCGTCTGACGTTAGCCTCGCCTTTAACGTCATAGCGGACGTGATCACTTTATTTTGAAAGTATATACCGGAAGTGCTGTCATGTTTGAATTGACGCTTACTTACTCTGTCCACTGGAGGGCAGTATTGGACGTCGTATTTAAGTAGTGTGGAACTGCGACCATAACCGTACATTAACATCGTCATTGGCTGGGGTCATATGACCGATGCAGACAATTGAATGTTGAAATGTTATTGTTGACTAACAAACTACCGTACTGGAAGAATATCGGTCACGTAGCCATCGCCCTACTCGTCGAAATGGCTCAATTAAGTGTATTTTCTTAAGTGACCATTCTGTTATTTCATTTCGCATGGCTTCAGTTCGAGCACTAGAGTTTGAAAGTACTACCGTAAGTGTAGTAGGTATAGTTTGACGAAATGAATATGCTGCAGTTACCGACTGTGACCACTGGAGGGCAGTAAAACCCCAAGATTATACCTTGAAGGCTTCTTGGAAGGAATTGCATTATCGAAATATTGGTTGTATATATAACCTATATATAAAGTATACATCAATGCAGAAAGAAAAACAATATATAGGTAATTTATCTGTAGTATTCTGTCTAAAAACAACTAGTCAATATCTATATAAGTTGTTATACGTAAACAACTTCCGCTATGCTACCGGAAGTGACAAAAGAAAGTAAACAGAGGAGCTGTGGATCCAGAAATTAAGATAATTGCGACTAAAGGCAGCGATTTAAAAACACGTTGTGCTTTGTTTGCATACTACGTGACGTTTGTATGTGAAACTGGTGCTACTTCTGACAAAGGTAATTAATTTACGGCGTGTTTCCTTTTCATCTTCCAAATAGCCTCACGTTACTCAGCTAGCAGCTAACGTTACTACGCCTTTTTATGTTTATCTCTGTCCATGCAAAGACATATCAGTCGTGTGTTTTGACCGCATTGATACGATTGTACGTAGTTTAACTGTTACACGTATTCAGACTCATCTAACGAGCCAACGTGGTAACTTTAGTTCGCATGCACCGAAAGCAACCAGCTGTTCACCAGCTGCTGCAGATCTGACATGGAGGCGATCATCTGCTTTATTGTGGGATCAGCTCCACCTCACTATTGTTGTGTTGCCCACCAGCATGCGCTTGTTTCTGTCTTCTCTCTTAATAACGAGGTGTTGTTGTGATCACTCGCAGGTTCACAGGGACAGGACTGACTCTGGCCTGCAATGTTCACAGACATGGATTATGAATTGGAAGAGGACAAACTGTGAGTCACACTTGTGTTTTCCCTTTACAGGATCTGAGCCGTTCGGTCGTGTGTGTCAGTGTGTGTCATTGTTAAGCCTTCAGTTCATACAGTCACTGACAAACCAAACCACGCTGAGATCTCACTAAAACCTTAAAACAGGAGCTGAGCCCAAGTCCTGATATGAACGTTGCACTCATTCCTCCCATTAATGAACTAAATGTTCATGAACGTGTAGGATTTTATACTATACAGTTGTACCGGTTCAACTGAATGCTACAATTCTCAATGTATCGTGTTTTCTCCTCAACAGTGGGATACCAACGGTACCTGGCACTGTGTGTTTGAAGAAAGACGCTAATAACCTTATTGGGATCAGCATTGGTGGCGGGGCACAGTACTGCCCTTGTCTCTACATTGTCCAGGTTTGTACACAACTGAGTTGATCAGGTCTGTAAGGTATAACATGTAAGAACATACAGTGTTTCTGTGTCATCGGTACCTGTTTTAAATGTGGTTTCTGGTGTCTTGCAGGTCTTTGATAACACCCCAGCAGCTCTGGATGGGACACTGGCAGCAGGAGATGAAATCACAGGCGTGAACGGAAAAACAGTGAAGGGAAAGACCAAAGTGGAGGTGGCCAAGATGATTCAAGCTGTGCAGGTACACACATGGATGGATTCACAGCTCTGAGTCCCACCAGGAAAATGCTCCGGTGGCTTATTACTAACTTCTTCCACAATGTTTTAGATCTACAATCTAGATTTAGAATAATAACTCCACATCACCAATGAGTCAAATTTAAGCACCGATGGACATGAATAGAAACATGCAAAAGGAATCAAACATTACTTACATTTCTGTTTCCCACCTAAAGAAATAGTTTACTGACTGGATGCAAAACCACCATCAAACTGGTAGAGAGGGACTGTACTGGCTTGGTGCTGCAGAGGTCGGGACAAAAGCTCCGTCGCCTTTAGCGTAACGTCACCAGTGGAGAGTGGCTGTGTTTTTTTTGGCATCCATTGTTCGCGCCCAGAAAATTCCATGACTTGACATGACTGCATGTCGGATTAAAGACGAGGTGCGACGCGGGATTTAAAGGATTAGAATGTGCCGCTGTTTCCCATTCAAAGCAAATTAACGTGCATGTGACTTTCACCCTCGGCACCACGAAGCTGGAAAAGCTTGCACATTATCAGTTTAATAAACGCACTTCTGGTTCATTTTTATAAGATACAATTAATGTTGAATATAGTTTGTTTTCTAGAGATGGTCTACTTTTAAATATGACATTATGTTTGTTGTTGTTGATTCAACTGTGTGTCTTGTGATTATGTTTCCACAGGAAGAAGCCGTTATCCACTACAACAAACTGCAGGCTGACCCCAAACAGGGGAAGTCGCTGGATATAGGTATCTCTTCTTTTCCTCGTGATTCAGTGTTTGTTATTTTACTGCACGTGGCTTATGTATCATAACGCTTTGAATTGCTTTCTTCCTTTATCACAGTAAATTTTGCTCAGTGCCGTTTGTGTCCACTAAACACATCCGCTGTGTCTTTCAGTGCTGAAAAAAGTAAAACATCGCCTGGTAGAGAATATGAGCTCAGGCACAGCCGATGCTCTTGGACTCAGTCGAGCTATTCTATGCAACGGTGAGATTATCATGACGAGCATTCTGATTGTATTAGTGCATCTATGTAGCTCGACATAAACTCAACTCGTGGATTTACTTTGCAGATGGACTGGTCAAAAGACTGGAGGAGCTGGAGAAAACAGCAGAGCTCTACAAAGGTAAAGAACAAAACTGGCCTTCAGTGAACTAAAGTGTTGTCGTTTAGTGTGATAAGTAAGGTAACTGGTAATGTGATGTTTATATCAGAAACATTGTGGTAAAGTGTGTGTCATTATTCTGTTTGCTCGTAGGGTTGATGGAGCACACGAAGAGACTGCTCAGAGCTTTCTTTGAGCTTTCTCAAACTCACAGAGGTGAGTCACTTTAAACCCTTAAAAAACGACCAGCAAAGAAGAAAAGCACAAACCTTATCCTCTCAGTCTATCTGAGCACTCTGATGTACCTGACTGGTATTTTAAAATCTACCCCTCCAGCGTTTGGCGACGTCTTCTCTGTCATCGGGGTGCGAGAGCCTCAGGCTGTAGCCAGCGAGGCTTTTGTGAAGTTTGCTGACGCTCACCGCAACATTGAGAAATACGGCATTCAGCTGCTGAAGACCATCAAACCCGTGAGTACAGATTCACAATTCTGAACCCTCGGATCAAACGTGTTTCTTTTTTCTTCGCAAACATTTTGGAATGGAAGTACAAAACACACGCACTCTCATGGCATGACTCACCACATCATATCCTGTTGTGCAGATGCTCCACGACCTGAACACGTACCTTCACAAGGCCATTCCCGACACCAAGCTCACCATCCGCAAGTACCTGGATGTGAAGTTTGAGTATCTGGTAAGTTCTGGTGCCATGTGCAACATCGAGTCATCACTTGTGAATCTGCCGGACTTGGTTCACTCTCAGTCTAGGGAGTCTATGAATGACCGTCTGAACTCTGTGTCTTCCAGTCGTACTGCCTGAAGGTGAAGGAAATGGATGATGAAGAATACAGCAGTATTGTGAGTTCTCGTTTTCATTGTATACACAAGCTTTAAGGTTTGCCAAAGGAAAAATGTGTCTTGTTGCGTCTCCCAGAGGTTTTTTGCACTCCTATCATCTGAAGCAGTGATTGGTGTGCTTCCTCCTGCAGGCCATGGGAGAGCCCATGTACCGCGTCAGCACTGGGAACTACGAGTACCGCTTGGTGCTGCGCTGTCGGCAGGAGGCTCGCACCCGCTTCGCCAAGATGAGGAAGGACGTTCTGGAGAAGATAGAGCTGCTGGATCAGAAACACGGTCTGTTGTTGTTGTTGTTGTTGTTGTTGTTGTTGTTGTTTCCATTTCCCTACTCGGCCCGTTGTAAACTGGCACTAGTGGAACACGGGTACATCTGTGTGATCGGCTTCTCTCTATTCACCAGGAATGGGACAATGTCTGTCACTCACTCCCAAAGCACATTTTAACAGTGTTAGTTTTTCACTTAAGTTGATGACTATCGAGAGAATTTCATATACTTTTTGCCAAAATAATATTGGATGCATTTAATAATTAAGAATAAATACACTGATTAATTTTTGGGATTTAGTCTGCCAGAATGCACAAATAAAAGGTGCAGAGAAATGTAAAGATATTGATCAGAAAAAAGTCCTACAATGATGAATTGTTCCCGAGGAGAGCCACGGCAGCCCGTTCAGACATTTAATCTCATATAATCTGTCCCTCAAACAGTAACACTTTTACCTGTTGACCCCATCGTTTTCTAACTCTTTTAGCTCATTCTCTTCACGTTCTTTATTTATTTATTTGCCAATATTCAGCTTCCCTTACCCGTCTCTAAATGTAATAACGTAGATTATCCACTCTTTTCCGTCCCTCTTCTTCACCTCCAGTCCAGGACATTGTGTTCCAGCTGCAGCGCTTCGTCTCAGGCATGTCCCACTACTATGACGAGTGCTACGCCGTCCTGAAGGAGGCGGATGTCTTCCCCATTGAAGTGGACCTCTCCCGCACCATGTTCAACTACGGAAGCCCGTCATTGTCCTACGCCGGAGATGAGGACGAGGAGGAGGAGGAGGAAGACGGAGGAGAGGAGGGACGGAGCAGCACAGAGAGACGAGCAGAGAATGGTGCTGAGAAACTGATCGATGACGAATGACAGTGAGTGTGTGTGTCGGTGTGTAGGTGTGTGTTCTTCAAGCAGCGATCTTTGCAGTGGATTATAGCGGTTTAAACGTTAAATACTACAAAGAATTGCTGCTATAATGCTGTATGTTATTCTTTTGGTGCCGTTTCCTTCTTGGGATACTCTCACATCAACAGCTTTGTGATTATTTTACGATAGCAACTTTTGACTGTCAACTTTCTCTTTAAAAGAAAAGAAAAAAAGACGACGTCCTGCTTTCTGACGTCCCCTCCACACATAATGTCATTTCTTAATGACTGTGAGAGAGACACGACTACAGATGGCAATTTTAATGCAGCAGAATATTAGTAATATAATAATAATAATAATAATAATAATAATAATAATAATAATAATAGTAGTATTTATGTGATCATGAGATTATGAAGTGTGCCTTCTTTGCTCTTAATGAAGCCTCATGGGCCTGGGCTGCGTGTCAATGTGCATATTGTGGATTGTTTAAGTTATATATTGACATTAACTTTGTTTTTTGTTATTTTCTTTGCTACAAACAGGGATTTATTGAGCTACCTAACATTATATTTTGTGTTAAGTGACACTTTGCTTTAACAAACAAATGGCAAATGATACTACTGGCTACACTACTGAAGGTATTGCTGAAGATAATGACTGAATGAAGTTTGTTCCGTGAGGCCGTTACATTCCTTTGTCCTCTTTTCTTTTCTATTCTTCTGTTGGTTCACAAGGGACAGCCTGTATTTTGCCACAGTGTCTAGCTCTGACGAGCTTCACAACCAAAGTCTATTTTTTGTGTCTTTCAATCTGTTTCATCTCCTTACACTGCATGTTTCAAGTTATATATGTGTATGTTTTTTTTCTGTAACACACCTGAATTGCTCTCTTCTCGTCAACAGCATGTTTGTTTTTTTCACTTTTACAATGCCCCTGGTAGTGTTTCTGTTTAGGAGGAGAGAGGTAATGGACACACAGAGCCTCGCAGAGCTTTACCACTGTGTGAAAATCATAGATGAGGAAAAAACATACAAACACTACATGTAAATAACTATGTACAAAGGGAAAGGGTGTAAAAACTGTTGTTTGAAGTTTTATTGTCATTCCCACTTTATTTATTCTTTTTGTCAAAGTATATTTTAAACCTTTTAATTAGATAATTGAATTATATTTTATAGTCAATATAATTATCCTCTTCTGTGGCTCCTGGTTGCCTTCAGGGGGAGAAGAGGATCTTGTGCATTTTCACGATTTACTATTGAGAGCACTAAGGGGGAAGCAATCACATCAGAAAACACTGTTCTGCAGTCATCAACGACTACATCATCTGTTGACTTAAATAAAGAATAAAAACATTGGTTTATATTGTCTTTTTCTGATTAACTGGAATGTAATGAATCAGGAGCTACTGTGTTATCTTACACAGATCCTTGTCACTTAACGTTGCAGCATATTGGATTAGATGAGTAGAAACGTACCTATCGGGATGCACCATTTATTTAAAAAAAAAAGGGATTTAACTCATTTACTGTCGTTATATGAAAAGTGTATGTGGTTTTGACTTCCTAACTGGTGTGCTTGTGGTTCCGCTAAGCCCCAGTGGCCTAATGGATAAGGCACTGGCCTCCTAAGCCAGGGATTGTGGGTTCGAGTCCCATCTGGGGTGGACTTTTCTTACATTTTTATTGTGAGCCTATAGTGGAAATAGAATAAAATGGGCAGAAATGGACTTGAGCTATTGCCTATGACACTTAGTGCTAAGTGTAATTTTCTATTGCAATAACAAATCCCTTTAAAAGGGCATGTTATGTCGTTCCCTTTCCTCAGCAGCCGATCAGGAAACGCTCCGCTCAGTTTACTCTCTGTCCCTTCGCCATATCAGATTTTCTCTTCGCCTCCACCACGTCTGACCGATCCGCGTCTCAACTCTGCAGTTATATTCACTGTAAACGGCATTTACACAACAATGCTTTTAGCAAAGAGGCTGCATGTCTTTCTGTTATTTATTGTGGCTTCGACCTTCGCCTCCGCTGACAGTAAGTACGCCGAGTTTATATAAAATCACGGGTTGTTGTTGTTTCAGGATCGCATCAGGATTTAACAAAAAGTGGTCCGCTGTAATCAAGCAGCAATGAACTATGACTGACTCTGGGGACTATTATGAATTAAGGTGTGTCTGAAATGACTGCTTGAAGTGAATAGCCTGTTCTCTTTACCTAACGTTACGACACAGGGTAATCCCCACACCCACGAGGGATCCTTCCACTCATGTTTAGTTTAGTTTAAACCTAAATACATTGTAACATCAGCAAATGTAGAAACATGTAGACGGCAAAAGGCGAGAAAGAAGAAATGCAGACATGCAGGGTGAGATATTTTTAGTAAATGGGACAATCTAGTCTTGTGACCCTTAATAGATGATTTATTAAGCTAAATAAACTTTACAAACGCAATGCACTGATATACTGCCATGCAATTAGTAAAGGCCTTCATGAGCAAGATATAAGTGCATTGGTATATTTACTGCACTTAAATTGCATTCTAGGAGTCAATGTCCCCAACTTCATTTTTCTTCATTTTTCTTTCTTTTCAAAGACTGTTGTGACCTTATACAACCGTTTTGTTTGGATGCCCTCTTACTGCAATGGTGTATGATTTCTTCTCAGAGGTGACAACAGCCACAGTGTACTGGGACCCCCAACACAAGGTCGTCCTGCTGAAGGAAGGGGTGCTGGAGACGGAAGGGGATGCGTACGGTTACCTGAATGACACCATGTCACAAACGGGCTGGAGTGTCCTAGAGATCCGTGCCGGGTATGGGAAGACCCCTGAAACTGATGAGGTGACTTTCTTCCTGGCTGGCTACCTCGAAGGCTTCCTCACGGCCCAGTAAGTGTGATGAACGTGCTGTCGGGCTCACTTTTCCTATACAGTCTTCGTCATATTACAAGGAGTTCATGCCTATATCTCAACATCTGATAATCAAAACAAGACAAATATCAGTAATCAAATTGGTGATCGGTTGGTTGGTATGTTGATCAGTATGATGCTGATGAGAAACTTTGATGAGCTTTGACCTTTGTCACCTGTAACAATTAAGAAATGATTGACAGCACCCTCACAATGCAGTAAAAACACAAAGTCTTCAGGATAATAACCTACTGACTAATCAAACAGCATTGAACACACTGTTTTTAACAACTACTAGATTGTTGTTAATGTTTGTTAACAGCAGTCACAACTGTTGCTTTCCCCTTGTTCTGATCCCACTGTTCCCCTGGGATCCTACGTTGTATATAAAAACAACAAAGTCATCATCCATTTTTCTTAAATACCCTTTTTTTACCCCACCCCTATTGGTTTAATTGTCTAGTCCAACTCCCCACACTCCACATAACAAGATACATGGCCCATGTGCTGGCTGTTTGCGTCCGCTTCCCATCTCTCTATGCAAAATCCCAAAATATGAAAATTGCATTCTTTACATAATGGACCCGCTAAAAGTGATAAGTTATAATGTCAAAGGCCTCCATAGCCCCGTTAAGAGAAAGACAGATGAAACAAGCCAACTGTCACATTGCATTTCTCCAGGAAACCCATTTATCTGATGCTGAACATGAAAAGTTGAGAAGGTCGTGGGCAGATAAAGTATATTACTATCTTAGTTAATGGATTAATTGATGAGGAAGCATCACTCATAAATGTATGTGCACCTAATGAAGACGAGCATGGCTTTATCAGAACATTGTACAATAAGATCCTACAATACAGTACAGGGCTACTACTCCTGGGAGGGGACCTGTATTGCGTAATGTCACAACTAATGGACCGACAACCTGTCTCTAAAGCTCCACTCTCTAGAATGACCACGCACCCGTGGCATTAAAATGAGACATAGGCCAAAGACCAACATCAAAACACTGGAGACTTAATGCAGCTCTCCTTAATGATGAAGAATTTGCCGCCATTATTACAGCAGAACTCAAGGAATACTTGGATATCAATACCTCAGCCGAAACAACACCTCTTACACTGTGGGATTGTGCTAAAGCATACATCAGAGGCCGCATTATTTCATTTGCTTCTGCTAAGAGAAGAGGAAAAGAGGCTAGAAAGAGAGAATTGGAAGATAAAATAAAAGACGTAGAACATAAACATAAACAGCCAAAATCAGATAAAATTGAGGGAAGTTTAAGATTCGCGAACCAAAAATACTATGAACACGGTAACAAAGCAAGCAGATTATTACCATTTAGATTCAGAAAACAGCAATCATCTAATACAGTACAGAAAATACAATCAAAAGAAACTTTTGTTCCAAAACCAGATAAAATAGCGGAGTTTTACAAATCTTTATACAAAAATACGGATACCTGCTCTGATAATGCAAAACTTAGAGTTCCTAAATCCTATAAAATGTACTGAATTGACAGAATCAGCAGCCAAGGAATTAGATGAGCCTATTGAGGAATGGGAGATCAAGCATAATAATAATAAAAATAATAAAAGCCAGGACCAGATGGATTTATTAATGAATTTTATAAAACCTTCAAGGATTTGTTAGCACCACTGTTGCTAAAAGCATACCACCATGCATTAGAATCTAAAACCATGGCACCGTCTTGGACTGAGGCAACTATGGTGGTAATTCATAAGGATGATATTCAATAATCATCCATCCTGATCAGACGGGATTCATCACCGGAAGATACTATGGCGATAACTTACGACGCTTATTAAACATATTATCTCATCAAAAAGAAGAGAAATTGGAAACAATGATTATGTCCCTAGATGCTTGGAAAAAAGCATTTGACCAGGTATCATGGCAATATTTATTCCAAACACTAAAACGGTTAAATTTTGGCCCCAACCTTTTAAATTGGATACAAACATTATATTCATCACCATAAGCAGCTGTTAAAGTTAACGGATATAGATCACAAAGGAACGCGGCTGCAGACAAAGCTGCCCTTTATCTCCCCTGCTGTTCGCAATTAGTATTGAACCCTTGGCCCAGCTCATCCGAGATGATGATAAAATAAAAGGAACTGTAATACATAAAGAAGAGCATAACATATCCCTTTATGCTGATGATGTATTATTATATCTGACGAAACCTGCATCAACAATACCACCTTTAAAGGAACTCATCTCACAGTATGGATACTACTCAGGATACAAGGAAAATGTGGAAAAAACAGAGGCTATGAATGTCAACGGTAACATCTCAAGAAGTGTAAAACTCCAAAGTGGATTTAAATGGCAAAAAGACAGTTTAAAATACCTGGGCATATACATCCCCCCATCCTTACATAATTTATATGAGGCCAATTATAGTAAAATAATTCAGTGCATTGATAGTGACCACGCTCCCTTAATATTGAGAAAAATGTATGCCCTGAGCCCTTACAAATATTGCCTTTTTTAGATAAACCCATAAAAGAAGTGAGAGAGAGGACTAAGATTACTCTTAAAATCTGGAAAAAATTACAGACGGCTTTTGGGCTTCCAAAGTTAATTTCATTATTAACAAGCATTGGATCTATGAAGACCTTCACACCTAACAATCTAAACACAGGCTTTAGAAAGTGGTCAGACATGGGACTGGTTCACCTGCACCAGCTATTTAATGAGGACAACCTCAAGACATTCAAGCAGTTGAAAAACGATTTTGATCTTCCCAAAACTGATTTTTTTCAGATACCTACAACTGAGAACTTTTCTAACAACACACAAAGAGTGGGGAAAGCTTGTGAAATGTACGACTCTAGGAAGGTTTTTAATAGAAATTCAGATGGGGAACAAAACTAAGAAAACAATAAGTAAACTATATAACATATTTCTATCTATGAATTTGCATAATTCCCAACAGATAAAGCAGAGATGGGAAGCGGAAATGAACAAGACCATACCACAGAATTCCTGGGAGGAAATATGCACAGAGGCACACAGAGTTACAAACTCAAACACCTGGAGGGAATATAAATGGAAAATAATCACCAGATTCTTCAGAACTCCAGAAATAGTAGCCAAGATGGGCCCAACACATTCCAACGTATGTTGGCGGAATTGCGGAAGCGCTGCCAATCACACACACATATTCTGGTTATGCTCCAAGTTAAATGTATACTGGAGGGAAGTCTTTGATGCCCTCAAAGAGATATTCCAACAAGACATCCAACAAGACCCCACAGTAGCAATATTGGGAGTGATACCTGAAGGCCTGGGCGGGAGGGCCAAAAAATACCTCCTCAACATACCACTAACAGCAGCATTGAAGGGTATAACCATCAGATGGTTAAAACCGGATCCCCCAACATACGATATATGGATCCAAAAAGTATGGGACATCTATCAAATGGAGCAAATCACATATTCATTAAGGCTCCAGAAGCCTATATTTAGTAAACGATGGAGTCCTGTCGCACCATTATTATTACAATGAGGTGATTATTATATGTTGCTTAGCCCTCTGGTAGAACTGCTCTCGCGAACTCTCTCTACACACACACACATACACAATCCTCTCTGGAAAGCACATATAGCACATACAATACTACACTCGGGAGTGGACAATTATTGGTTCTTCATCTTATTTAAATTATTTATTTATTTAAATTATTATTTGTATTTATTTATCCCATCTTTTCATTATTATTATCCTTATTTCCCCTCTTTTGTTTTCTCTTTTTTCTTGGAGTGACCACCATTTGATGTTTGTCGTTCTTTCTGTGTGTTGTACACTGTACCTGAATATCATGTGTACCAAGACATGCAACGGAAAAATTGACAAAGAATGTGACTGTTTGAAAATATATGCTGTTGTTATGTTGTTGAAAACTAAATAAAAAGTGAGTTGAAAAAACAACACACTGTTTTAACATTGTAAATACTGTATTTTTGTCATTCTGATTACATTATTTTATAATTCATACATACTCTTTCTCCCCAGGCAGATGATAGACCACTATGCCAACATGTATCCACAGCTGATCCACGACCCAAAGATCCTCGGCCCACTTCAGAGTTTCATGACGTGAGTCTGTTCCGTTTTCCTTTTATAAATTAAAACCACAGCAGCAGCATTTACAGTACATAATCTGAGTCACACAGTACAGTCATCATCTCTCATATCCTCTTCTCAGAGTTTAGTTCAGCAGAAACTGTGGCCAGATAGTTAAGCTCTGTTAGCTTTCTGTAATGCTGTTGACCAGAGTGTAATGTAGTTCATTCCAAAGAGGATTACATCGTAAAATTCAGCAGGAAAAGGAAACAGAAAATATTATTGTTTGTTTAATTCATTTTGGATTGTTTAGAGAGTGCAATGTTTGTCCTCAGTTCAAGTCAGTTCATTAACATGTATCTGTTGGACTCTGTGTCTGCAGAGCTTTTGGTCATGAGCTTAGTGTTTGGTTCTTTACTTTTAAGTGTGAATAATTATAATGAATAAGGTCACTCTTGGGCTTGTAGGAAGCAGGACGCATGGACCAGGGAGCAGATAAAACTGAACAAGAGCTCAGATCCTCTGTGGAAACACGCAGGCTTCATCGTGGCTCAGATGGATGGGCTGCAAGCAGGAGTCGCACACTGGGCAAAGAAACAGGGACAAAAGGTAAGAAGGGCACACAACATTAACATGATCTTTTCATTGCAATTTAACTCTTGTTTAAACAGGCTGTTCTATGAGCATTGAAGCTCTATGGAGGCAAAAACAGTTAAAAAACATACATAAAAGGTAGAAATCAATAGGAAAATAAAGAATAACCAACTGCAATGCATATGTATAGATAAAACGTAGATGTGTCCTAATTAAGAATGAATATATAAGAATGGAATAATCTGAATCTTATTGAAACAAGAAATTCCACTTTTAGATTTGTTTAACGGCTTTAAATACTGCTCCGACAAGTTCTTATTTACGATGAGGAACCTCCAACTCAAACCAAACTTGTGCTGATGTATCACATTTTGTCACTCTGCACTAAAGGGACAAGGGATTGTATGCCTTGTGTACGTATGTGTTGTAGATCAAGAGTAGTAACATATTTTCCAAAGGTTCATTTATGATCCACACTAAGTACACAACACCTTTTCTTGTGCCAATATTGTTATGTTACAATCAATGATTCTCTTAATTGTCATAAAGTTAAACTGCAGCTTGATAGTGCAGATTTGGTGTGACATGTCTCTCAATAGCTCACGAGTTAAGTAAAGTAACAACACTACTACTCTTTTTCATTTGCTGATAAACAGCTGTTTATCTGGCCTCCTTCCCATAGCCGCTGTCCCTGTTTGCCGTCCAGTTCCTGAATGCAGTGGGAGACCTGCTGGATCTGATCCCAGCCTTGGTCCTCACCTCCAACCCTCTCCTCAGAAACATCAAACTTCCTGGCATGGGTCACTGCTCTGCTCTCATCAAGGTCAGAGGTCAAAACCTGTACAGTAAGGAGTGTTCCTCAAAGCCCCTGTTCACAATATGTGTTTAAAATCAGTAAAACATTAACTGTAAACTAGATGATTTACTTAAATGTGCTAAATAACATATTGTGTTCGTGAACATGCGTATAGTGTGGGGTAAGAAACAAGCCTTGGTATCAGAGAAAGTGTTCGCAGATTCCTCTGTCACAAAATACATTTAGTATATTTAACCAGAAATATTGTTCCCTCGTGTGCAGTTGACATATTTTAAGGAGTGCAGTACTGTTCGTGGTTTAACTTATAATCACACCTTTCTTTTTTCCAAAGTATTTGTTCTTCATCAATTGTTTACTTACTTACTCACTTACGTCATTGTTCTTATTGTTTGTGTTTTATGTTTGTTTTTTTATTTGTGAAATTTACATCACATCACACATGCTTGAATTACAATTAATGATGTAGCTGCACCAACATTGTAATTAATTCATTGAAATTAACAATATCCTTAATTTAATATCCTTTTTTTGCTGATTTTGTTGAGCACTGCCAACAATTGTTCTGTACCAGCTTTTGCAAGATAATACTTACCTTGAAATCCAAGATGACATTTTTATGTTGTAGGACATACGTCAAATAGAAAACACTTGTATTCACATATACCTGTAATTTAAAGACTGACATTGTGTTTCATTGGTAATCACCAAACAGCCACACTTCACTGTTTCCCTCTCAGATGCTGCCCGGCTTTGAGAACCTCTTGTTTGCCCACTCCAGCTGGTACACGTACGCTGCTACAATGCGGATCTATAAACACTGGGATTTCCACATCACTGAGCCCCACACAGCCACCGGGAAGCTGTCCTTCAGCAGCTACCCTGGTATGAAGGCCGCAGGAATTCTCCATAACACGAGTCCAATTAGTTTTCCACACAACTGTGGCTTGTCTGTATGTCAGTAATGTCGGTAATAGTCTCAGCTTAATCTTCCTCTTCAGGTTTCCTTGTGTCTCTGGATGACTTCTACCTCTTGGGCAGCGGTCTGATGATGACCCAGACCACCAACAACGTCTTTAACGACTCCCTTTTTGACTCGATCACCCCCAACAGCCTCCTGGCGTGGCAGAGGGTCAGGCTGGCGCACAGTTTGGCACACACTGGAGAAGAGTGGGCAAAAACATTCTCCAGGCACAACTCTGGTTAGTGATTATACATTTTGCACAAATTATTGTAGAAGACATGAAGAGACACAACCATCAATAGGTCAATGACAGTTAAATAAAGACCATTCAAATAAAATGACTGTATACTTATACTACTGCCAACCTTTAGTTTCCCAAAGCGTACCAGTGTATTAGCTCTTTAATTCGTTAATTCCACCTTCCAGGCAGCGATTGGAATACTATTTATATAATATTTATTTCAGCACCAAATTTAAATCAACTAAAGACGATACCTCTGGCTCCGCTTGTGTAGGCACCTACAACAACCAGTACATGGTGCTGGACAGGAGCAAAGTGAAGCTGGGCCACAGTGTTGATGACGGCGCTCTGACTGTGGTGGAGCAGATCCCTGGGCTGGTGGAGTACTCTGACCAGACACAGGCTCTGCGCAGAGGTAACGACAGCTCTTTGTATCCTGTTTTTCTACAGAATTTGTTTCGTTTGCACATTTGTAGAGTTTCTCTTCCCGTCTGCCTTCGTCAACCAAAGGTTACTGGCCGTCCTACAACGTTCCTTTCCACCACAAGATCTACACGCTGAGTGGTTATGAAGAAATGTGGCTTAAGTTAGGAGAAGACTTCTCCTACGATCTCTGTCCCAGAGCCAAGATCTTCCGCCGGGACCAAGCTGACGTCAAGGACCTGGACTCTTTGAAGCACATCATGAGGTCTAATGGTGTGTGGCTCTGCCTCCTTTTGGTACTTTCTGACTCACATCCAGCTAGTTAATGTTTGGCCCACATTTAAAATAAAGATTTACTCGTCAGCCCAGAAGAGGACTTGTGGCCACACATGTAATGTTCCCATTGTTGTTTGTCTGTTTGTTTTCAGACTACAAGAAGGATCCGTACTCCAAGGGTGACCCCTGCAAGACCATCTGCTGCCGTGCCGACCTGAGAGCAGAGAAGCCCACACCAGCAGGTTGCTATGACACCAAGGTAGTGCCCTGTCACCACAGTGATCTTGTATAGTAATAGAGGTCACTTGTAAAATCAAATTCCTTTGAGCTCAGATTTTCTCTGGTCCCTGTGTTGTTCTCCGTCCAGGTGACAGATTTCCTCATGGCTGGGGACTTCCGTGCGGAGGCAGTGAACGGGCCAACGACACAGGACGGACTCCCGCCGTTCTTTTGGGATAAATTCAGCAGCATCAGCCACCAGGGTCTGCCTCAGTACTACAACTTCACCTTCATCAGGATGCAGCCTCTTCTCTTCAAGCCATGAGGTGTGCTCTGTCTGTTTGATGCTTTCAGAGTAGGGAATCATGAGAGTTCAAGGTACAATCTGATGTTTCTTTTGTGATTCACACATCTGTTTACACACTGATGATTTTTGTTTTAATTATTGCTCAAAAGATCTCCATTTGCTTCTCTTTGGCAGCAGCCATGGCAATAAGCGGTAACTGCAGGTGTGTTTGTGGATCTCACTTCCCAGAAACAAACGCTGTGCACCTTTTCAGATTTTTCTTGGCAATGTTGCACACAGACGCACAGTTTGTAACACTGCCAGTGCAAGGGCTTTCATCACTGGTCCATAGGCTCAATCACTATTGTGTGATATCAGTTTAGTCACTATTAATTCGGTGATAGTGACTTAACTGATATTTAAATGAAAATCTTTGAGAACATTTTAATGTTCTGAATTGCGTCCCAAGAAATGCTTTAAAGTTTTTTTTTAAGTTTTCAAGTTTTTTGACCAACAGTACCTCCTTCCACCTGATAAAAAGCAGGACGTCAAACTGCCAATCAGTTTTAAACGCGTATATGTCTCGTGATTTTTTTATTTGGAATACAGTCGAAACCAGGAGTGTTTTTTTATACTTGCAGCCATTTGTGCCTTGAACACTGAGAGCAACTTCATGATATTATAATGTGCAGAATGAATGCACTAAATCAGAGAAAATGTGTAATCTTTTTTTAAATGCTCGAATGTCTTCATAAATGCAAACACCATCATTTCAATGGTAAATTAATACATATATATATATAATACAATGTCATACTCAGGACTGAGACCTTCTCTAATACTGTTATGTATATGACTCTATTTCTTATTTCTGTGCAGAATGAAAATAACTCAGGTTGATATATTTATTACACAAATGTGTTTCTTATGTAATATGTTAATTGTTCATTAAAGTGTTACAGTTGTACCAGCACAGTTCTGTCTTTAATATTGTGCGCCTATCTATATATATATATATATATGGCCATGCAGCTTGATCCGGGTTGGAGCCAGGTCTCTGTGAAGATGTGGGCTCAACAGTCAACGACATCCTTCTGCTCTCATCCATCTTACTTTTTGGCGACCGGGCATCAAACAGCCAGCAGTACACTGGTTAGTGGAGTAGCCTCAGGTACTAGCGGGGTTAGCTTAGCTTCCTAGCTTTCGGCCGTGGGCGATGATCGTCTCAAAGTTATTTGTACTTTGATACAGTCCAATGTTCACCATCAGTTTCTTCATATTGTCATCCAGATTAAGTAAAGTGTGCAGATTAAAACCGTTTCTCCATTTGCTCCCAGGTCTCTGACGAGCTTTCTCCCTTGAAGAGAGTAATTGCACTGGATGAAGATGTGTCTTTAACAGTCTCTGAATCTCCACACTGACATTTGCCATCCGGTTGTTTCCCAATCAGAGCCAGCCCCTTACTATGCTGCAAGCCTCGGCCTGGTTATGACTACTGTATCTTTTCTATTTTAGGCAAAATTGCGAGTTTAAAAATTGGTTTGGGGTGACATTTCTGACCCTCTGCTTGGAAGAGAAGATCCACCCTGACTGGCAAGATTGACCATGCAAGTGAAGGGGCAATGGAAAACCACCAGGTCGCTATTAACAGCACTTTGTAAAGGCCCAGGGCAATCCTGTCGAGTATGCAGAGATTCAGTGGAAATGGAGGAAAAGCGTAACAATCCTTCCATCCACTGTTAAGACAGATTATCCAAACCCAAGGGACCGCCCTGACCCTTCAGGTCAGAGTGTGGTCGAAATCAAGAAGTAATGGAGATAATGAGATGTTGTGGATCCCCAAAGCTACCTCATAATATTGCTTGCGCTATTCTTAGCATGACAAATATTTCAATTTAGGAAACAGTCAATAATAAACAGGCAGTAACATATAGATAGCACATTGTTGCACATACACAGGGCCACACAGCCGCTCATTGACGAAGCCGAGCACCACGTAAGCAAATAGCTTGCTAATTAGCATCTCAATTTCTTACTGCATCATTGACCATTAGTATCATAGAGCCATGAGGAGATAACGACAGACATTATGTCACCGACGCACACTGTTGTAACAAAGTGAGGGGAACTATTCACACGATAAAGTTTGCATCTGCATGCGCACACAGTCTCTGGGACAGAATAGGAGTGGCTTGCTGTGATGTTTGTTATCCTCCATAATTTAAAGTGATAGAAACAATGGTAAATCTACCATTCAATTTTGAATCCAAACTAAGGAGCTTGAAGGTCAGGACCTCTTTGTTTTTTAAACAGAGACACAGTAGCTCTCTCTCAGTCTGCCCCCGGGGACACTGTGATTCACCCTTTCCTCTAAGATGGAGGAACTGAAACTTCTGTTTGGCCCTCTGCATTCATTTCAGAAACGTTCCCTTCACATCCCTCCTTTGTGTCTCACAGTTCTGTTTTCTACTTTTTTTCGGTTTGTGTCACACACACACACACACACACACACACACACACACACACATTTCGGGGAGGGTAACACAGCAGCAGGTCTCCACATTCCTCACCCTGCTCCAGCCATGGCCAGGGAGGACTGTCCAGCTGGCAAAAAGTGGGACAGTCTCGTCGGTGCATGTGTCCTCAGTAAGTCCACGCCCAGACCCGAACCAAAAGCACCAACAGGTGAGTTTCACTGAATGTCTCTGACGTCTCAGTATATTTATCTCCCTCCTGAGCAGAGTTGCTTTGACATATTCTCGTTTCAAAACCTCGTTGAACTGATCTCTAGTTTGACTTGACATCTCTTGACTTGATTTTTATTTAAATTCTTACATTTGAGTGATGTGTTGTTTTCAACTTGACGGTAACGCAAAGTAATCAGGTGATTACACCTGTGTACAGCTCCTAACTCTATGCACTGATTAGTAAAAACATACCAAAATGATTTATTTATCTTCTTAAGGGAAGGCACAGAGCACCCTCTTTACGATAAAATACCGCTGTTGATCTTAATAACACTTTTTTTTTCTTTCTAATTGTCAACTGAGTCAGATTTGATTGACTTGGACTTGCCTGCAGTCCTGCTCCTTTAGGAACTACACAGGCAATCAATGCCGATAAATCCCAGTGTGTGCTCATATCCTAAATAATAACTTTTACAGCTGTTGAGAATGTAAACAATTTTTTATGTTGAGGTAGTTGATCAGTCTGTTCCCCTCAGAGCTGCCTCCTGTGGGCCAGCTGAGATCCACGGCCCCATCTGCACAGGTCCACTCAGTGATGTTGATGAGTCCGGCTCTGTGGATATGTGTAGTGCTGGTCACACTGGGCTCCATTTTGGCTCTCGCTCTCTGGTTTATCATATACAAACGACAGACCAGGCTCAGCAGCAACTCAGGTAAGGACAAACAGCATTGATGATTCATATGATTTATTTTATCTTGTTCTTCATGTATTCATTCTTCAAATGTAGGACAAGATATCAGCATATATAGCAAAGAAGTGTATGATTTAAGCCCCAGAAATGAAAGTTTCACAGATAATAATTGATCCCTCGTATCCTGGGTTAAATCCACCTCAAGACGTATTTTATTAGAGCTGTTTGTGATGTCTTCGTCCAGTGGCAGCCATTAGTGTTGCTGTACGCTGGGGACATAACATGCAGAGTGAGCATCTGTAGTGCATGAAGTATAGAGCATGAGCAGTGTGCAGGAAGTGGGGGCACGTGATGAAGTGTGACGCTCATCACAGTAGAAACTCCACAGTTTCTGTTCTCTTCTCAGGCGTCCCATGGGTCAGCCCTGCTCGCTCACCAGCTATTCTGGTTTCAACACACATCCTTTGGTTAGGCAGGACAAACTGGGTCTCTAAAAAAAACACATATCCTGACAAAAAGACATGCAGAGAGGCAGTAGCAGCAGAATAGATCCCACTCAGTCACAGACTGAAAGAGTTATGAAAGTGTGGTGGACAGAGACATCATATTGTATCCATAAAGCCAGATATTTGAAAGCTGCTAATATCTGAACTTGGTAACTTTTGTGCTTTATATGATAAATATGCCAACCTGATCATGACCATAATTTGAATCCTCTGGAATGCAGCTCCTGTGCAGTTTTAACCCAGTACAATAAAAAGAAAGAAATCTCAGGAATGTTAATAACATCAGCAGTGTGGAGGTGTTCAGCTTTGCCCAATTACTTGTTGTTTCACACATCATTGTTGTTTCACACGTGATGTAATGCAGAACTCTGATGCTTTGCTTATAATGTTTAGAAGTGGTTTTTACACTAGTTGACTAAATATAGAATCAGAAATCAGAGTTCCATACTGGATAGTATCCCAATTAAAAATCCATACACAGATGCATGGGATAAAATTAACACCCTCAACTGCATATTGCTGTCCAAAGAAACTATTTTCGACCCTCTAACACATAAAATGTGTATGAATGTCAATACACATTTTATTTGTATCTATACTCCTAATCTTAGATTGTCCTTTTGCAACATTGTGCAGTTAGTGTACTTGTTAGAAAACACCATGCACAGTGATGTACTATGATGTTTGCTTGATTTTGTTATTATTTTGTTTTTAGGAGGGCTGGGACATTGTATATGGGGGATATTGTTGTACTGGATTGTATGGTATTTGGTCATATGCTATAGCGGTTTCTGTATTATGGGACCACAGAATATAAAACAGTTCTCTTGGCTAAAAGTAAATGGTATCTGCAATTGTGTTCAGTAATCAGGGCTCAATTTCAGTCCACAGACGTATTCAGGGAGATCCTATCACACAATATATTCAATTCAGTCTGGATATTCAATGACATTCATATATTCAGTGGCATGCTCATGTTTCAGTTGTCTGCGTTGCAGAGGACGCAGGATTGCAACAGGAGCCTCCTCAGAAAACAGAGCCACCTGCCAAAAGCCAACAACCGCCTGCAGAGAGGTGGCAGAGGGCAGAATGGGCCCCTTCACCCTGTCCTCACCTGCACCTCGAGGCCCAAGCAGGCACCAAGTGGGAGGAGGGCTTTACCGCTTGCAGCGACCTCGCAAAGCATGCTGGGACAGAGGGGGTCAGAGGGTTGCCTACATGCAACACAAGGGAACACAGGATCCCACTTCCTGCCACAGAGCTGGGTGGCACTGTCTTAGTTACAACTAAAACAGTGTAGGGTTTTCGCCACTGCATGTACTCTACTCAGTGTGGGGACTTTTCAGTGAATCCACATTTTGGATATCTTTCTTTTTTACCTCTACCGTTTCTTTTTTGTGTGTTTTTGAAGTAATTTACTGCTGTTGTTTGATTTCACTGCAACGCTTGAAGAAACACAAGTGTTTTCTTGTAGATTGGTGTCCAATTGTACCATGTAAGACTGTTTACAGTTTATTGTACTTTATTGCAAAGTGTTGTTAAAAGACCAAACAAAAAAACTGCTCTGATCTTGTGCCATATTTCAAACATCATTTAATAAAACACAAGACCTAAATCATTACAGATATTGCTGATGTTCTGAAAACAAGGTAGCATTGTTGTGGTGTGAAAGAGAAATATTCTCAGATCTCCGCTATATTATGACAAGTACAGTTTGGAAAAGCAGAAAAGGGTATTTACATGGTAAATAATTGCGTCAAACTTTCTCAATCAATAAGTTTCCTGCAGGCAACATCTGAACATAAACGGAGAACTGTTCAAAGTAAAGTCAAGAAGAGTACATTCAATATCTAAAAGGATTCCTTTTAGAGAAAGCTGTGTTTTTTTAATGGCTTTAAAAGGACGACTCCCATACTAGATCCATGTAGTCGTGTCAATAACTGTGACTTATCATTGTCCTCACGGCAGGAGATGGTGAAGGTTGTGTGTTACTAATTACAAGAAGGCATGAACCCATGCTGTTTTTATTTGCAACATTATATCCAAAAAATCCATCCAAAATAGTTCCGGGAAAAATGTGTAGCCATTATATGAGTAAAAGTGTAAAACATTGGCGCCCCCAAGTGACAGTATCAAAATAAACACGGGCAGATATTGCATATGTGTTTTCTACTCTTTAGGGCCATTTGTTCCTTTCTTATTCCCATGAATAACAGCGCAGATGTAATAGTTTGCACAGCTACAGTGATGCTATCTCAAGAATGTTGTGTTGAAATGTGTCAGTTCCACACAATAAAAGAGGAGGAG
Organism: Taurulus bubalis; assembly: GCF_910589615.1. NCBI lineage: Eukaryota > Metazoa > Chordata > Actinopteri > Perciformes > Cottidae > Taurulus > Taurulus bubalis. Next base: position 7,391,045 of record NC_136605.1, read on the forward strand.
GCTTATTTATATTACCAATTCCACCACAACAAAACTCAACAAACATCTTGAATGATATATAAAAAATCTGAGGGTGGATTTTTCCTTTTAGCAAAACATTGACTAATAAACAGTTAATTTCATGTCAGAAGGATGGGTGTTGAGAGGATGAAGCGTCAAAGGGTAAAGAGACAACTGAGACAACTGAGACAACTGAGACTCTGTTGCTGGACCGTTTATCATTACATCAACACACAAGTCTCACTTTCAACACGCCTGCTTGTCCCACGGCCGCTCCGCTGTCACTCGAACAAACCCGGCAGTGCTGATTCAGACAGGTGCACGCTATGATGTACTTCTACGACGTCCACTTCTTGGCCCGTATTGTACAGAAAGCTCCTCCCCTCAAAGGTAGGTACTGGGGATGTCAGTGACAGCCAGGTGGAAATACTCCGGCGGGCTGTTCCCCTGCAGGCTGCTGTTAGTCTCTCCCCGACGGACTTTGGTGGACAGGGTCTTCCTGTTTTTAAAGCCCTCACTCCCAACTCCACGGTTCTCCAGACTGGACACTATCATCTCCGACAGGTCCTGCTGGAGCCGCTGGAAGTTCTCCCTGTTAACATGAGGATTATTTTAAAATGCCTAAAATGATGTTAATATGATACAAGGGCCAAAATCCCTGTCTTGCTTGAACAATTTCTGCTTCTGCTACATTAGGGTGGGTAATAATTGCATGACGTTTTGCTTGATTAAATGTATGCATTGCATTATAATGAATTGTGTCCCAAATTTCTAAATTTGTAGCTGAACACAGTTTACATCAATAGCGAGCTGGAAGGAAATGTTTGGATTGAGTGTACCTCTCACAATGGAGTTGATTCATATGAGACAGTGTTTTACTCACGCTGTTGGTGGTGTCGGCAGGTTGTATTTCCCCCCAGTCACTCCTGTTAACCAGTATGTTATCTCTTTGCCTTTACCCTGAGGGTGAGGAACAAAAGGTCACAGACACAAAGGGAATGAGAGTAGTAGCCACTATCTGTACAGTGTACGTTTGATATAAACACCTGGATTGATGAGTACATAAGAAGCCAAAGCAAACCCAGCTCACCTTCAGGTACGTCTCTCCTCTTTCTTCATACTCAAACTTGCAGTCTGTCCTCTGCAGGATGTTGATGGTAGACTGGCTGACGTGAATTCTTAGAGCTGGAAAGACGACACGAGGGAGAATCATAAGGGTCAAACCCTCAGCTTTCTTATTAAGATCAGAAGCTGCACCTAAACCACCAATAGTGTGACTGTGTTAAGATGCTTGTTGTCTCTTACGCAGGCCCGTGGACTCCATGCGTGATGCAGTGTTGACTGTATCTCCGAAAAGACAGTAGCGAGGCATCTTGTTCCCCACCACTCCTGCTGCACACGGCCCTACACACAAATACACACAAACAAGCAATGCTATCTTATTTTGTTTTATCATTTCCTTTTAATCCAGTTAAATGGATCAAAACATTATCACTGGCTCATCATTTATATGATTCAGTATGTAGATGTTAGTAACATCATGAGGTTTTGACTTTCTCTTTTTATTGTGGTTAAATTGTTGGCATTGTCACAGTGTGTTACGGCCACCTTCTGTGTTTTTAAATTACTTTCACATCCATAACTGTTACTATTTACACACTCCTTTCATTTACTGACTTGGGTGTAGTCTTTCCCACGTTGTTCTCATTGAAGAGAATGTGGTGGGGCGGAAATGGGACATAATGTGCTTGGATTGATACAACTGAGAAGGGGAGTTAAATATTTTTAAAGTAGCAATAAAATGTAGTCTTTTAGTAGTCTATTAACTACTGTTTAAATAATCTACTCTATGTGGTTATTCGTGTATACATAAATATAACATAACAATTCTTAGTTTCAGGTAATTTTACACTAATGAAAACACACTTTTGCATATTATATTCCATTTGTGCCAATTAATTAATACACTGTTCATTTAAGTAAAGTTTATGGGCAAGAATAAGCATTAAATAAGACAAATGATGACTTTTTGTTACCTGAATGCACACCGATCCGAATCCACAGAGGGATGCCGGGCAGGTGCTGCAACTCAAAAGTCCCTACAAATGCCAGGATGTCCAGGGCCATGTGGGCAATATCCACTGCATGCCTGTCGCCATTGCGTTTGGGCAAACCTGATGCAACCATGTACGCATCTCCTATTGTTTCAACCTGAGACACAAAAGATGAATAGCTTTGTTATTACATTGTTTTAACTCATTAGCTGTATTCCATAAACATGAAAACACTAACTCTAACTCCAACTACCTCAGAGTTTTAGATTATTGTTGAACGAGTCTAAATCTAAGTTTTATCTCACAAGTTAGGTCTTCGAAATACAAAAATAAACACACCCAGAAAAACATAGGTAAGATCCTCTGGGCTTAACTTTCACTAGTCCCCGCTGGCATGAATTCAGACTTAGGTACCTTGTAGACATCATGGTGGTCAAGGATACTGTCAAACTTCTTGTAGATGTCGTTGAGCATGTCCACCACCTCCATGGGGGTGCTGTAGTGGCAGAGGGTGGTGAATCCCACAATGTCGCTGAAATAGATGGACACCTCCTCGAACAGTTCCGGTTCCACTCTGCCGGTCTCTTTCAGTGAACGCACCACTGGGCTGAGGAGACGCAGAGATAGTGAAAAATACTGACGTTAATTCATGGCTTTTAAAGAAATTGAAATAGCTGTCAGCTACATTTAGCTAAGGGAGTATGACATGTGCATGCAGATGACGCTTCGCCTTGAGCAGGTGGCTCGTTGCCTCCACAGGCGGGAAAGAAAATTATTACCAAAGGGGAACAAAAAGCAGGTATAAATAAGTACATATTGTATATTTATGCTTGGAAAACTTTCAAAAAGTCTCCTGCTTGCAGGATTTATGAAATGTGATAAAAATGTGTGATACAATAGAGAAAAGAAAAAGAGATGAATAAAAAATTCTCAAAAACAAAGTTAATAAAATATAAAACAAGGCACAACACATGTGCCTTGTTCCTCTCCTTGTTTGTTGATTTGTCAGTTTGGGCCCTTTAAACAATAAACATTCGATCCTTTGTAAAATAAAGATTTAAAAAACTCAGTGCAGCATGTTTTCAGCCGCCCTCTGTAACACATCCGCAGACACAAAGCCTACCCAGGAAGTAGCATAAAGTTGAGGCGATCAGCTCTGTCCCTCTCAGCTTTGTACAAAGAGGTTCTCTCCTCCACCAGATGCTCCAGAGTTCTGGAGTACATCTGCAAGCGACGGATCAGGTTGTCCATGTATGTCTCACTGGCTTGGTTGTGCAGGTTACTGTTTCAAAGGAAAAATATATACAACATTACAAACACTGATTGTGTCACTGGATAAATTAATCACAATATCAAAGTATATATTTTTCCATGAAGTATATTAGTGAAATAATTGAAAGTCTGACTAAATGAATGTGTGGTGTTGACGTACCTGAAAATCTTACCCAGAGTGACCTCTATTCTCTTAAAATCTGGCCTTCTTTCTGGGTCTTCATCCCAGCTGTTTTTTATCAGCATGAACAGCTGTATACACACAAACACACACGGACAAAGAGGGAAACAGAGTGAGAGAGTGTATGGCTTTCTTTCTCTTACCAACCAGCTTTATTTTATAAACCCCCATAGTCAGAGTGTATGACACTCTTACCTCAACCTCTCTTTCTGATGCGCCGTCAAAGGTGAGGTCCGGTCTGAAGACGTCCATCCCACTGGGATTATTCACTCTGTAGAGCTTCTCTGAGGGATTGGATGACATAAAGACAATCAATGCGAGCAGGCGTGTAAACTGTCTTGCACTCACAGAGTACGTTTAGTTGTGTTGTTTATCGCAGCTTAATGGTGTGCCAAATCATCCAGACCCACCTGCAGGATCAGAGCAGTACTGTGTATAGAACGGGGTCCGCCTCAAAACGATCTCATGAGCAATGATGGCATAGCTGTAGACATCGCCTTTTTGAGACACCCCATCCTTACGAAGATGCTCCGGGGCCGTCCACACGTCTGAGAGGAGAGGAGAGGAGAGGAGAGGAGAGGAAAGGATGACTCTATTCTTAGTGTTTAGATCCAAATTTGACCTTCGTGATGATAAAAAACTGACCTTTGCCTGGCCTCAGGATGGTGTGACAGCCAAAGTCAGTGATCTTGACCACCATGCGGTTGTCGACCACACAGTTGGTGGACTTGAGGCGACCATGGACCTCAATGTTACTGGAGTGGAGATAGGACATGCCCTGTATATACACGAAGTAGGAGGACAGTAGTGACCAGGATGGTTATACAGAGTTGTTACGTAAAATATCCCTCCATTTGAGTAAAATACACTGAGCCAACATATTGTCTTTGAAACACATTCAACAAATCATGGCCATGTCCATTTGGGAAATGCTGCTGAATTTGAATAAATATCACTGAAGGAAAATAATCTTTGAGTGATAGAAAATGATATATAATTGCTATTGTTATTATTTGGTAAAGTGCATAAATAAATGACAAAAAACTTTTGGTAACAAAAACAAACAATACCTTTGCTATGTCATACATGACTGATATCTTGAACTCCATGTCCATGAAGGTTTCATCTGGGTATGAGATGCTGTCATTCAGAATGTACTGGGGGTAAACAGGTAAACAAGTTCATGTGTGTGTGCGTGTATGTGTGTGACTATGTGCATTCATACACACACCATCAGTGCTCTTTAAACTCTGTGTCGATGACTTATCAAATGAACAGTAAAGTCTTTGTGAGCAGTGAAAAAGGGAGGCCACTGAGCCCTGTCATAAACAAGTTGATCTGTGCTTAGTCATGTAGTATGACGTAAAGTCAGATCATCATTGCACCAGAGTAACAATGCAGTTGAATGCACTGCTGCAGGATTCACAATGGAGGTTTAAAAAACTTTTAAATCAATGTAAAAGGTAAAACAAGCAGATGCTATATTTAAAATGCTAAGGGAGATAAGAGAGAGAAGATACAAACAACAACTAAGAGGACAAATAACAGCTACTATGACAAAAAGCAAGGCCTCTTGCAATGCATCTCACAGCCAAACAGCTCATAGACAAAACTATAAATCACAAAGTTCTTCGAATTTGTTATGTTAATTGAATAAATGTGATCTTTTTTAAATGTATTTTATTGTATGTGGATCCAGATCTGCATTGAAATACGCACAATGACGGATACATGATCCAGGTATGTACTTTAAGTAAGCATAGTAGTTCATGATAAAAAGGTCCTATCTTGCAATGTTAAAAAACAACAGGATCTGATATTGAAGAGAAAGAGGAGCGCAGTGTGAGTGAAGCTCTTACCCTGAGGGAACCCCTCTGACAGAGCTCGAACACCCCAAACACACCGTACTCAAACTTCACCGTGCCGTAGAACTTTGTCAGGTTGTAGTAATCTATACGCAGCAGCTGGAGGCAGGGACAAGAAGGGACAAGGAAGTAGAACAAAAAGGGGTTTAAAAAAAAGGATTGGGCAACACACTTTTACTGCTATGACATCAGACAAATACATGTTATCTAAAGCCAGAGACATGAATATATTAAAAAGTGACGAGTCATTTATATGATGTTAGAGAGGAAAATGCTCATTCATTCACAATCTTTTAATCTTATCACTATGACGAAGCACCACATCTAATTCATTAGCAGGAACCATCATCTATCTCCATTGAAAAGTATGTTGGGAAAGAATTGTGTAAATTTAACGCGAAAGACTGTTTTGATGTGGAGCTACAAGAGGGGAGAAAGGTGGAGGTAGGTTTACCAGAAGAGTTTTATATGAAGATAAAAAGAGGGGGTGTCTTACAGTGTTCAGCTCAATCCTCTGGTTCTCCGTGAAGTCTCCGTCTGTCTGTTTCAACTCTTTCAAGATCACAGGCTGAAGAACCGAGAAAAATAAGACACATTTAAACGGTGAGGGAAAATACATGATCATCTCTTTCTTTTTGTTCTTTTCATGACTAAATATAGATTTACCTTTTTGTCATAGCGGCCTCGATGATTGAAGAAAGCGCTGTCCTTCCTCTTATCTTCATCAATCTGTTACACACACACACAGACACACACACACACACACACACACACACACACACACACACACACACACTTATATGATTTAATATTCTGATCTTGCTGGATATGATTTCATCAAATTTCAAGTATACATCATGTAAAACACAAAAGAAAGTATTGAACTCCGGAAACTTCCAAAGCCTGATGGATGACAGATTTGGTCAATGTCAGGAAAAGGTATCAAGAAACTTTGCATTTTCGATAACCTGGTAACGTACTTGAGTTTATGCTATATGCTCCCGCGACAACGCTGATGGTCGGGACGGCATTAGCAGGGAGAAGCTTGGTTACACCACACACAGAGGGAGAGTGACTTCATTCTGCTGAGGTAGACATTACTCCTCTAGATCTTTACATTGATCATAGTTGAGTGCTGCTATGTTAATGCCCTGAATCCCGTACATTGCACCTTTAAAAATCACTTTAGCTGCTAAATTCGGATAGTGATAAAACAGATAAACCAGCATGATGAATTAATGTTGACATGATGTTATGTCAGGAATGCTTTACTAAAAGACAGCTCTTGCTGAGGGGGTCTTTTTTGGTTGTCTTCATCTTTGTAAAGTCTTCAACTTTCTATTCATCATATAAAAGCATGAAACATGTGGGAAACAGTTGACTGACGAGGCTGTTTACCTTCAGTGAGACCTCCTTCTCGTCCAGTGGACCAATCAGAAGTGGGTTGATGTGAGACCACTTCTTCTGCATAAGACGATCTTTCCTGTTCTGCCTAACATTATTCACACACACACACACACACACACACACACACACACACACACACACACACACACACACACACACACACACACAGTAAATACATGCATAATGAGCACGAGGGATATTTGTAGAATAACTATTTTGCTTTCAGAGTGCATCCAATCATGCTTCATTTATACGCCACATGTTTAAACTTCATTTTGGAGGAAGTACTAATTCTTCTGGTGCTCCAACATCAAAAACAATTTACATTCAAAAGTGTTGTATCTCCCTGGTCTCTGAATGCAGCTTTACTGATGCTAAAGCTCTACATGTAGCAAGTGTGATGCAGCAGCCGTTTACCTGTAGAAGATGAGGGCGATGGCTGTCACCACAACAACACTGAGACTCAGAACGATCACAATCACGTCCTGCATATCTAGGTCTGGAAGCACACACGCACACACACACACACACACACACACACACACACACACAAACACACACACACACACACACACACACAGTTGTACCAGGAATAAGAACAACAAAATAACACTATATTTCTAAATTATGGATTTATCGATGGATTTGAATGAGATTGTGTGTGCTGTGTGTGTGTGTGTGTGTGTGTGTGTGTGTGTGTGTGTGTGTGTGTGTGTGTGTGTTTACCGTTTGGATTTCTCGTCACATCAAGAGGTAGGCGACCATTCCAGTACAAGGCGGGGTTTGTGTCTACCACTATGGTTTTATTTTGCGATGTGTCAAACATCAACAGGGCTACATACTGGAGGGAGACCAAGGCAAAGTATAAAAACAAATGTTCACATTGACTGTGCCAACTGCTGAATGGAGAATAGTCTCACCTGGCCAGTGACGGTTGATGTGTAAAGCATAGAGAAGTTAACATCTCTGTCACCATACTCATCGAGCACATAGTGTCCTCCCATACCTGCTTGAAACCACAAAGATAAATACACGTATGCACACACACGATGAAGAAAGATTTTTTTATTTCTGACACATGGCACAATCTAAATGTATGATTGTATGTTATTGAATCAGCTACAAAAGTTATATTGCGGTTGTGTCCAAAATTAGCCTGTGCTAATGATTAGCCTGTGCCTTTGCTTTAGATTGGAAAAAATCATATTAAAAAAAACATAATATAGTCAGAAAAAAAACAAGTAGGCCCAATGTTAACAATTCATTTAATTCACAATGAAACTACCATTTTCTTGATTAATTGAGTCTATTAAAGACAGACTAAGGTGACAGACATCCCAAACCTTTAAGATATTTTCTTTACTATGTTGTAAAACAAGGAAAGAAGCAGCAAATCCTCACATTTTGAGAAGCTGGGACCACATCACATCACGTTTGATGAAAAAATAGTTTGATGAAAAAATAATTATACTCAAAACAGTTGGCAATCCAATCAATGAAATGTCTAATCTAACTACAAGCATCGCAAAAGTTTTACAGTATTGCATTTGAAAGCCAGGAGCATTTTGGAATCTCCGAATATGCAATTCTGGATACCATGAAAATGTCCGTGTCAATTTGGTTGTGTCTTGCTTTGTTAAAGGGTAACTTTGGTATTGTATAACCTGGAGCCTAACTTGTCTCAAAGTGACAAATCAAGACATTTTGAAATGTAATGCTGCAGACAGCAGACTGCAAGGTTATCACTTAGAGAAACCGAATGTACTTCCACTAAAAATGTTTGGTTCTGCCATAAGTGTAGGGTCATGAAATGACCCTACAGAGCCTACAGATCTCGTTCTGAAATCTCGCGGCCTCATCCACATTGTCGAAATCAGCGAAACATTCACCCATCCCATTGAAAATCTTTAAGATAACACTGCCACACTTTCTATACTCCAACACAACAACCTGAGCCCCACTGTGTCACTCCTGCCATCAACTCTCTTACGTTTACACCGTTGCCTTCCACAAGTGAAATGACAAAATAACGAACAGAAAGCAAACTTTAAGAAAAACACTTACATGGTAGCACATTTATCGTCTGTCGGCTGAAGGGCTCTCCCTCAATATTTGACCAATTAAAACACATGTTGTCCCCATTAATCACTTAGACACAAATAAATGGGAAAATAGGTCGAAAGATATCGAAATTACCCTCCAAATGTACTTTTCATCTAATCTCACATTGCAGGACATGCACCTCATCACACGAATGAAGGCAACTAAGGCAAATTGCAGGGGTTGGAGCATCCTTGTTGTACACATGGTACCGAACAGTTTTCAGATCTTCTCACAACTGCATTACCAAAAGCTACACTTTAAAAAAATATATTTTACATTGTTATTCTTCCTCTCGTTGCAATGTTAACCTTGAGCTGTCACTGATCATACGCACCGTCAAAGGAGACGTTAACAAAAGGGTTGTCATCCAGAGGCACATCCTGGGATCTGTTTTCTCGCTGGCTGATCATCTTCTCTCTGAGCACTTTGCCAAACAGCAAAGCCCCATCATGGTACCCGGCCACATAGTCATTTATCTGCCCATTAGATGGGAAGATAGACCAAACAGTCAAAGCCGGATGCAAGAACCATTTCCTGACAAAGTCTTGTTTGAAATGTTGCTCACCGTGTCGTTGTACGTTGAGTTTGATCCATAGATGTAGTTCCTCTGTGGCAGAGTGATCACTATTACATCCTGCATAGCCTGACTGGATGTTGTGTTGACATAATACTCAGGGCTGGAGGAAGATAAACGGTGTCACTGTGAACAGTCTTACTTGCATATACACATATACTTTCAAAATGTCCCATCACTACTTATTTTACAGTTTATTCTGATTTCTTGTTTTACACTGAATAGACTCATGAAACTTCATGGTCACAGTGTGGGCAGAATGGTGTCATCATAGACAGGCTTACTTGTAAATATCAAGGAGAATGAACATGATGTCTTTATCAATATGGTCCACCTTCTCTTTTATTGAAACAATGTCATCAGGACCCCCGCAAAAGATGAAAACTGAAACAGAACATTTTAAAACAACTTATTCTTAGCACTGGTTCCATTATTTCAATGTTACTTTGTACAATTACTTCATAAATCTTGTACCGATTGACTTTCAGTGTTTGAGAAAGATATATTGTTTTTTTTTAAAGCTGGTGCCATACATATTTCACAACAAAAAGTGGGCTGGTGATGAGCAACTTGCAACCTCATGGTGGTGCTAGAGGAAAAGTCAGTGAATCACCAAATTCAGTCGGTTTCATCCTTCCAGAACCATGAATATACATATATTATATATATACATATATATATATATATATATATATATATATATATATATATATATATATACATATAGTGCAATAAGTGATGCAATCCATTCATTACATTTTGTTGATGAGATATTTTACTCTGGACCGAAGTAGTGGACCAACTGAAACACCAAAAGACCAATCCCTGAAGAGCAAAAACTATTTTTAGTAACGTTACTTTGATCAATTGCAACGCTACACACACATTCCCACACCCCGCCCAACTTCCTCAGTAGTATTTCACATTTTGATACTTTTGTCTGGCCCGTCAATCCAAGATGAAAAACAGAAAAGCAGGCTAACAGGGCAGAGTTGCTAAATGACCTAGACTCTGGGAGTAATATCGATAGATAGAATTATGTAGCCCAAATTAACATGATTGCATTGTTGCAGTTAGGCTGTGGGTGTGCTAACCTAGCTTAGAAAAACATCATGCTAGTTATGTTAGTCATTGAAAATAACTTAACTACCGTCAATTCTCATAATGTAGTGACCAGTGCCTCAACTGCAGAGTATTGTTGCCAGCGTCATTTGAATCAGACGTATATTAGAGACAGGCCTTGAGCTGAAGTTTCCTTCTTCTCTGATTTGCTCCCGTTTCCCTGTGGAATCATTGTTCATGCTAAGTAGTTGGCAAGTTGTAGATCCACATGTAATATACAGGAGTTTACCTTACAGACTCTACCACTAACTGTTCCTGTAACAATTTGGCTAATATTTAGCCCATTGACTGTACTAGATTTTGACCTAGACTGGTTTCCTGTTCACCCCATGCACACTAATGTTGTGACTGTCCAGATTCGTTAGTTTACTCACCCACAGATGTAGATATTAGATGATGTTTTTCAGATGAACATACTCTATTTTGATTTCAAGCTTTGTTGAAAAAATTACAGCTCAGGAAGAAATGCTTGATGTGTTGAGATATAACTCAAACAGACAAACCAAATACTCACTGTTGCTGTGTCTGTTCTTAGCGTTGAGTGCCCCCATCAGAGCCTCCTCCCCACGCAACATCTCTCTGGTTGTATTTTTGGCAAAGTTGGCAGAGGGTGCTTCCAATGCGTTGATGTACCTGGAGAAAAAGCGAGGAGGAGAAACCAAAACGTGACACATGCTGAACAAAGCTGCAGAGGTCAATCAAGTGAATCGCAGCCTTTGTTGTCTCACCAGAAGCAGTCTTCAGATACGTTGCTGGACTTCTTGTAGACGTAGACCTGCTTCCATTTGGTCTTAAATGGCAAGTCTGTTATCATAAAGTTGTATAATAAGTCTGATATCTTGCGTGCTGGAGGCAGAATTCGGGTCAGTTTGGGCTTATAGTTACACGAGAGGCCAAAACTCCCAGCAGAGATGATGGGAATGCTCAGATTCAGGCCAATTTCATCACTGAGGTGGATAATGGGGGTTAAAAAGTCAGAAATCAGTCAGTTGTTTGGTGGTAGATAATCAAACAGAAACAGAGTCATACTCACTCCACTAACTGGAAGGTGGCGTAAGTGCAGGAAGGCCCCAGCATGACGCATCCAACCTCATCCTTGCTCTGCAGAAAGACACAGTGCATGTACTTATTCTGTCATCACAGAGGCATTGTAAGTGTGTCACTTACTATGCAATATTTGCATCCCGGGCATCTACTACTATGATGGCAACCCCTGCAATGCTGATATTGTTGGTGCAAAATGGTCAGTCTTCAAAGAGGTTGTTTATCATTGACTGTTAGGCACTGACAGCTCAAAAAAATTACTTCTACTGTTGAAGTTTTTGATGATTGACATTTGAGCCTTTGTAACTGTCCTGGAAATAGTTTGACGAAATACTATAATATACAAAATAGTATATAGTAAAATACATAAATAGTATAATATACTCATTTATAATTCAACATTTAATAATTCAACATTTAAGTGAGTCAGAATAACCATCCTGTCATGGAGGAATTGACATGTAACTGTGCCAGCTAAAGAGTAATCTCGGGATGATAAATGATCAAACCACAAAAAAGGAAACATACAACGTTATTACTATGCAGTTAACCACACAGAAAAGTGTAATCCCTTGAATCTTATCACTCTCAACAATACCTCACTTATTTATCAAAGCCTCTCAGTGTCTCTTCACCTTAAACATTTTTACCACAACACCCATGTTGGATTTGACTTTAATGGCTGCACTAACAGAAACACTTCAAACACTCTTTAGCCATCTCATCTTTTGACCACACTCACATGCAGCAACTTGAGTATAGCCACTCCCTCACAGGTGCTGCTGCCACAGCCCTGCCGGTTGTACACCGTGGTGTCGAAGCCGTTGTAGTTAGCCGTCAACTTGAAGTCTAAACCTTGAGTCATGGAAAGAAGATAAGAGTTATTAATATTAAAAAAATGTTCATTAATCTCTTTGGGCTGGTGAAGTTAGATTAGATTAGACTGGCTTTATCGCCCACTAGGGTAAATGCAGCCTTTACATTTACAGTAGCAGCTAGAACAAAGCTGGATATTACAAAGTGTATAATTTGATAATAAATTGACTAGCCTCCAACAAGGGGATGGGAGCAAGAGTAAAGCTCATTATCTGTTACTACTGTTGATAATAAGACAAATACTATTAATATCTTCATTATGTCTTTAAAATTAAAAACTGTGAAGTCACATATATGTTTAGTTAACAAGGAACACTTTGATTTCTAAAGATGAATTTAAGGATGTTTGTGCTAGTGGTGCCCAACTGAAGGTCAGGACCTCCGAGCCGTCTAAAGATACGATACCTGGTCCTGAGGAGGTTAGGAACCACTGGGTTATGCTGCATTTAGCTGTGTTTAGCTTTCTTGATGTGTGAATAGGACACATTTGAAGACACCTTGGTGTAATTGTCAGTGTGTTACATCTCTCTCTGCACGTGTTAAGATACACAAGATAGAATGTAACAAGGAGACTGTGCTGGATTCTTTTCAGTGTATTAAACATGTTTTTTGCATCTACCACAAGGTTTCCTGTACAGCATGCACCTGTAGGGTTAGGTATCAAACCAAGCCCCAATACTTTTGGGTACCAACCACAATATATCCATAGTGTATCAAATACTGTCAAGTACTGACTTGCATTGAATGTCAGGTATTTTTTACTTATTCTTTGATCAATATGTTTTATTTAGCTAAGCATCAAAGTTCTTTCTTGGCCTCAAAAATGTCAATGTCTATTGTTTAGGCAAAGTTATTGTATGGCTACTTATGTTAAGAGTTTCTAATTCTGTTGAAAGTTTATATTTCTGAAAGTAGACCGTCCATATTTGAGAAACACCTTGGTGGCATGTATTTGTTGAATAAGTGTTGATAAAAAATTAAGATAAATGAAGTGTGAAATTGAATTTATCTTAATTTGTCTTAATTAATACCAGGTTTATTTTAATTAAGATACATTTAGTGTGAAATTAAATTCTAAAGTTTAATCAATTGTATTCACCCAACAAAAGAGGACAATAAAAAAAAAGTCTGAAATAATACCTAAATCCCAAAAAGATCTCATAATTCATGAACAATTTAGACAAAATCTTGGGTAGATTTTGTTTTTAAATTACGTTTAAATTGTTTATCATCCTCAGCATTCTTTTATCATTTACACAGTGGTGGTGCAATAAACCCTCTTCTCACTCAACAGGATGCGGAGAAATAATTTATAAATTTATAAACCATCTTGACTTTGTCGTTCTCAGTTTTGATGGTTTTCGAGGAGCATCTATTACTTAACTTTCATTTAAAATGTATCACTTGCCTGAAAAAACAACATTGGCTCCTTGTGACAGAACTGATCGTTACATTTTTGATTCTTCTTTTTTTTCATTTTGAAAACCATTTGTTTTTTATTATTTATTTATTCGTCTGCGTATTGTATCAGATTACATTTGTCTGTAAGGTCTTAGTTGTAAACTATCAGTCCTTACCACAGTTCTCATTCTCCTGCTTGTCCTGTTCAATGGCTCGTTCCACGGCCGCCTGAACAAACGGTCGACTCCACCCATAAGTGTTGTCCTCCAGCAGCACAACATTCATGGTGTATGTATGGTTCGATGACAAACAGTCTTCCAGCATGTTCCCAACCACCGCCACTATTAACACTCCCAGGTAAGGCAAACTCTGCGAGCTGTACATGTTGGTCCGTGAGATGTTCCTGTTTCCCTCAGAAGTTTGTGTCTTTTCCAAAGTTTCTACATGTCAAAAGCTGCAAAACCCCGTCCTGACAAACAGAGGCTGAATTCAGGTTTTTACATTCGTCCGCCTGAACAGATCCTCTCAATTGACGATATTGGTCCAAAAACAAAAGTGAATGGGACTCTTCAGGGACTAGGCAGAAGTCTCACTGTTCACTGTCCAGCGTCCAGACAAGAGAAGAAAAAAAACTTTTGTCTGAGATCTTCCACACAACCACTTTAGTCAATACAAAAGAATCAATCGCAGGTTTCACAGCAGTTGCTCCTCTCAAGCCTGAGATCAATAATCCTCCACCTTGGTATGGTCTGGTCTACCTGTCCTCCATACGTTAATGAACAACAGTCAAGTGACAGTCGGTGCACCATTCAGACGGAGGGCAGGGCAGGAAAGACTCCCACACTCCATCTGGACTGACACCTCACTTAGAAACTTATTCAGCTCATAAATCATCCTGTGTGTAAACATAAAGTTAAGACCTGCCTCCACATTACATCTCCTGCCTGAATAACATCAAAGATTATTTACAAATTTCCATTTTCTAGTGACTAATCTGTCCGTAATAACCTGCAGTAAGTGTAAGAATAAAACACCAGAATCTTTGCCGGCTCTTTATTTGACAACAGCAGAATAATTGTACACGTGACAAAAAACTACATAAACGTAGACAGTGGAATCAGTTTAAAATGCTATTTTGCCTTTGTTTTACACAATCTGGTTTGTTCTGGAGACTCTTTGTTCGAAGGAGAGGCAGGGGAAGCTTGCATAGGGAGAGGGGCAAAGGTCATAGGAGGCAATAAAAGTGAAGGCTTGTGTGGAGGTGATAAATATTGTCTGCTATAAAAGCAGGGTGGATTAAGCCTGTAAAAGTCTTGGCCAAACTGCTCATAAACCAGTGTCACCTCATTTTGGGGAAAGCAGCTTTAATCTTTACAAAACCAAATGAAACGTGTGAGTGCGCCACCAGTGTTGTTTAATTGTATTAGTTTTGATAGAAGAGAGCTAATGTTGCAGTTAAATGCATCAAAAACATTTCTGGTATCTTCAAAACAGCACCTGCTGGTGAAAATACAGGCTAACACAAGTTAAAACAGTCTGTACTCTTTGCTTAAACACACATTAATGTGTTTATGTAGGCTAATAATGGCATTACAACACGATAAAGTCATTAGTGATCACAATTATCCCACCCGGTTTATCATAGCAGTGATCGTATTCCGATTAACAGTTTGCTTAAGTGATCTTCTACATTTTCATATTATCAAATCTTTTGAATACACCCAAACCAACAATGAACGAATGCCTGATATAGTACATTCCTATCTGGGCCAGTGAATTCATAAATATCCAAGAACTATTCAAACTAATAAGTGATTAACACCAACGCACTGGGTGGCATGTTCCTTACAAAGCGAGGAACATGGGAACTGTAGTTTCTTTGGAGTCAATCTTTAAAACCCGTCCTGCTGCCATAAAATACACACTAATTCACCAAATCAGCACTATTTACATCTGTTTGAGAAATGTTTGCTAGAAGCCTCGACGCCCCGCTGTTGTAGGAGTCAAACTCTTTTGTGAAGTAATGATACATGTGCTGTTTTGTTAACCATGCAATGGGGGAACGTGTCTGGCGTCAGTCTGTCTGTCCACCACTTTGGTCTAGACTAAATAAAGCAACAAATACATGTTATTATATGCAGACATTTATGTTCCCCAGATGATCAAACTGAAGGGCTTTGATTATCCCGTGCCTTGAGCTGTAGCACCACCAGCCAGTCGAGGTTTTCAGCTATGATCTAGTTGAAGGATTAGCACAACGTTCGTGGAGCCCCCTGATCTTTGCAACCGACTGACTTTACACATTTGTGGGTTTAAGTGACGTGTCTCAACAACGATTGGATGGATTGCTAAGCATTTTGGTCAAAATATTCTACTTGCCATTCCCCACCATGATGTACATTTGTCAGTGCTTTGGTTTATGACTAAATACCTGCAAAACTAATTACATTTTTATCAGCTTCGGCTGTACATGGTGTTTAGAGCTATTTAGCTAATGTCAAGAAGCTAACATGTGAAACTAAGATGATGAACTTACTTAACATCTGCGTGTTAGCATCATCATTGTGAATGCGTTGTGTGTTGAGGCACTGCTGTTACTATATTAGTACAGCCTCACATGCTGGCATGTTTTTTTTACACAAACCTTTACCTGCTCACGCATCCATCTTAACAGTCATCAAGTTATCAAAGAAATGCAATATCATGTAATCTCAGATATTGGATGAAATCATTTGTTACTGCACACAATGTTAATACTTTCATCAAATGATTGCCATATAGTTTATTTGATCGTGGCTTGTTAAATGGGATGGCTGTATCTTTTACAGTTGGTTCAGTATCTGTCTGTCTCACTATCCGTCTATCCTCGTCACACATCTTCTACAAACACACTGTGGTCCTATTGCCGGTCCTAAATCTCGCTGGTGTCCGACTCTTTTATCGCTCGATGATTGAATTGTCTTTCTCACACTGTTTTATGTTCTTTGCTTCACTTCTAAGAAGAGGAATTTAAAGAATGATCATTCAGATAAAAAAACATATTTACATGACATTTGTGTCAGTGAATTGAAATGAGCTTGTTTTCTCATCTCTCCAAAAACTCTGCCGCGTACATGGAGAACAAAAGAAGAAGATCATGTAGTGTGCTATTTCCTTTCTTTCAATAAATTTGCAATTTCCACCAAAACCCTTGACATTATTACGCTGTATGATTGTACCACCTAAAACAAACAATGTTCTTATACATTTGGACTGAACATTTCCAAACAAAACTTGTCTTTCTAGTACAATTCATCATCACTCAGCTTCCTGTCTGGCCGCCACCTTGCAGGGTCGTAAACATCTTAAACAAACACACACGTATGACGTCGTAATAGCACGGTTGGCTTGGGGCACACGGCCATTTAGACCCATTACCGCTTCATGTGAAGAGGCTTTCCGTCTCAACACACCCTGGATTATTCTCCGGCAGAGGAAAAGGTAACGTGTTAAGAGGAACAAGACTCTTTGTTTTATTGTCTCATCTTGGCTGTTTAATAGCAACTGAACGCTGTTAACAGTGGCTGTTGTTGTTAGTCTGAGAAAATGGGTCCAAGTGAGCACTTTCCCCTCCGCATGAAGGTAGATAAGAGTGCTGTTTTAAAGGAGGCCTTCAGCTCAACTCACAGAGCACCCAAACAGGCGTGTGAGCATGAAGGCCTCACACGCACACGCACACACACACACACACACATATGCACACATGCTCTCACTTATACATATATGAAAGAAGAGGCTTGAGAAGAAGCCATAGTTATAGCCATAATTAATCTTGAGAGAACATCTTGTTTGTTGTTGATTTATTTTTATCTCGTCTCCTCGACCTCAAAACAAACTCAGACATGTATTAAACCCAATGACCTGTATTTCAAAGATCAGCACGTTTCCACAGATGCAATATAAAAACAACGCCCTTTTGAGTGCATCACTCAATGTACATGTGATACATAACAAGCAGATACAGAGTCTTCTTTTTATCTTCTGCTTTCAAAAATAGATAGTCTGACTATCTATTTCCATCTTGTTAACATGAACCCCGGTATGGAAATCATCAGATTTTATGAACCATGGATTATATTTGGCATAGGTCTTACCCTTAGTTCCCCCTCCTGTGGTATATGGACTGAGAGACCACATGCACATATTTCTCCAAAACATTAAATCTAGCTCAGAGTAAAGAAGATGATGATGAAGATGGACACTAATGCTTATTAATCCGTGTCCAAAAATACTCCCCACAATGAACACTATTTATTATTGTTATTCTTGTTAAAAAAAGAACAATTCCCAGCTGTTCCAGGAGAATACCAGACATCTCTATGGACAATATCTTCAAAGCTAGGCAAATGTGTATTTTATTTATTTTGGGGTGAACTTTCCCTTTAAAGATTGACATCTTCAGTCGGAACAAATGAGCCGAAGACAAAGGAACAGGTTAAGGTAGTCAATAATTGAGAGACCGAGATTCATGGGATGTTTTGACAATACCACTGTTTTTAGTCTCTGTCCCATTTAGTCAGTCTAAAAGGTTAAAGCTATAAGACCCCGTCTGCTTCGGAAACATGGGATTGAGGTCGAAGTCAGTAAAGATGCGTGTTCATTATTTCAGAGGCTAATGATTAGTCTGTTTATGATTAGTCAATAATTTCCCTCAGCTGCCTCCTTCCTCATACAATTTGACCATATCAATTGGCATCTTACTAATAAAACAGGAACATAAATAACTAGCTGACTTTATTGACACCAATTTTTTTGACTTTGACATTGAAGCGAACTCTGTCTCTCAGACCTAAATGTCAAAAGGTCCGTCAGCATGGCTAAAACGCACACAAATATATAATGGTACCTTATATGCAAAGATACATGACAAATATGTATGTACTAAACCAAAAGAGGGGTCAAATTGGTTTGTGTTCTGACACTATCACTTATTCTGAAACTAATGTCCATGCAGTAGTAATTTATGATTGCTGTGAAATGTGGAAAAGATAAAACATACAAGTGATTTATGGAGCCAGTATTAAGTCTGTTAACTATTGTAAAACTGCCCTCAGCAAGAATCCTACAAAGTGTTTCATCATATGTTATTAAAGAATTCAATCAAGTGTTGTGTAGTTTTGTCAACATAAATATGTTGAGGACAACGCCACAAAATGTTTCTTATTTCCAAGAACTTCATGAGAAATGTCGGTATTTAACTGGAATTTCTGGATTTGGGTAATTGCCTGATAGGCGGTAATTCAATGAGTCCCAATGCCACTCTTGACTGGTACCATCTCTGTCTCGCTGCCATTCTGCCCTCTTGTGGATGTGTTGCTTCCATGGACCTAAAAAAAAATTGATTCATAAGACACAACCAGTATACCTAAAATATTTGCTAGGAATTTCGGCATGACCATTTTCCTCAAGCACAGAAAATAACATGGTGCTGACTTAATTGATTCATTTGAGATTTAAATTGCTTCTATAAATACAGATTAAGTATCATTTAATACAAAATGCCACTTAACCTTTTGTTTTAGATGAGTCTGTTTTTTGACCTGTTTCCAAAAGGCCCAGCTCTTCATGCAGTGCGTCACTGTCTGTTGCTTCACCGCTGGCACCTGTGAGTCACCTGTCAGACTCTGAACTGTCTGCACTGTCTGAGTTGTTTCTGAACGCAATAGTGTGTTTTTGTTGCCTATTATGTGAAACTGAGTGCTTGTCACAGACACATGGAGTGCAGTCTAACAGAAAGGTGATCTGACACAATCAAATTGAATCAAGTGCCACCTCATCTCATAATATAATCCATCTAATCTATTCTAATTTAATATTCAATCAAGGATTATCTATTTTATTTATTTTCTAACCTAATTTAATTTAATCAAATCAAGTGTACACGATATATTCCTAACTCATCTATCTAACCTCATGTTATATATTATGTAATCTAATATAGTCAAATTCAGCAGATGTCTCTGCACGGTTCGATTGCTGTCCATTCTGAGTGTGTTAAAAAGAACTCTGGCGTACTTACAAAGCCCTGGCTCTGCAAATGATTACACTATTCCAGCAACAGGGGGTGTTTGTGCTGGCGCACAGAACAGGAGAAGGGCCTCTGGTGTATGGAGAGAAAGGGATGGTACATCTTTTTTTTATTTGTTTAGGTGTTGATGCAGCAAATTAAAGCAGTTGGGCTGGTTTGGTGCAGCTTAACCAGTACTTTATTTAAACATGAGAGATTTGCTATAATTGGTGTCTTCCACCTCTGAATAATATCTATGTTCATCACAGCTATATGTACTTCACACATGTCACTTAATGCAGTAATTATTTGTCAACTCTCAGTGAAAGGTGTTCCTATGTCACCTTATTTACCCTCAAAGTCAGCACCAGTATTGATACCAGCACCAAAGTCAGTTGTGTCAGTTGAAGTCTCGTTGTACACCAGAAGTTCTGTCCGTCAGCTGCAAAGCTGCCACTGTTGCAAAGTAACTGATATAGAGATAGAAATCAAATCCAGGCGAGGGTTCAGGTTGAAGAGGTCTGACTGACTTTCAGAATAAAACCATAACAGTATAGTCTGATGAATGTAAAACCACTAAACCTTTGTTGCGTATCATTTTCTTTGAAACGTAACAAAACACTTTTACTACTTAGAATGTGTTAGAAAACCTCTTAAAAAATAAAATCATAAAATCAGGGGATTTCATTTGTGTTTGTTATTATTTCTTAAGATCTCAAGTGTAATAGGAACAGCCGGCGACACATGATCTATAATCTCTGTAACTCAGGAATGAAGAGAAGTCTCTGGAGGGAATAATATAATGTATCCGTTGTGAAAGTTGTATCTAAAGGATGGAGCAATATAATAATTATTGTGACTGGTTTGATTCATTTGGGACTGTAATTGAATTAAATTAAAAAGATATATTTAAAAAATAACATATATATATACAAACATTTTCAAACCAGTTACATTAATCCTAATGTAGTCCCATCCTTTAAATCTGTTTATCAACAACTGATTTGCATTTTGCTTACCTTAATCTCATGCATGATTTTTATTCATGAGTATTAAGTCCATCTGGCGTTTCTTCATTGATAAATAAGGTACTACTCTACTCCATAAATACCCTGTCTATACGACTCATCCTCAGTTGTTTGTCTGTTTCGGTTCTGCATCTCTTCCACTCTTTCTCTTGGAGGCAAAAGGTCAGTTCGCGCTCGGCTGAACGGCCCCGCCCACTTGTTTACGTCAAGGCAGCCCGGCTGTGATTGGCTGTTGGTTGTGTGTCGTACAGTGTTGCAAAAGATACACGACACGTACAGCGGGCCGTGTTTGTTGAGCTTGACGGTTTCGGTCAACCCGGTTGATCCGAGCTGAACTGAGCGGGACTGTAGACACAAAGAAGAAGCTAAAGAAGAACAAGTGCACGAGAAGGCTTCATTTACCATCTTTAATTCCCATCTTCAAAACCTATTTATTTGGATATTTGACCTGGCTGCTGGATACTTTGATTATTTTCTCCTTCACGTGAATGTGTATTATTATTACGTGTTTGTTTGCACGAGCGGGGACCTGTGACACGCGCAATTTGTTAAGAAGGAAAACTCGAAGAGAAGAAGACATGGAGAAATCAAACGGCTTCTCGTCCGACCGAAACATCCTCTGCCTGTTTGATGTGGACGGGACGTTGACAGCACCGAGAGAGGTGAGCAGCTCACTCCCATCCAGATCGACATTATAGGTTATTGGTTATCATTCATAAGCTTTCGTAAGAGCAGATCCTGCTCCTCTCGCCCTTCTGCCTTCATCATTTGCCCCTTCATTATGTTCAGGGTGTGAGACAGTGAGGATACGGTGTCTTCAACCTGACGTGTATTTAACTTCTGTCACAACACACATGGACACTGCCCTCACTTTAGGTTTTTTAGTTTATTAATATACTTTACATTCCCTAAAGGTAAACTGACATACTGTACATACCAACTCTTTTATAAACCTAGTTTTGGTTGTTTTGTCATTGAGTAAATTAAGATTTAAAGCACAAAACATCTTTTCTGTTATTCAGTTCCTTTTTCTCGGTCCATTGAGTTTGAATGTTTGGGTTCATTTAAGGTAAACTAGTGTGTGTGTGTGTGTGTGTGTGTGTGTGTGTGTGTGTGTGTGTGTGTGTGTGTGTGTGTGTGTGTGTGTGTGTGTGTGTATTACATAATGCGGGGCAGCTGAGAGCTTTTCTTCCATATGCTAAAATAATTGGAAATGCCAAATTGTTTTACCACAAAGGCAAATTCTGCAGCGTTGTCCATTGTTCTCTGTTCTGTGTAATGATGCTTCAACAACACAGACTTGTGTATGTGTTTTTTGAGAGGGAGCTCTACCAGTTAACACAAAGTGATAATGTGCGGTGCATGTAATCTGCAGAAAATCGACCCACAGTTGGATGAGTTTTTCCAGACCCTGCGGAGGAAAGTGAAGATCGGCATCGTGGGAGGCTCCGACTACTCCAAGATAGCTGAGCAGCTCGGGGAGGGGGATGATGGTGAGCAGTCTTCCTCCTGTCTGAACCAGGGAGGGTTTACTCACTGCATGCTGCATCGTTTACACAGCTGGGTCACACTGCATGACCTGACCTTTTTAATGTGCCTTCTGCCTAATTGGACACTAGTCCACAGAGAGTGGAGCTGAGAGGATGGTCCTTGGGAATAATGTGGGATTTAGGCCACTGTGCAGTTTAATAGAGAGTAACACAAAATGCTTTGAACAGACTCGCTATAAAAAAAAGGATGATAACACAACCCTGAACACCCTTTTCTTCCTTCATCGATGTCGCAATGCGGGAGGCCGGGCTAATAATTGTCTCTTGATGACTAACTGTTGCCTTTCCACTCATCATGATTGTCTCAGGATTATTTCGTAACAGCACCTTGGGAGCCACAGTTTAAAAAATGAACATATTAAACAAACACAGGTTAAACTCCAGTGGTTCGGTATGGTTTACTATTAATCTATGACCCCCAAACCTGCCGTCAAAACCCACTGGCGCCCTGGCCCTCACACTGCTGTGACAACAACTTCCCAGCCGAGTTAACATATTGTTTGGTTAACATGGGCAGGGTGAAACTTGTCTGTAAATATTACGGTACAGCTGAAAGGCAGAGGTTATGCCAAGAGTGAGCCATGTGGTTCCCTAACCTTGCCAAGTGTGCTAAAAGGTGAATCCTTTTTATACTTTGTGATGCACACATTTGCAGTAAATGTCGTTGTTGCTGCTGCAGTATAATGTACCTGACACAAAATTCATTCCAATAACACTTTTATTACATTTTTAACCCAGTGAGAGGAATGTGTTATTGTTATTTGTCACACAAGATCCAGCCATTATTTTATAATCATCTTCTACATGCCTTTTTTATGCTGGATTATGCTGTTTTGCATGTGACTGCTGTGTTATTGAAGGTAAAGTGAAACCATGCCGTTTTTAATCAGGCAAAGTTATAGTGTAGAGCGTTGTTAGCAGGGCAGTTACAGGCTAAAGTGAATGGGAAGGTCAGAGAGATTAAACTTGGCTTTTCCAGGCAGTGTTACATACACTGTAATCTGCTACCAGGTAAAAATAGCAGGCTGTTCCATTCTTCCATATGTGAGTGTGTGTGTGTGTCTTAAATAACCAAATGAGCTCATTTAGCCCTGATCCATCTGTCTCCTCTCTTGCAGTGATGCAAAAGTTTGACTACGTCTTTGCTGAGAACGGGACAGTGCAATACAAAGACGGGAAACTCCTCTCAAAGCATGTAAGTGAACATTCAGTCCCATTTTTCATCTTCAGTCACAATATCCGCTAGTATTCAACACATTATCTATTTTGAGAAAAATACATTGGACGACATGATTGTATGAAACGTATGTTTCAAAAAGAAGCATTCTATGTCACACCACTTACGACTATAAATCTACCAAGGTGACCTCTTTCCCTGCATCTTGACAAGCCAGATCCTCAGGGCAAAAAGAACAAATGTTATCAGTTTCAGTCACCTGTCACAACAATGGGACAGAGCACAGGCCGCCATGTGTTTCATGAATAAAGTGCATTTTCGTCCCGTTAGGCGATACAGAACCAGATCGGAGAGGAGCTGCTGCAGGACCTCATCAACTTCTGCCTCAGCTACATGGGGCTCATCAAGCTGCCAAAGAAAAGGTGAGACTTTGACCAATCTTAAGAAACAGTCAGGCCACAAGTTACTTTCTCCCCCAGGTGGACACATACACACACACTTTCGTCCTGCATTCCTGGTATTTCTGGTAACTCATCCGCCCTGACCAGTTGAAGCAGGAAGAAACCTGCCTCATCGTGATCTCTGTGTAGTAATAAAGCTAAAACACCATTGTTAGCATGTATATATTTTCTTCTTCTGATGGGGGGAAAACAAATCCAGCTATTCAGAATGTCTTTTGTCAACATGAATCTTCAGTCTTGGTTCAAATTTGTAAAATTCCTTGATTTGACATGCAGGATTGGCTCCTGGCTGTGTGAATGGCAGCCTCATTTAAGTCCTCTCAACAAGTAGCATGTCCTTTTTTTGCCCGGCAGGGGAACGTTCATTGAGTTCAGGAATGGAATGCTCAACATCTCCCCCGTTGGTCGGAGCTGCACGCTGGAGGAGCGAATTGAATTCTCTGAAATCGACAAGGTGAAAGATTTGCCATTAGTGCATTGACGGTGACCAAAGTTACATTACTGGGTTGAAAATTCGCCTGATTTGCAATGAGATTGAAACGATAACTTAATTAAAAATGCACAGTTTGCCAAATTAAACAAGCTGCACATTTGAACACATCAGGCACTGAGAGTCACGGCGAGAGGTCGAACAATGTTGAGCTTTCAGGACCGCTGAACAGGCTGTCCATTGATGGTTCACAGAGCCAGGCGATATGGAGGAAGCAGATAGCAGCAGAGGAGAGGTTTAACACTTTAGCTTCCCGCTAGCATTTATGCAGCTAGATCCTCTATGTTCAGATTAAATTAACCAACATGCACCAGTGCATGGCAAACTGCACACATTTAACATCTGGGGAACGGAGCAGATAATAGTTCTAGGTGTGTTCAATGCAAACACACGGCTTGTGTGCAGTAACAAGGTTGGCTAACTCTGACTGCTTTGTCACTTTCTCCACAGAGAGAGAAGATCAGGGAGAAATTTGTTGCTGCCCTGAAAGAGGAGTTTGCTGGAAAGGGACTTCAGTTCACTAAAGGTAAGAGAGTCGACAGCCGAAAGCCCACTTACAGAAAACCTGCACTTGCAAAAAAGCATGCATCCTGTAATATTCGACCCACTAATTCTAATTCTGACGGGTCTAAAATTACATTCAGGAAATGGCAGTTGAGTCTTCTCTTAATCTGCAGGAGACATAAAACAGGAGAGCCATAAACGTACGAGAGAAAAGAGCCAGTGTGTATTTGTATGTTAGCATCCCCGGTGCCTCAAGACCCAGGAGACAGTGGCACTTTATTGGCAAACAAATAAATGAGTCTGATCACATACTCGTTTTTGGGGTGTTTTTTTGCCAGTAGAGTTAATTTTGTGTCACTGGTTCAGGGCTGAATCGATTGTAAGACAGCCTGTAAACATCTGCAGGGAGGCCTCCATGTGAGGCACACAGATTTTAGATTTTTGCAAGAGAGCGCTGTATCAGGTCAGTACTCTGTATTGGAAGGTATCATGTCAGTGTATACTACATGTTGCATTTAACCAATTGAACCCTGATATCACCCTCAAATGTCTCCTGAAGAGGTGGATAGGGGATCAAAACACCAGATGACAATGTTCCATGATGTTTGGACGTGACCTAATCTACTATAGTTTTACCACGCATGCTCTCTGAATAATACAGTCTACTACAGTCTCTTTGTTTGTATTCTTGGAGCGTGATCTTTCTGGCTCTTGCTGTCTTCCTGATGACGGTGTAGTTTAATGACAAACTAGTTTTACAGCACATCTGTCTGTCTCTTCTCCCTCTAACCCGTGCCTGTGCTGTATGGAGGACCTTGTGCTTTACGTTGGAGCCTTCTGTTAACTTTTATACAAACACACAGTTCCCGCTCTCTCTGTGACGCAGCAGCAGTAAGATTAATCGGATAATGGATGTTTGCTTACGTGCTCTGAGAGGCGTGAGCCTCAGTTGATGACCCCAGAAGGCTTTTCACAATCCAGGCAAACAAAGGAGACAGACAGACTGGTTTTTCCTCAAATCTCTTCCAGTTCTAGGTCCCTGGCACGTAGCACAAAAGGGAAATGGGACTTTATCTCCTGTCTGCTTTCTGAGTTCACATATAGCTATCATGTTACCTGAAGTTTAGAAGATAAAACAACATGAAACTTTACTCATCCTGAGTAAAAATGCTGCTCAGCAGTTGCAATACGAATTGGGATGTGTGTGAATATAAAAGATAACAATAAGGTGCAAATGCAAAATAAGTATGAATCCTAAAGATATTAACAGGTTAACAGTCGGGATCAGTCTAGGTGGGCTGATATGTCTGCACAGTATACGATCTGATCTAATAATAGGTTTCTGAGGTAGAGAGACAGTTGTTGTTGTTTTTTGCAACATCAGCGCCATTTGCAGATGTTTTACTGTTTTACTGACGCAGAGGAAATGCGCAAATTAATGATCAGTGTCTTTCTGCTTCAGCACGGCTGCCCCTGGTAGCTGATATCTTATTATTATTATTATTATCTACCAAAGATATTCCTCGTTGCCAGTGTTTTAGTCCATTTTGTAAAAAAAAAGAAAATAGAAATTTAATGAAATCTTTAATGAAACACCAAAGTATGGTTTACATGTTGTCATACCTTCTCATTTGCAAGTGTTGATTGTAAATGCTATTTAGGTGTTGTTTAAACATTATATCCAATCTGCACTGAGAATACAGAATATAAGAGACACTGAGGATGTGAGGTAAAAGCTTGTATCCTGTATTGATTCTTTAATTATTAAATGTTAGCAATCCCAGAGGAGGAGATGCAGTTAAAGATAGGCAAACCCTTTGAGGAATGTTGAATATCAAATTCCTTAAATTACTCATTTCCACATATAGCTTCTTAAAGCTATTAGATTCCTGTCTATATGTTCTTTGGAACTTCACGTTTTGTGCATTTTAGTCACCTGTATATAAAGAGGCAGTTTGTGTAATTCATTTAGGTTTTAGGGGTTTAGCAGAGTGGTTGAAAAGGATTACATGCACATCTATTCAATGTCCACTGAGCAGCCCGACTTTGTTCTTGAAAAAAGCAGACAAAGCAGGCCGGGGGATGGGTTCTCCCAGAGGTGGCTGAAGCGCTGAGGTGTTTATTGTGTGGGGTTGAAGGTGTTTAGGATGGAGGCGTGTGGTGGGTGGGTGAGTGAAACAGCCCTCTGATTGGCTGGAGGCTCCTCAGCTGTTGCCTTTGTTATTGACAAGGCAGTGAATAGTATTTACGGGGGAAGGGAGGACTAAAAGGGAAGTGCTGTGTAGAACGTTGGAGGAGACTTTTGGGCTCCATGTCACGGTTGCATGATCATTCGACTGGCAGCTGAGCAACAAGAGAGCTTTTTCTGTGACCCTTAATATGTGATGAACAACAAGCTGTAATGAGGGCCAGAGCTGAACTGTGTAAAGAACATGTTGCAAAACACACGTCGCAATCTGTGCCCTTATCTACGAGCTGCGGCCGCAATCACGCCCGTCACTGTCGTCTCTGGATTCCTCGAATATAGAAAATTATTGCCATTGTTTGGTCAATGATGGACTCGCACACACGTTGGGGTGTGTGTTTATTTGTTGCAAATCTTATTTTTCCAGACTGAAGGGTGTGTCTCGCTCTCTGCCAACTGTTAAAACAAAAAAGCCTCCATCAGTCACAGCCTCTGGTCAGACAGTAAACAACGTGTGTTCCACAGGGCCAGACTTGTTGAGTGTAAATAGGTGGAAGAATGCGAAAGGGAAAGTATTCACCAACATTTTGAGTGAACTGGTTCATATGAATTATGTTGTCTTTAAAATGCATTGTATTGTTAAAGCTGTTTATTCAAGGATTACAATGCATATGACTAAATAATTATGACAAGGATGATAACAATGTCCTGTTGGTTGTGTGTTTTTAGGTGGTCTCATCAGCTTTGACGTTTTTCCAGAGGGCTGGGACAAGAGACTGTGTTTAGAGCTGCTGGACAGCGAAGGCCTAAACGCCATCTATTTCTTTGGCAACGAGACGTCGGATGTAAGTTCATCCTGGGAAATATTTACAGGAGGGCTGGGTGCAGTGATGTGGATTCAGATACTGACACTGTCTACTAATTACATTCTTCATACACTGCATGGCCCAAGGTATGTGGACAGTCAAAGATTACATTGATTGTTGAATATCTCCATTCTAAAACCTGGGCATTAATCTGCCCCCACTCTTCTGGGAATTCTTTTCACAAATATTTAGCAACCTGGCTGCAGAGATTTGCACGCACTCACACTGCTGTGTAATTTCAGCAGCATAAAGATTTCTCTTAAATAAGGAAACTTGCTATTTCAATATTCCATTGTATTCTGGGGTTTATCTTCACAACTTAATGACTTAAGTGTTCGCTCAGATCAAACTGTTTGTCCAGGCTTGTTAAAAGCTCAAATTTCTTGATTTTAGATTGGGAGAGCTTTGGCTGATAGAATATTAATATGGATTTATAATCTTTGATGATTGTCTTTTCAGGGAGGAAATGACTACGAAATCTTCAACGACCCACGGACCATCGGTTTCACGGTCTACTCTCCGGAGGACACGGTCAGGTTCTGTCGGGAGCTTTTCTTTGATGCTCCACCACATGAGCCCTGATGTCCTGGAATAACATGCCCTCTCCCCAACAACAAGCAACTCCATCCCATATTACAACTGCTGAAAGGTACTACTGATCATCTCCATGTTATTAATATGATTACTCTATACAAATAGACAGCAGCAGGGTGATTTGACTAAATGTGTGCAATAAATCCAGCTGCTTTTTTGTTTTGTTTTAAAGGGACAGAAACTGAGGAAGTGTTACCTGTATGTGAACGTTTGAAGTGCGGGGCCAGTGTAACAGCACTGCGATGTGTAGCATGTGACATGAAACTAGCCCTAAAAACTAAGATATTCAGCAGTGTTGGGAATTATTACTCCAGAATTTATTAAGAGCATAGAATTATGATTTGCACTCATGTTGTTATATTTCCATACCATTCGCTGGTGTACTGTAGTCTCGTTGAACACCGCTGAAGAAGGTGACAAAAGTGACGGAGAAACATTTACTCGTTTTGTGAGTCCACATTGAAAATGCAGTTGCAGCATATGAATCATTCCAGGTATTTTAATATGTTATGTTTTGTTTATTTACTGTGTAATCCCTTAACTATCAAGTGTCTGTTTTTAAAATGGATCAGATTTCGTTTTAAAAACTGAACATTACTGACTCAATGAATTCATCTTAACCAGTGAATTAAGCTATTGTGACCAAGTCACTCTGCAAACCTTTTGTCAGTTGACATGACAGCTTTTTATGTAAAATATTTTTACGAGCTAAATCGTGGCCTGCGCTCTGGGTGAATGTATGTATTGATGCTTATTGCTAATCTCTTTTAGATTAATGCAGTTTTCAACAGATGCCTCAAGGGTTTTTTAAGTAACTTTTAAAATTGTGAACACTGAGACTTAGATTTTCCCATGACGGGTCAATGTTCTGTCACGGTTCAGAAAAAACGCCTCCTGGATGAATCGTTGTTGTAAATAGGATAAATCATATATCAGCTGCAGTTCTGTGTCTGACTGTAGACACTGCTTCAACAACAAAGACTAAAAGGATCATGTAGACCTCTATGCACAGCAGATATGAGCTTTTAATGAATCACTAACTGATTAAAAAGATCGGTCTTGTCGTTTTTCAGAAATTTTGCTCAATTCATGGTAATAAAACTTTTTTGATATCATGTCACCGACCTCAGCTCTCAAGTGTTGTTCTTTGTCCTTTACTCCTTTTACATGTAACTCACTCACAAAATCATGAACTCTGCACTTTTAATACAATTCTGCCTCGTTACATGCCTTTTTACATTTTTCCACTGGGAGACGGCAGACACTTTCAAATCTCACCTACACAGATGCTTTAACGATAAAATACTATTCAACTTCTGGCTGTTTTTGTACACAAATGAATCATTTATTCCCCTAACTATCGTTCAATTCTCTTTTAATGTAAGTCAGCAGTGCCTGACACTACGTCTTGGCAGGCACACGATCAGACAAGTGAGCCTCAGTGTTGAATGTCCGTAGAAAAATGTATGTGACCGCAGTTAACTACTTATTCTACCAATAAGTCACAGATAACTAAATAAGTAGCACAAGAGTTTGTACTTCAAATATTCAGCATCAAAGACAAAAATATTTTCAACCAATATTGCTAATTTTATTGGTTTCTTTTGGTATTCTTCTTTCTTTTTTAACCCCACTGTAAAAGCCATTCGGGGCTTAGTAATAATACACAGTAAAAAATGTAATGTACAAAAGTGGGAAAATGTATTATACTAAATATGTTAAAGATACAGGCACTCAAATGGCAGGAAGAACACAAAAGGCATGTATCGGCAGTTGCTCTGGTTTGCAAACTTTTTCAAGTTTTTCCTCAGGCACCATCACGTTTATGCTGAGCATATGTCTCTAGAAATAGAGAAGAGGCAGGAAGTGACGTGATAAATACGTCATCGTGTTAAGCACATCTTATTTTTTTTTTGCCATTTGGCCACTAGTTGTTTCACCCCTCAATAACAGCCCTGAGGTTACTGTACAATCTTTTTTACCAATGAAGACAGAAGTTGACATGTCAGTGGGTGAGCTTAGCCTGGTTCCAGACCTAAAACACAACCAACATCTTAGA
The DNA here is from genome assembly GCF_910589615.1 of Taurulus bubalis. Taxonomy (NCBI): domain Eukaryota; kingdom Metazoa; phylum Chordata; class Actinopteri; order Perciformes; family Cottidae; genus Taurulus; species Taurulus bubalis. Next base: position 7,421,904 of record NC_136605.1, read on the forward strand.
TTTATTCATTTATAAATAAAATGGAGTTAATTTAATATAGTATTAGTATAGTAATAATAATCACTGTCATACTGATCAGTCTGGGGACAACTTTGACAGGACGTGTTGTCTGTGGTCAAAAACAGACCTGTGATCTCTTTTTTAAAGACAGCCTCATATGTTGATCAAAGTTCATTCCACTCTTCCTCTTCCTCCGTCAGTCTCACTCTCACATGCGACTAAAGAAACACAGCTTCCATCAGACGCGTGAATCATAAAATGCTTTAATGTTCTTTCAAGGCTCAGTAGACGTCATCATGGGGATCACCACCACCGTGGCTCGTCCACAAAAGAAAGTGCCCCTAAATAAATCCAAAGTAAGGTTGAACAAGTTCAGGCAGTGACACTGACAGACAGACAAGATGCATAGAGACTCTATGGAACAGACATAATAGAAAATGACACACGGCAAACCTGAATAACTACAAACAGCGTTGATGTGTCGATGATCTCTTTTGACACCAACTATGAAGTCATGAAGTTCACGATCACACTGACTGCGCTTGATACACCACACACAGATACATGTTTTTTTCTGATAATAGAAAAAGAGATTTACAAATAGTTTTTTTTATCAGTAATATCTGGCCCCAGATGTTTTCAAAACAGACATTTTTCAAACAACTCCACAAATTTGGAAAAACCTGACGGTGATGTTTATAGAAGTTTTTCTGGCAGTTTTCATGTTGGAAGTTTAAATTTCTTAAGTGCAAGCTCTGACTGTAATTACCCAAAATATAGAGCTTGCAATCTGAGGTCACATACACATCTGATTAAATAAATACATAATTAAAATAAATAACCACAGACAAGACACACAACCAAGGATATGCGTTTTCCAGGAAAATACTTGCAATCGCTTTCCTCACAGTAAAGTAATTTTTTTTTCAAACTTTTGAAATATTCATGCTTGATTTAATGTGATCTGCCTGTCTTACTCCTGGTCTACCTTCATGCTTTTTCTGTCGAAGACAAACTGAATTCATAACTTTGAACTCACTTCACCTACTTAAAAATAAAACATCTCCTTTTCTAGTCCTATATGGTGATATTTCTAAACTGGTGACCGGAAAAGAGCTAATAAGACATCCTGTCTAGGGTGCAAACATAGAACTATTCATATCTAGGGATATTGTTCTTTGTGTTGATTTGATTTGGGTAACTGGGATTTACTGCTGTCAACCTGCCATTTCAACTTCAATTCCCTCAACTACTTGCTTTTACATCCGTTATCTCTGCTCTTGAATTCAAAGTTTCTTCTCATCTGTCCAAAGTCTGAACTGTGTAGGTTGTGATAATCTGACCCACACCTGCACCCAACATGTGACCCTGGAAACACTGCTGAAGTAAAGTGAGCAGCAGCGACCAAAGAAGGGAAGTCAAACTGAATTTAGCTTCTGTCCTACGTCGCTCTCCTTCCTTGCACATGGACTCAGCTGTCATGCCTCAGTCTGCAGACCTGCAACACAGTTATGTCCACTTTGTTTTACCAGTTGTTTGTAATACTTTACGTGAAAACTACTTTGTGAAAAATGAGGCCTAAAAGCCTTTTTTCCGGGTTTGATCCTATGCCGGTCACTGTACCCTCCTGTCTCAAATCTGACTTTTATTACTGCTGTCATGAAAAAAATAGAAATAAATAAACGTGTCTTTTTCCATACAGTGAATAAATGGTCAGTCTTACATACACAGCAAATCCATCAGTGCAGTGGACAGCTTTGAACAGTGCATCCGCTCTGCGAGTGGACACATGAACGACACATGAATTATCACGGGCACTTTGCTGTGTAGATAAAACGTGTTTTTAAAGAAAGGATTTTAGCACAGATTGTAAGTTATCAGTCCGATGACAGGTCCGTCCTACCCCACCCAGCCCTGCCCCGCGCAACCAGCTAGGCCCAAAGTTCAGGTCTACGAGCTGATGATCTGGCCCGACCAGGTCTCGTGTTTCGTCCCCGGGTTGAGATGTATGATCTTCACCTCCACCGCCTGCACCTTCAGGTTCTTGGGAGGGACCCGGCTCACTTTGTACGTGACCTCGTCGCCCTCTACTGGGACATACTCCCCCTCGATGCTGAAATAGAGCAAAAGTAGGGCGATGATTTAGAACTGAAAATGAGTCTCGCTCGATACTGTCTTGGTATATAGATGTACAGACAAAATGTAAACATGCTTTCAACCCGTGGAGACTCCAGAAAGTCACATTGCCGAGCTCATATTTGCCAGCTCAACAAACAGGATGCAATGTCTTAATTACTGAGCCTTAGACGTGCAAGTAGGCGTACTTTTGAACTTGGACTGAGCCTTGCTAGCTGTTTCCTCCTTCCAGTCTCAGCTTTGAGATGAGGAAATTTGAGACTTTCAGGGCCACGATGCAGCTGTTTGGCCATAAAATAACTGGATCATCCCATATAATCTATTGGGAGACATTTTACAAAGTTGCTTTTGCAGAGGCTGGAATCACATTTGGCATACAGCTTGTGCTGATTAAAGAGCTAAAATAAAAGAAGCACAGACTGCTGCACTCTCTGTGCATGTTCCCGTATTGCAGGTGTCACAGAGTCCTTCGAGGGTTGGAAAAAATAGCTTTGAAAAAAGTTCACACATAAACAGTGCTGTTTGCTCGGTCCTTGCAGTTCAAAGAGTTGACGCTGCGGTTCTGCAGTAAGTTTGTGCTGCTATTTGTAATTCTGTGAATTCAATTCAATTTATTTTGTATAGCCCAAAGTCACAAATCATAAATTTGCCTCAGAGGGCTTTACAATCTATACACATACGACATCCTCTGTCCCGGGACCCTCGCATGCACATTGGACATAATCATACAGCTGTGAAATCTGTATGATTATGTCCTTTAAAAGTGTGTAAAGTGCTATTGCCACTCACTCTGAGATGTGAACAAAGACGTCTTCGCCACCGTGGGAGGGTTTGAGGAAGCCATGACCTTGTGACCTGGAGAAGTTCTTACACACGCCCTTGAACACAGGACTTGATTGAGCACGTACCGTACTGCAGCCAAAGAGAGGGAAACAATAAAGTTCTTACATTAAGCATAAAATGACTCATCTCGGTACAATTTACTGTTGTTATTGTTTCAGTAAGACAATGTGAGACAATTCATGATTTAGGCCCCTTTGTCAAGGCAGAGAGATGGAGAAGTGGACGTGGAGGAGGATTGATAATGAAGGTTAGAAGGTAGATGAAGAGGTGATGGCATCAACTCCTACACACTGCCTCATTCATTACGTCACGCAGAGATGAGAACATTCATCTGTGTAGAGTACAGTATTCCATCTTTCTTTAGTACCAATCACAGTCAGGCGAGCAGCCACAATACAGCAACCTGTCAGATTTACATCAACAGCTTTCACAACAGTGAAGCCAAAATCAGTATCAGTATAAACACAGGGTTAATGTTGGAATTCAAACAAAAAAGGGAATGATTTGGCGCACTTTACAAAACCACTTAGAAAACATCACGGTTGGGCTTAAAATAACTAAGTAACACATAAACAACGGTCTGGTTTTAAGTCCTGTGTGTTTGATTATCCACAACCTCCACCCCCTCTTGCCCTGTGTGGGTTTTATTTGGTCTTCAGTCTCTTACAGACACGATAGTACCTAGTGCGTCAGTATCCGGTGCCGTGGGCGTGATAATGGTACATTAGCATTGAGTGCTTTGAACCCATTATTGGTTCAGGTTTGCTGGCTACAGAGACGTAAAGCTTTAGTACATTTAGTGGAAGTGGAGTAAAAAGAAAAACGTGTGTGTTTGTTAAATGTCTTCTATCCACCTCATTGGTAAATAAACCATCGTACTTACGCGGAGTAGGTGCGGTTGCGTTTGGTTGGCAGCGGGCTGGGCAAATCTCGAGGCAGCGGCTGCTCTTTCCCATCCTCCCATATACGGCTCCTCTCCCTCAGGAAGGGGAAGGAGAGGCTGAGAGAGGCGTTGGGGGAGCGCAGCGGGGTCCTGGACGGCGACGTGAGGCTGGGGTCTGCCATGTCAGAAGTGACAGGGGCGAGGAAGATGAGGGAGGATGGTGTGGATGCAGTGTTGGACTCTGCTGCGGTGCTGTTCGAGCCGCAGTCTGCTGATGGGCTGCTGACACAGGCGTCTGTCCGCGGGTGTATGTGTGAGTCCTTCTGCTTGGAGAGGCTCGCCTCAGTGCGGGACAAGAGGCACAGCCGTTATCCAGGTCAGGGCTGTCACTTCAAGTCTGTCAGGAGGACAGGCTGTGAAGAGAAAGAATGGATGAGGATCAGAGAGTTGTCATGTGGCTTTAGACCTGATGGGGCAAAGAGGTGATGGGAGGGGTCACCCAGCCAAGAATAAGTCTGTTCAAGCAGATATACATATAATGGACCGGTGAGGTGCAACTGGTCTTTCCTGGTAGACCCCACACTTACCATGATGCAGATCAATTGCATGTTTTCATCTCAAAGGAAGGCACCTCACCAGAGATACCCCGATGACATCATCTGGGTTATTTTCTCTGATTTGACCAAAGAACATCCATCCACTGAAGACGTTACACTTTCACAAGTATGTGATGTGGCCCTTTAAATCCAGGACCAAATATAATTTCATGCAAGAAAACACACATTTTCTTTTTGTCCCATGGAGCCTTTGAATGTTTTCTTTGGCTCCGTTGGTAACAAACTGCATTTCACTACAATCCCCCATTATTACTATACTACAGGGTTTCTTGCATTGTATGAATACACGTGGAGATTCAATGTTCACATCTACTGGACTGGCACCCCTGCTGTTAGGTGTATTACAGAGCACTGTCGTTGCCATGTCTATTCAATCAGGGTGACACAGTATATGCTCTTAATCCAGGCTCCAGTTTTCTCCAGAGAATTGGGGAATTATGCCTCTGTCCATCTGTGTTGATCATCGTTCCCTAATACTAAAATCCGCAACATATCGTGTTTAGTCAGGTGACCTTGCCCTTCAATATCTCCTAATCCGGTTTCTCCCCACTGTGGTACATTCAAGGTTAGATAAGAGGCAACTGACTGATCTCCGGTCAGCACTAAAGGGTGAATTCCCCCATAGAAAAAACACCACTAACAGTCCGGGTAACAAACACCGTGTCGTTTTCTACACGCACGAGCCTACGTGTCTTGTACGCCCACTCCTCTCGCGTGTAATGATGGAGGCCGAGGTCGTGACGTCAAAACAGCTGCAGAACACCGCCTCCAGTGGTGCGTTCGTGACGTCAGCGCCTCTTTCACAAATGAACAATTGCATATCCTGCAGGAGTACTACAACCACAATGCCACGGGACACGTTAGAGAGGTCTACGTGATGGATATAATATGTTTTATAATGACAAACTACTTCGAATGGACCTAAACATCCAGAGCGACTCAGAGTTCACACACATCACCAGAACATCTGGATGTGCAGAAATTAAGCCACAGTGTCATGGTCCCCGTCCCATGATTATCCAAATGCAGCGTGTGTACGAATGTGCGTTTGTGGAGTTCAGTTGAATTCATACACTTCTCCTATACCTTCAGAGAACCACCACAAAACCCCACATCTACACATTTACCCTCGTTTTATATTAGCCTATCTAGTAAAAACACTTAAATAAATCAATCCCAAAATGACATCCCTCATGATATCCGCAATTTGTCAAAAACGTGTGAAAAAAAAAAAGAGCCGTCGATGCGATTTGACAACGTATAACTTGAACAAAAAGCAGCGCGAGAGGTCCGTTCATTGAGAGCAGCTGACGGTCAAATATGGTGGAGATGTTACACCGATCAGTGCTCCATACAATGAAAACATGAATATAGCTCATGATCAAATCTGTCTCGGTTATTCTGTCGAGCATGCAAAGAATACATTGTCCGGATCCCAAAACAAAGCCACCCTGACACACTCCGCCCACCCACCTGCACAGACTCCACATATATTCTCAGAAATGTTACTTACTGCATTGGGTGCGCTAAAGGATGAGGACGATCCGCGTGTGCGAGCGAGTGTCTTAAGTCGCTGTGTATTATATAACGAGTTATTAAATAAATAAATCGACTAAATCAGCGCAGTCCGACGGAAAACCCTGATGTGACGATGTGAGGGCTGCTGAGTCTGCGCAGCTGGCGGAGATTCCGATGGCGTGATGCGACTCTGTGTGTGTGTGTGTGTAGAAAAGGACTTTCTTCATTCCGTCGCATGTGTGTGATCTGTTTAGGGAACAGCGTTGTCAGAGTTATTCGTTTTTACCATGAATTTAAAAACACGCACCTGTCCTTGCGCTGTTCTTATAAAGGGTGTGTTATGGGGTAGACCGCTCTCCAGGGATGCAATGGATTTTTACATTTTTATCGTCATCACAGTTATAAAAAATGCACACAAAAAAAAGGGGGTGACAAAAGAATGACTGTAAATGTCTAATACTGGCATGTGATGAAAGACACAATGTCAAGCTTTCTGTACAGAAGACATTTCTGCAAGGAGGTTCACATGCCCTGTGTTTGTGTTGATGAAAACGCCATGATGTCTCACAACAATCAACCCACCCCATGTCTGATTGTACAACAAACACGTGTGTGTGGCAGGGGGGGGGGAATGGACAGAGCAGAGTGGACAGCGCAGCTCTGCTTTAAACAAGCAGGACGGCGGCCTTCAAACTGTGGGATTGACCGGCTGGCCACTAATCCGTTTTCTGATACACTTCCTATAATCACACATGACAAATCACAACCACTCACGCTGATGATAGGCCTTTTTACTGAGAGGCAAAATAAGATAACAGAATAGTACAAGGCCGTTTCATAAACTGAAGAAGCGAGCACAGAAACCTGTTTGAGGAAACATTTCAAATAAGTTAATATTTTAAGCTCGACATTATTTTATTTTCAAATCGTAGCAATGTTGTTCGGATCTTGAAGATACAAATGCGGTATAAATTGTCCCGTGGGTCTAATTTCTGAACAAAAGTATCACTCATGCTTATTTCTCTCATGTTCGTAAGAGTGTCTGTAAGCTCTCAGAGTATCATCAGGCCCCACATGTATTCATCCCTGCTGTTCGTGGTTCAACAGCACCTACTTTGACCCATTTAATCAGATTCTGTGACCTGTGTATGTCTGACTAAAGTAGTGATGAAATTATGACTCAAATAATTAATGTTTTCCTTCAAATTGGGGGGGTTCATTTTCATGTGCAATACACTAAATTAACAGAAATGTCAATCAAATGAATCTGTTTTGAAATACATGGTCAATTTCACGCGTCAACACGGAGCTGGTATGTTCAGGGCATTATTTACAACACAATCAGTCTCAATGTGGCAGAGCACGTCAGTCACTTCACACCAAGAGCATCTCGGTTCAGAGAGCTCTGCGTTCACTTCTGGATCCAAACTCTGGGGCTCTGGGTCTCCAGCCGACCGTCCCTCTCCTCTCCGATCAGTCGCGCCGGTCGAGCAGCTCGTAACCGCCAAATGTCCTCGTTCCTCCTGCTGCGGCGCTAACTGTTCCACCATGACAGCAGCCCCAGACCCGGGTCACAGATGGTCCCCTGGAACAACAGCGCAGTAGGTGAGGATGGACGTGGAGCTACTTTTGTTTCCATTTTGGAAGCCTTTTGTAAACCCACACAGGTGCTTTCTGTCATTTTGATAGTTTGAATAGTTGTGAAAACAGCATCCTGTGTTTTTAAAACCCAGCTCTGGCGGAGGTTAAACTACAGCACACAGGAGACTGGACTTTTGAGGCCGAAACAGATATTTGATAGGAGTACAAATAAATAAATGTAAAAGTGTGCCCCTTAACTGATACATAATGGAGTTTGGTTAACATTAGTGAGAAACCCCAATTTTCACAGTTCAGACATTTTCACGTGAACAGGTCTCCTGATGTAAATGTGCGTTAGTCATGAGTCGCGTTCTTACGATCAGAGTGTACGGCGGCTCTTTCTTCTCCACGCTGGCCTCTGCCGGGGGAGCCGTCGACTGCCCCGGTTGCGCCGGCGTGTCCGTCACGGCGGCGGCCGGGCCCGTTGGCGAGGTGTCCAAAAACACTTCATCCGTCACCCGAAAACGGATCTCCTCCCCTTGGTCCATGTAGAGGTCATGGGCCCCCTCGTCCGTCTCGTATTCCCAGAGCCAAACTTGCTCCGCTTCGTCACTGGAGGCCGGAGCTAAGGATCAGTTATGGGTGATAATCTACAGAGTATGTGATGCGACGCACATTGCAAAACTGTTCTAAAGATCAAATCACGGCGCTTTGTTTGCAGGAACACTTTCTGTCAGGATACAATTTTGCAGGCTGCTGAAGAGACTCTGGTGGAATGAGGATGTCATCAAAGAAGCCCATTGTCACTGTGAAACAGAAAGGTTACGGTCTTACCGCGGGATTTCTGTGTATGCATAAGCAGAGACATGGGAACGTAGTTCATACATACACCAGATCTCATGACCATTCCAACATTGATGTTGTACTTTATAAAAAGTCACATGGGACGTCGACAGCTAGACGAGAACTTTGGTACCAGAGGTGAGAAAAAAAATATTTACACTACCGCACTACTAAATGAAGAAAATATGTCAAAAATGAATCAATAAATTACGCAGATATACAATGTTATTTGCTACATTACAAAGAGCTGGTTAATTAAGTCACAGACATGAATCTATTATTCATAGAGAAATGACTAGCAAATTAATCAATTAGTAGATTTACAGAAAATGTCTCGACAACTATTTTGACAATAAAATATTAATTTATGTAAATTTGTCAAACAGAAGCGCAGAACATTTGCTATTTCCAGCTTCTGCTATGAGAGGATTTAATGCTTCTTTGTTTTGAAGTATTGCAAATTCAGTATCTTTGGGCTTTGGACTGTAGGCCGAACAAAACCAGATGTTACGCCACCTTGAGAATAATTCAGCGAACACATTTCTGGAGATTGAATCAAACCTGCTGAGATGGAAAGACAGAAGTTACCGTGAACTCCCTCTTGACTGCAGTACTTGATCTTGCCGAGCAGAATCTCATCGAGAAACGGGTGAAAGACAACGTACCTGAAATGAACTGAAAGAAAAACCAAAAGGAAGATGGGGAACGTTCAGCGAGCGACAGCTAGGTGAAGTTGTTCGGAGTACTAACAGTGACAATAAGGAGGTTCCTCCATCCATATGCAAGCCTGTCAAAGTGTTTTATTATTGGATAGGACATCTATATCAATATGTCCTACAGGAGTTTACTCTTAGCAGGACCCTGAAACACCAAACTTATCACAAAGTACTAAGAAGAACTAAGAGGAAGGACCTGCGTTGCAAAATGTGGCAATGTGTCTAAAGCTGTCGTAAAAAACACAGTCCATGACTTTGAAGAAGTGCATGAAGAAACGAGAGAGCGTCTTCGTACCTTTAGTGTGTGAGGCTCCGTCTCCGGGGAATATATAGGAATCCTCCAGTTTGGTGACATCGTACAAGCAGATGCACAGGCCAACGTTGTAGACCACCTGAAGTCATGAGGAGAGGTCAGAGTAACGCAGACAGGCTGACATTACAATAGTCCACACTTCCAATAAGCAAAACTCGTAGGACAAATATGCAATACACTTTGTGGAAGACGCAGAACAGAAACAAAATAAACTGAAGCTCAATTCCAATTATCATTCGTATGGATGGAGGATTTATTCAGCATTTAATATCCGACAGTCTCAACTCTCAGTGGATGAATTTAAAATTGTTAACGTGGAGCCTGTTCAGAGAGATCTGTGACTGCTTCTGATGCCATTATTGTGCTCATTTCTCCTGATGCACTCACAAAAGAGATGACGAATAAAAAAAAGTTATAATAATAAACATGACTGGTTTTATTTGTGACATGGCCATGTTAGATTTTGAAGTATATTTTAACAGTTCGTGTGTAGAGTTTTTTCTTTTTAAGTTGTGTAACCGCCGAAGTGTCGCTCACGCGCACCTTGTTGGCCAGTTTCTTGTTCAGCTCCTCGGCGATGGCCTCGTTGAGTTGTCTCTGAAAGTTCCACGGAGGGATCCTGACAGTGTCCACCATCTCCACCAACACGAACATGATGCAGACTGCGAGCAGGTACTCACGCGCGCGCACAGGCACAGCGCTGCTGTCAGGTGAGCTCCGAGGGGTCGCCTACTCTCGGGACCGCATTTCTCGTTTTACCGCAGAGATGTGGTGCAAATAAAAATATCGACAGTTGTTCACGATCTAGCTGAAGACACCAATACATGTGTAAGAATCTACAGCACACCCAAACGCATCCATGATGTCTCCACGTGATGGTTTTCGACAATGCATTTTTACGACATGTCGCAAATCGTAAAGCTACAAAGCACAATTTCAAAGCTCCATTATATACAGTCTGTTATTATCGTATATATGTGATTATGTGTATTTGTATTGCCATAACGTGACATTTGGTTTCTATACTTGTTACAGATCTAAAAATATTTAAAAAAAATCTATAGGAATTATACACGTCTATCCCATAATGACATGAAACATTACATACTAGTATTATATTTACTACTGTATAAACAGTAAAAATTACAAATATATATATATATTTTTCCCCACAAGCTTATTTTGTATCTAGCCTAAATCTTTTCAGGGGATCGCACACATATTTCCATATGCCCTTTTAAGTGTGCAGTAGATATTGTCCATTATTGGTATGGCAATGCACTTTATTGGAGTTTCATTGATGAATGTTAAAAAGAATTATATAATACCCAGAATCTATGTAGACAGAGACATATGTACATGTATGGGCGCATTCATGTTGATATTTCAAAGTCGTGGATGTTGTTTTGAAACTGCCATTGACAGATGAACATTCCTATAATAGAAAAAAATGTTTCGATAATGAATGTCAGTGAGTTGGAGTTCTTCAGGAGCACATGAGGGCAGCAACCACAACTGAAGAAAAGTATTCCTCCGCTGCTGGAAGCCTGTATATCAACTGTAACACTACATGACTGACAATCACATGAGCTTATTCATTATTTCATTGAGCAAATAAAACTACAAATACATTCACTTCACAACTTTATCTTTATTAATTTACTGGTTATTTTGTTGATGTCAAGACATTTTCAATCTCTCAAGCAATACAACTGCAGGCATTTTGAATCATCTACTTTACAAAAGTGTAATGCTGAAACCGGAGTGTGAGGGGAATCATCACTGTAATAAAGCAGATGTTCATATTCCATATTTATTTGCTGTATCCGAACAAGTGAAGCATGTTGTAAAATTGTCGTCAAACGCGTCAGAGGAAGCCTGACCAAACAGAGCACACCTGAGAACAAAATGACACAAGGGGCATGTCTTCATGAACCACTTGATTTGTCACTCTACAGTAGCGCTTTTTAAAACTCCTGCACAACAAAGCATTATCTTACAACACAGAACTGCTTCACATGCGGCTGTTTTAAATGTGCTGCCGGAGGACAAAGGAGGATTAAACAAATCAGTACTTTCAAAGATGTTTTATCGATAAACATTGATCCTGGTGAATTCTGTAGGTAACAACACCCCGTTTGAAGCAGAGAATTATGCACAGGGCGATTTATTTGAAAGCGCACACAATAATGGCTGATTTCTCAAACACAACTTATGGATAACCATTACTTCTCAACATGTCAGTATATTCCATTAGGCATCTTTGGCAGTAAATCTGTTACAGTGGTGAGGAGTGTTTAACCATCGAAGTGATGGGTTTGAAAGAGGGCATGAAAACGTGATGGCTCTCAAAATGTTGTGAACAGATGACCCCCTTCATGGACTCATTAATGTCCAAAACGTCTTTAAAGATGGGCTGCTGCAGTTTCTAATCACCTCTGACCCTGAAAATGATTTGAACAAAACTAAACGATTACGAAATATACACAAAGCCACCAAGAGTCTCCTTCCTAGAAATTACAAGTCCCTCTTCACCGTCACAGCCCAAGCAGCAACCGACCGCTACAATCCAGTAACTGTGCTTTTAAATTTCACCCACAATCCTAAAGTGGTTTGTGAAACCAATAGGTCAACAAAGGGGACACTATTTCATGACGTTATGTTACGAGTTGTCACAAATGGAGTTAACAGCTCTCATTTCGACCGGCAGCGCATGTTACTTGCGCTCTCTCGCTCTTTATATATATCTATATCAGGACTTTATCATTTATGTACACACCCCTACACAAAGTGCAGCTATATATATCACATCATTTACACATGTTTGTTTTAGTACATAGGGATTCACCTCAGTAACTGTAATTAACAATCTAAAGCGGTGTCTTCCTCCACTGACGAATGAAGTGACGGATTCAAAGACTTCTAGATGATGACGAGAGCTAAACAGCGTAATTTCACGCAAAAAAAACATCGCAACAATGACCTCAACCATCCAACAAAAACATTTCACCAGACTGTTTCAGTGGCGTACACTAGTCTACATCATGGCAAGACTTAAAACCAGAAAAGATCTTGAATAATTTTCTACAGTCTGAAAACTTGTGTATCAATAATGCGTCTAACAAGTTGTATGTATGTCAGTCATATAGAGTCACACACACACACACACACACACACAACAGAGATGAGCGCTGAAGCGTAAAAGGTTTGCGGAGGATAAAGGAAGCGTGACGAATCACACCTAAAACTACTTTCCTAACTCTACAAAGTGCTAGTGTACAGGCATCTGGACACTAGATTGTGCGTTAGTGTGTGCAAGAAGAAAGCCGGCCTCCTCATGCTATGGAGGACCGAACCTCAACCTGAAGAAAAACAATCAATGCCAAGAACACAAACACATCATATCATCTCCCATCGCAGCTACACGAGGCAATTTCACACGCTGGCAACTCCAGATGATGGTGAGGACAAACTGAAAGACTTTAAAACACAGAGAGACCACAATAACAGAAACGTTGTTCCAGAGGATTTCATTGGGACGTTGAGACAAAAGACCTACTATCAAAGAGAAGCGCTTTCTCTGCAGCTGAATTTTTGGGACAGTGTTGTGCTGCAATTTATAATGGGCACAGAACATGTCCTGTATCTATGTGGTACACCAGAATGTACATGAGAAATGGGATTTCTGGCAACACTAATTTGATTACAGCCTATGTCCCCAAACGTTTCAGGTTCTGGTTTGGACTGCAAGAACCAGCCTGGTGAGATCAACAAGAGAGACAGGATGAGCAAAGAGAGACACACAGATGTGAACACAGACCGACGTTAACCCAATAAAAACAACCATGCATAACACACACACACACACACACAGGACAAACCACAGTAAGAAAAGAAAATAGCAAGGCTAGCGCTAACACAATGGCAGTATGTGTTGTGGTTGGGTGATCTAGTCCCAAGTTTTCACACAATGGGGTGTTATATCATACAAAAAGACAGAACGCGCAAATAACCAATGGAAGAGTAGCTGGGAGTGAACACAGATTCACCTGTTGGCCGAAATGTAGCAGTCTGGGTACGCACAAAGTAAAAAAGTGCAACAGCAGCAGCATGAAAACACAAGGTCTCAGACTGAGTGATGCAGACTGGGCTCTAATGCCGGTGGAGGGGCTGATGTGATTTCAAGGATCTGCTTGCAGTAAATAAGTGTGCCAGGTAGATTGTTTACAGTGTGGCTCCAAACTACAATTAGCATGGAAACGCTTGTTTAAGTCAATGATGGTAACTCTAGCAGCTTACTAGGAGGAAAGGGAAGGACGACTAGTGGAGTTCATCACGGTTCGTGGAAAGATGTTCTGCAGGAAATTGGGGAAGAACATTCATGCGAGAACAACACAGTGAGCTTATTGAGCTGTTTGGATGGAAACTATTGAGACAAACGATGAATCTAACTTTAATAATTTACGGGCTGAATCAGGTTTGTACACTGACAGATACGGCCATTAAAAGGGTGTATATTGTGGAGCTGATAATGAATTACCCTTCATGTTAATGCTTCCACCTGTATTTTCACATAATTTGGAGCATAAACGCCACGTTTCAGAGAGAAAGATGAGCGTCTGTGTATGAAACAGTGAGCTGAACGCTGCAGGGTAACACGCAATGAACAACTACGCTTGACTGAATCTGATGTTAAACTGAGGATGCCGCCTATTAAAGACACATACTGCTAAGCTTCCGTTATGTGTGATCGTTTGAGTGTGTTTGTGTAATTCTGCCTGTCGTCGGGGAGAGCTTTCACAGTAATCCTGTCTGTGCATGTACGTGCTTGTGTGTATGTGGGCTTTTCATCTGTACAGCGACCGTGTGTGTGTGTGTTTTCTTTAACTGAGCATGACTACATAGACCAAAGTTACACCAACAAGTCTGGTTACCATCTACCGTTCACATTGTCTCTTCCTCTTTGCGAAGCCCCTCTCTTGGCCCACATTTCTCCCCTTCTTAACCCACGCAGGCCCCTCAGTGGCCCCTAGAGGCCCCACCTCCCTCCTCTCCAACGATTACTGGAGCTCCTTCATCCTGTTGAGAGCGGAGCCAGCCCTGAACCACTCGAGCTGCGTCTCATTGAAGGTGTGGTTGAGAGTGATGGACTCCTGGCTGCCATCGCTGTGGTTGATTACTGCCGTCAGAGCCTGGAGGTAGGACACAGGAGGCAAACAAGATCATGGGTCAATAATTGATCCAGTTTATCTTCAACGTAATGTTAAGAGACACTCAGCTGTCCTTTGGATCAATGGTTAATTTGGACAGACTATTCCTCACCTTGCCAGGAACAAGGGATTGCAGCCCAGTGATTGAAATCTTGTCATCAGGGCGGATTTTGTCGTAGTCCTGGGGGTCGGCAAAAGTCAGAGGCAGCAGGCCCTGCTTCTTCAGATTAGTCTCTGAGGAGGAAAAACAAATGGAAAAATGAGACGTAATGGCAAGACACTAACTCACTCTGTACTTCCATCAGGTAACCAGAGAAGGGCGCCTTGTCTGTCAGGAGTATCTGTTACACCGAAATACAAGGTCGTGGAGAATAAAGCTTGTGAGCATGCGTCTCTGGTTGTTATTGATCGGCTCAAGTTCTCATGATGAATTAGCTGTTCCACTGACACAGAATTCATGTGATTGGAAATCTTATTTGTCAAGACTAAATGATGTTGAAAGCTTTGCATATCGACATGCAAACTATCAACTACACGCAACCGCATTTATTTGAATGCGCTTCTGGTTCTGAGGAACTCTTTTCACACAAATGAAAGCAACACCGCTAAGATCACACAGGCTTTTGTCTACATCACCTACATGTAGCCTCCAGTAATAAACTGGCCCTAATGGACTGGAAGGATAACTTGAAGACTCTCTTAGACACTCCTTCCATTCTGGCAGACTGTAAACATGCAAGCTGAAATAATCCTCAGCTTGCTCTAGAACCCACCCATACAAGTTAAGAAACTGCTGCCTGTAACTGTCACCACTTCATCCTTTTTTTGACATTTGTGTGAAATTGTCATAATTCTTGAGTTATGGCCAAAAATGTGTTTTGTGAAACTTTGACCACTAAATTCTAATCAGTTGATTCTTGACTCAGAGTAGATGTTTGTGCCAGATTTACTGAAATTCCGTCCACAGAACTACCAGAAAACAAAGGCATAATACAAAATTCCACATTACTGCAGTGATGCAGATGATGTTCGCATGTTTTCTCTCTCTGTGCTCTGAAACCTACCGTGAATTCTGGCAAAGCTCTTGACGATAATGGCGCGTCCTCCGAGGTGCCGTGGCTCCAGGGCAGCGTGCTCCCTACTGGACCCTTCTCCATAGTTCTCATCTCCAACCACCACCCAGCTCACTCCATTGGCCTGGATTGTACAGTTAAACAAAGAAAACATGTTCACTGCTGACAGGGCGAGGACAGAGAAGACAAGTAAAGTCCCAAGGAGGAGATAGGTCGCTGGACAAAGTATGCAACACAAATGAGAATATAGCACAATCTACACTCAATAGTTTATTAGGTACACCTAGCTAAACCTACTGCAGTCTAATACAACAGTCCTGCAATAAATCCTGCGTTCATAGGTTAAAGGTTCAGTTCACAAACGGACACGTCCCATCTAACTCACCTTGTAGTGGCGGGCCACATCCGGCACACCTCCAAACTCTCCTGTCAGCAGGTTCTTGACCTTGTTGATGCCATCATTGTCAATGTTGACTGCACCAATCAGCATATTGTTGGAGATGTTGTCCAGGTGACCGCGGAATTTCAGCCAAGGCCCGGCAGCGCTGATGTGGTCAGTGGTGCACTTTCCCTTCACCTAGAGACAGGAAGTTAAGGAACAGATAATAAACAACAGCTATTAGACACAACAACATTTATATAATTCAGTGGAGTTTTAAAAAGCGTTGAAAAGGGAATGAAATATAATATCACTCTTTTAGCAAAGCAATTCAGACCTTTGTTAATTTATCGTTTTCATTATTACTTTAAAAAGGAAAATCATTTTTCTTACAGTCAGCAAATCCCAATAAAAAGGGCAGCTGGGACATATGTGGTATCAAATAAAATAGCAGGTGAAAAAGTAGATTCATATACAGTGCCACTGCCACAAGGACACGAGCCACAAGGACGGTTGCGATTAAGAAAAGAAACATGAATAAAAATATAATTCTGTATTTATGTGTGTGTCTGCCATCACTTGTTTTTTTTTTTATTATTAGAAAATCAAGCATGTTTGAATACTGTGGTAGTGTCTGAGACTCTTCACAATATGATGAAGTGTTTGAACTACTTTAACTTGTGGACGGGTTCTGGATGGCATTAACACTGATTCTGTGCTAACTTAAGGGTTTTAGTCTCGGATGAAAGAAATTTGTCTGAGACGGGCAAATTGTGGCAAAAGTCTTGTAATCTGCACTTTTCCACCACAACTTTCCTTCCATTTCACTGCTCACCTTGATGAGGACCCTCATGCCCTCCATGTCTTTTCCGTGCCACTTGTCGAAGGGCTCCAGAAGCTGCAGACGGTTGCTGGTGGGGCTCACGTTCACCTGAACAACATCAAATCAGGGTAAGATGTAAATGTTCTTCCAAGAATATTTTCATAAGATAGCAGGGCGAACAACTTCCAGATCAAACAGAATTTTATTTATACACCAAAATAAAAAAGTCTGTCTCGACAAACTGTCACATGACACCATTTCAATCAGAACCAGCCCTGATCATGCCGTTTCTTGGGCTGGTTTAAACTCTTATTGGCTTATGACAGAAGATGCTCAGCTCACTAAAAGTCTGTTTTAGTAGCGCTGTGCTGCCGTCCAGATTGTTGGGATCAGATACTGTATCTGTGTTTTTTTATAAATCAAAATCCCAAATACCATTACTGAGCTGCTCTCGGCGGGGGGGTACTGGTAGGTGTCCTGGCCCGGGTCGAAGTCTTTTGAGGGGAGCTCGTCACCGTTGGGGGCTTCCAGCTTGAACTTCTCTCCATTTGCAGCGGTCAGGTAGTCGGTCTCTGGGTTGAAGTCGAGGGTCCCGGCGATCGCCATGGCAGTGACAATCTATATTGAATTACAGAAAAGGCATATTTTGGGTGTGCAAATGTCAACGGCATCACAGGGAACCAAAATAAGAATTTCATCGTCAAGTCCTCCACACATCCACTCTGCTGTATGCATAAGCTAATATGAGTCTGTACATTGATGCCCATGTAATTATGAATGGCTGAGCTTGTTTTTTGCTCGGTGTTCAACCTTTAGTACTTCTTACCTCAGGGGAGGTGACAAAAGCATGAGTAGCTGGGTTAGCGTCATTCCTAGCAGTGAAGTTCCTGTTGTAGGACGTGACAATCGTATTCTTCTCTCCTTTTTTCACATCTTTCCTGAAGAAAGTCAAAACACAGAGCATGTTAGTCTGATGCATTGTGTCTAACCTAATTCACTCAGAGGAATTTTCCGTTTGATCTTCAGACTTTACTTTTGTGAGGTGAGCCACCAGTTTCATATCAGCTTACAAGATTAGAGGCCTCCTACTGACTGCAGTGTACATTACATGCAACAATATGAAAGTAATTTAGCCTCTGATTGATCCTACAAGAAAGTTTATCGAACATCCAAAATTGCAAGAGTTCTGATGAGCATTAATCTCTCTCTTTAGATTGACATTTCTTGTCTAAAGTTGTTTTTAAATGGCGCACTGGTAAGTATGAGCGGAAAGGTCACCAGAAACAGTATTCATATAAATATCACAGTACATTTAATAGAAATCCAGTCATGAACCAGTGTTGGTAAAGAGGAAATACTCCTGCAAAATGTCATGGCAATCTGGCCAGTGGTTGTATTGGAGATATTTTGGACCAAAGCATTGGTAGAAGAGACTTATCAACTGACATGACCCTGCTTACTAGTGGGGCACAATTAGCCAATTACAAATGACGTTCATACCTGTCCCACTGTCCAATGCAGGGTCCACACGCATTAGCGAGGACGATTCCACCAACATCACTCAGGATCTTGGACTGAAAGAAGGACAACATGAATTTGACAAAATACTTTCCTGTATCTTCAAACACACACAACTGTATAAATGTGTTATGAGAAAAAACTGGTGAAAAAAAATAAATACAGGAAACAAGCTGCCAAAATGCTATGGGTCACTGGTTCAATGTTGGGAAGATTCTGACTCACATATCCATCTCTCTCGATAGTGGCGCGGATCTGCTCAGAGCCAGGGGTGACCGTGAACTGGGCCTTGCACTTCAGACCTTTATCCAGAGCCTGTTTGGCCAGGGAGGCCGCCCTGCCCATGTCCTCGTAGCTTGAGTTGGTGCAGCTGCCGATGAGACCTGCAGGAGACAAGTTCAACGTTTGTAAGAGAAAAACTGAGAACAAGAAAACTAAAGTGAATGTGTACACAGTTACAGTGGCAGATTGGAAGAATTCATCTACATTTGTATATCATAGGAATGGGGAATAAGAGGAGAAGACACAAAAGACAAGCAAGTCTGTAATTACACATCTTAATCATCATAATCATATTTTAGTCAGTCATTCTGTAAATGACTGGAATAAAATTTTACTCAGCAGTACAGGCATGACAGGGCTGTAATGTGATCTGATCAACAACACAGTTCGCAGGAGCAAAAAAAAAGAAATATCCAATTTCTCGAGACAAATCATTAGAAACATGGACAATTGTAAGATAATACAGCCCTGTCAAAGAAATACTGACCAACTTTAACGTCCAGGGGCCAGCCGTTCTTCTTAGCTGTGGCTCCGATCTCAGACACCGGGTGAGCCAGATCAGGGGTGAACGGTCCGTTGATGTGGGGCTTCAACTGAGAGAGGAGAAGGGTTGTTCAATGGTTAATGCCGCAAGGTCATAATTTGAGTAAACGTGGGACATGTTTGCGTATGCTATCAATATTGTTTTCTAGATTTGGAAAAAAGAGGAACACTAAAAAGCACAACTAAGCTGCCTAAAGCAATGACACCATGAGTTAGTCTCACATGTAGTATGGTGGTAGGACTTAAATCCATTCAACATCCTGATTCTGGGTAGGTTTGCAGTGTATTCACTGTGGAAAAGTGACTAAAAGTATAATACTCAAATATACCTCACACATACTAAATATAGTGTGTCGTTGATGGATATTATTCTCCCACAATGCAATGCACAAACGAAGCTGGAAAATAATTAAATAAATTGTGGGAGGTGGTGAAAGACTTCTCCAGAAACTACTATACTATTGAAGCAGCACTATGCAATGACTATTAGTACGACAGTAAATCATTAGTATGTAGGATGGATTTGGACATGCCAACAATAATGTTGTACATGACTAATGTTTTGACTCACCTCGCTCAGGTTAATCTCAATGACTTGGTCGTATTCACAGCCGTTATCTGGGACCAAGTCCTCTTTGAAGTGATCAGCCACAGCGGAAATCTCTGAGAGGGCATGAAGAAGGGGACACAGTTGGGGGGTAAGACTCAGTGAATAAAGACTAAACAGAGAGAGAGAGACTAACAGTAGGAGACTGACCTCCACGGCCGGTTTTCTCCATGTACGTCTTCATGCGGTGGTTGTAGGGGAAAACGGACGTGGTGGCTCCAATCTCAGCACCCATGTTACAGATAGTGGCCATTCCTGAAAAAAATAGTGTCACTTTACCCTTTGGAGTAAAACATACTGCACAAAAGTCTGGAGACATTTACCATCTATTCAAGCAAGATATGATGTTAGTTTCAGCCGTCTCCTGTCTTTGACTTTCAGTTTTCAACACAAAGAATGTCTTCCACTAGTGTTTCAGGTCTTGTATTGCATCTCATCCTTACCAGTGCAGGAGATGGAGTCCACTCCAGGCCCATAATACTCCACAATGGCACCAGTTCCACCCTTCACAGTCAGGATGCCAGCCACCTTCAGGATGACATCCTTTGGAGAAGTCCATCCAGACAAGGATCCAGTCAGCTTCACTCCAATCACCTGAAGGAAAGAAATAAAGAAAAAAGGCACACAGGTTTAAACAAACAGATAGAAACGAACAGAAACATTCGTGGAGACATAAAGTGGTTGAGCACAGGGTTGAACCTGCTCATGAAATTCAAATTAAATTTACAAGATTTCCGGTGTCAAGAACTCACATTAGGACACTTGAGCTCCCAAGGGATTCCAGCCATGACGTCCACGGCATCAGCTCCACCCACTCCGATGCAGATGGACCCCAGGCCACCGCCATTGGGAGTGTGGGAGTCTGTCCCGATCAGCATCACTCCAGGATAAGCATAATTCTCCAGGATGATCTGTCCAAATAAAGGGGCATTCACAGTCAGCCACACATTTTACCCTCAACATTTACAATGTCTATATACTGCTATTTGAAATTGACTACTTTTCTGGAAGGACACTTTCATCATTCTGAAAGTGACAGTCAAACATCCTAGAGAAATACCAATATGCGTAACACATTTCCGAGTATTAGAAAAGCTATTTATAGCATCATTATTAAATCAGTGTATTGTACCTGATGGATGATGCCTGATCCGGGTTTCCAGAAGCCTACTCCATATTTGGCAGCAGCAGTGGCAAGAAAGTTGTACACTTCCTCGTTTACTTCCTGTGTTAAAGTGAAATGTGGAAGAGTTACATTCATATATGATCCTTGAGTATCCTTGATGGAACCATAAAATAATAATAAAATTGGCTGCATCCAACAGACAATTTGATCAAACTGTCACAAAATCAATTTCTTCATGATATTTCAGTTAACCAGCAGAAAGTAAACTAAAGCAAAGTAGATGTTTTATAACTTGTTAACACTGTTATTATGTTTGATGTAGCTTGATTGAGCACGCTAATTGAGGATTTTATTCCATTCTTTATTGTAAAACATATATTAATAAATTATCTGCTCACTTTAAACCCTAAGTTTTCACACAGCCCCCATTGTTGGCTCAAATTCATTAAAGTACCTTTCTCAATCAGTTAACTTGCAAGCTAGCTAACTCGCCACATGATACATTTCACATAGTATGTATTTGACAAATTAAAAGATTTATTTGGTAAATTAATGGAATATGTTTGTCTATGTATTGCTTACATCTGCATATGACATGTTAAATACATCCTGGATAGATAACCCCTGTATTTACGTTTTATTTGACGATTTCCTGTTTCTTTCCAAGAAAGGTTTACACCTCGACTCTTCCCAGAATTTTGCAACCCTACTTCTGATGACAATTTCAACTAATGCCTGTGCCATTACAATGTACAAAATATTACTGCATTCCTATGTCCTCACCTTGGCCCTCTGAAGGTCCTCAGGCCCACCGATCTGAGCCTCAATCAGATGATCACAGTGGATTGTGGAGGGAACCGCCACCTTGGGCAGCCCACTGCTGATGAACTGAAGCATTGCCATTTGAGCAGTAGCATCCTGCATAGCCACGCGGTCTGGACGCAGGCGCAGATAGGTGCGGCCGCGGCCGATATCCTGCCCCACTGGATCATCCAGGTGGCCGTACACAATCTTTTCTGACAGAGTGAGAGGCCTGCTGAGCCTGTTGGCATGGATTAATAGAAACATGCGGTAAAAATTGTGTTGTGCTGGACATGAATTGTAGATACTATAAGTCTTACTTGCAATATCTATACACATTTATTTTAAGTGTTCTTGCAGTGTCCTTCTATCTCATCTTTGACAAAAATCATGGAACACCAAAATAAACTCATCAGGACAGCAAACACTTGGGGGTCAACTGTTCATATATTAGTCATATAACAGTCACACAAAAGGCTTTTCCTAAGTGGTAAGCTCAGTGAGGGAGAAATACCAGGACATCTAAAGTTAGCTCCGTAGGCCACGCTGGCCCTCACAAGTCAACATTGTGGTTAACGCGAAGAGTAACTGTGCAGCTGTAATAAACACCAGCCACTCCTCATGAGCCAAACTGTAATCAACCAGGACTCTGTATGCTCATGTGTATTTCTGAGAAGGACAACTGCTGACCTCCTGCGCACAATGTTGATGTTCTCGTGCATCTTCTCATAGTTAATGCTGGAGCCGGGCTCAAAGCGGCTCATGGACACCTTGGCCTTGGCGTTGAAGGCTGCGGAGACATGCAAACGCCTCGCCCCGGTTCCAAGAGCGAGCTAGAACAGAGGAAACAGAAGACAGGTTTGAGAAATGACACCATAAACAATGTTTTACTGTGCCGTTAAAGACTAACACATTCAGTTTGTAGTTATAAAATAACTATAAAGAGGAAACAGAGGCAACTAAATTATGCAAGAATGGGACGACATGTGAGGATAGTTCAAACTTGGGAGCATTCTCCATAGCTGCCCCCTGTCCCTGGAACTCACTTCCCAAACACATCTGAGACCGCACCAACCCATGTTCAAATCTAAAATCAAAACGCACATTTATTATACAGTTATTTCTGTATCCTGCTGTACTTTATCTACACCAGCTGACAAAAACGCCCTGCTGGACTTTGTTAAAATCCTAGAACCAATTTCAAACACACAGTATGTCATGTAAATAACAGCCACATTGACTACATTTTAGCAACTTCAAGTGTGCAATGTCAAGCTTTATTAGACTGACTTAATCAGGACACTGTAAAGTTTTTGAGTGATTTGTATTAGTTGATGTAATTTGCCACTACCAGCAAAACACGTTATAATATTATTATTATACCCATGCCAATGATTGATAGTAGGCAATACATAAGAGATGCTATGCCCACTTACTATCCAACCCTCAGTGTTGACATTCAGTGGAGTCACTGTGCTCCGAAAGAACTGGGTGAAAGTTTATAGAGCTCATATTTCCAGGGGTAGAAAATGACCTGCTAGGCTGTTACTGACAGTCTCATACAGTAAACGGTTTACTACGCACTAAAGGTAACGGGCAAAGTAAATCAGACGAGCACAATCAACTACAAAAAAAGATCAGTGTAAATAAAGCAGCTGCAGTGGGAAATGCTGCTCAGAGATCCTCCTAATAGCGCCAGGAAATGTTAACTTTTGGTGGCCAGCAATGATTAGAAATAAACTAAATGTAGTCAGTCTGTATTTTTTAGGCATTTTATTTTGGGATGTCCTTTGCAATGTAAAGAACAGGGTTTTCTTAGATTAAGCCTAGATGAGGAGATTCTCCACCTCGTCAAACAACCTATATGTGTTGAAAACATTAACAAAGGTCTTTAAAGAAAAGGACTCTGACAATGCAAAGTGGCAACACCATAACACACGACTGGGCAGCAGGTTCAGCGTTTCAGACACTTATTGACAGAAACAGGCCACAGGTGCAAGTGGTTCATAAAGAAGCTGTTAGAATGCATAGTTTGTATATAATGTCAACTCAATGCAATAATATCCTATCGACCCAGATCCAAATAATAAACTAAACATGTGACGAAGGAGAAAGGTGAGACTGAGGACTGGGACTATGGCCTTTTACACATCGTCTATCGATTCTCCTCAAATGGAACAAAAATATACAACAGCTCTCTCACAGATGTTGGTTGAATGAGTTAATGACAAATCACAAACTCAGACAACTCAAGCACGCTCCTCTGGCAACCATTTTCGTCCTCTTTCTCCGTAACCTTGCGATCACCTTGCAAACACCAGAAGCACCGACAGCCCGTTTGAACCACTATTCATTTGATGTTGACCAAACCTGCCACTGCTATTACCAACTACACGATATAATATTGTTTGCTATGATGTGGTAAACAGTTTATAACTGTTAGAGTGGGTCGCTGTCGCGAGTCAAACGAGGACACCGTGACCTGTCTCGAGCGGCGGGGTGCGCGCGCTAGCCCACATTTACACGTCGTTCGTCAAACTTCAGCACCGGCGGGTTTACTACACGACACAACGTATCCGTTGTCACATATGTACTCGTTTGTAAAGGAATTTACAAACTCTGAAAGAGTAAATAAACGATTTCTTACCCGCAGCCTAGTGACAGTTAAGCAGTAAGACGCCATTTTGTTCACTGACAAAGATGAGTGTGTCGCCCTCATGTGACGTAACCGGCTTAAGGAGCCCGTTATTTTATCATTGGGTTAAAAAAATATATATATACATATATATAAATATATGTAGATATATATTTTTAAAAATTGTACAATGAAGCCAATGTTAATAAAATATTGTTAGTATCATTATTAATATAATAATATGTGTATTATATTATGTATTATAATATGTGATTAATATGATATGTGTATTATTCTTATAATTATAATTACTATTGTTGTTATTATTATTATTATTATTATTATTAGTAGTAGTAGTAGTAGTAGTAGTAGTAGTAGTAGTAGTACTAATAATAATAATAATAACAATGTTTGGCTATTATTCCATAAACATTGATGAGATATTAACACCAGTTGAATTCCCTCCCTTCCTACAGTCTTTCTCTGATCTTTCTATTAAGCTTCTTCTATGTGCTAGTATCCTGATAACATGAATAATATCTATATTTCATATCTAATCTTTTCCCACATGTATAGACGAGGCAGAAAAACAAGCCACTAGTCAAAACTAGGTATTTGAATTATGTGTCTTTATACTACTGAATTTAATTTCAGAGGAGGGTTTTGTCATTTTACCCCACTGCAGTCAGTTTCAGAATTTGCGTAGGCCTACAGAGTGTAGTATTGCTTCTTTTCTTCAGTAAAGTTATCAATACTTCTTCCACCACTGGAACTACACCATAGTTATAATATAATACAATTAATAGCATGATATCACATATAATATGATATATATTGATATCAATGTAACAAGTACCTTTTCATAGTTGAATGCAATATTAGACACTAATCGCATGAAAGCATAACATAGGCTGGAGGACACTACACTAAGCAAATGTGAAAATTTATTTGGGAATTGTTTAGGCCCCTTTTGTAAAAGCACACTTTGTACCATTGGCTCCATTGGTGTCATTTTCAACCCTATCATATTTAGATAATATTCTCTATTTCTAATCCATCACTCAATACTCAATGCAATCCCACTTTACCATCGACTTGTCCCTTTCACATTACACTTACATTCCACCTTAAATTACTGTTATCTGTTGTCTGTGCACTTTATTTTAACTTTAATTGTATATTAAATATGAATTAATTGCACTCTGTTTATTGTTAAATGTTTATTGTTAAATGTTATGCACCTCCCGCCAGGACAAAGCCCTTGTATGTGAAAACATACATGGCAATAAATGGTTCTGATTCTGATTCTGATTCTGATTCTGATGCACGTCTTATAATTTAACACTTTCATAACCCCACGGCATTGAGTGATAATAACACCATTTCCCACAAGCCCCTGGTAACAGCCAGGTCTCTTCAGCTGCTGAGTGGACGATGAGGCCCAATAATCTGTGGGTCCTCCTCCATCTCAGCCAATGGAGACTCTGTTGCTATCACCGCTTGTATTTTTAGCAAATTGTTCAGCACCGCAGAAAACTACAAATATCCCTCCGCCAATTAAACTAGGGCCTGCAAGGTAAACATGGAAACAAAACGGCCTCATTTTCTAATTTTTTTGCGTCTCTGTTTTTTGAGGAAGACTATGAATTCACATCTTGTCTAGGAAGGGGTGAGTGAGTGAAGTTATCTTTTTTATTGCATTGTTGTTGTTATTGTTGTTTTTGTCCACTGGTTATTCATAATATAGGTCCTGTGCATATAGATGACATTAATGGTCTGTTGAAAGGGGAACACAATGCATCAATGCCGTTTTGTGGAATAATAAAGCAGCAGCTACTATAATATGAAGAAAGTAGTCCCTGCCGTCACGGACGTGTGGGCGAGTCACCCTGTATAAATACGCCGGGTTGTCAAACAGTAAAGTTTCTCTGGACCCTCCATGTAAACTGTCAGCTGGAGACAAACTGTGAAACCCCGTGGCCATTTGAGATTTGGGGCGGCAGTTATCCAACTACTACAAGGTGAAATATATCTGGTGGTCAGCATCCGAATCAACGACACACCCGCCTTGAAATCCGAGACAACACAAGGGAATTACACACAGAAACGCAGGAGTACAAGTCAAGCTAGCGCATCAGTGACGGTGGGTGAGTGATTACATGTCAGCCGGTGCATGAAACGGGTACATTTGATTTAAAATGCACGGCATTATTACAAATACACAAGGCGTGTTCGTTGTCAGCAGCATGTTGCTGAGTGTTGGTGTCTTCTTGCTTGGCAAAACGCTCTTGACTCAAATGAATGACTGCACTGGTGTCAGCCATTGATTGAAGGCTCCGCTTTTGTTTTTGTTTCAGTCCGTTATGTAGGTTATATTAGCCGGAGTGACCCTCTCGCGGTCTGTGCAGCTGTTATGGGTATTTTTCATTTGTATATCTTGTTTATGCCGAGGAGATGCTCTCGTTGCTCAGTGAGTACACACCGGTCGATATGATGCTCCCCCACTTAATTAGCCTTATCATTTAATTTACAGGCACAATTTGGCACGGCGGTGTCAGCTGAGCCAGTGTCCTTTCTGCTCATGTGCCTTTTGACTGACATATGGCAGTAAGCCCAGGTAGACCCTGATCCCTTATTATCCGAGCTCGTCATCACACATGCAGACCTGGGTGACTATTTCTCCAATCTCAACCCTCCCCTTTGCATATTTACCTCTATTGTTTGCCATCTGGTAGATGGCATTCCCCATTCAGTCTAAAAATACCAATCTGTTTAAAGTTCTATTGGGAGCAAATTGAAGTGAGGGGTCTTTTTATTAACAAAAAAGGAAAGATCATGATGATATTGTGTGTGTGTGTGTGTGTGTGTGTGTGTGTGTGTGTGTGTGTGTGTGTGTGTGTGTGTGTGTGTGTGTGTGTGTGTGTGTGTGTGTGTGTGGACCGACCGACCGTTCAGTCAGGTTCTATATGTTGTGCTTAACCCTCACTTCTATTCTTTCTTAAGGCCCTTTTGCTTTCATACATCTGCTGTGTATCTATTGCACATTAGCTTGTGCTACTTGTAAGCTCACTGTAGATGTGCTTCAGGCAGTGGATGCTTTGCAGCGCCCAGTGCCACACATCTGCAGCTCTGATAATGAGTCGATGTAAACAAAAATAGCACGATAGATCCTGCTGTTGCGCTGAACCCGCAACAACAGGCTTGTAAAAAAAGAAATGTTTTAAATGAATCTAGCTACTCCAAGCTGTGTCCCAAATCTGCAGGTGGAGAATACAAACATGAGAACAGCAGAGGGGATTTATGATTTATGAACATGAGCGATTTGGATGTTTTTCTTTTTAAATTGAAATTTCAGGCTGCGGTTCGTGATTTAGAGCATTGATTGCACTCCCAAAGCAGCACACGTGCACCTATTTACTGAGCTATTCCTTTAATGTCATTGGATGACATTGGCCATATTGTGCATCCTGCTGTTGTCTTTTTATAATGAGAAATGTAGCAGTAGGTAGCTTAGCCATGCGTGTGTGCACACAAGGTTGTTGTTGTTTTTCATGATGATGGCTGTTGCAGGTGATGGACTGGGGGGGTCTCTTGTGCTCAAAGACCCTTCTGCAGTCACTTCTACTCATTTTAAACTCAGGTGCTGGAGATGCATTTGCACCATAAATGACGCAAAATGGGGCCCTATTTATAGCCCATTCCAACCGACCCCCATCTTTGCTTTCAATGTCACCTTTTGCATGCGATGGGGGAAATGTAAATCTTGTCTTGAGCCGTCACTCCCACAGCTCTGCATCCAGCCTGTGCAGCTTTATTGGTAATAACATTAGAATTGTCTTTTAATCGGAGGCGTCTTCCTAATCTTAGCCACCGAAGCCCCATCTGGCAGGGGAAGTGAATGTGAGTGAATTGTTTGTGTGTGTGTGTGTGTGTGTGTGTGCGCGTGTGTATGTGGCTATGGGGGGAGGGGGTTATTGCACACACTGCATGGTGGGAAATGGTGTTCTGTGACGTCGACCAACTGCCCTGCCATTTTACACCTTTCTTTTGTGGGTCTTGTGGTTTGATTGTTTTAGTTTTGTCGGCGCGTAATCGTTCCTTCGGTGTGACTCTGCGTGGTGATGCATGCCCTCTGTGTGACTGTGTTAAAGTATTAAGCAGGAGGCACTCCGTGGGATCGGATTCAGATTATGAAGGATTTATGAAGCCCACAACACGGCATCTGTTGCATCCGTGGGTACATCTTGCAGTCGATGAAACCAAAATATTAACCATGTATACTTGCTGTGTGTTATTGACCAAGAATAGTGGTGATGTAAGTTCATTTGCTCACTCTTTAAAAAAACTCATGTACCATGTGTAGGCTTGGTAACTGATCCCCTCATCACACATTTAACAAATGTACAGTATTTTTGCTATCATGTCTTTACATTTTTTTTAAACTTTGTTCCTAAAGGCATTATGGTGAGCTGGATCTAGTTATGATGGCTTCAAAAGCACTTAACCACAAAGTTTGCCCTCACAGGTCAGCATAGAAAGTTCTCAATCCATAGTGTATTCTATAGCCGTAACGCTCTTACTGGTCTCATCCGTGCAGATGTGAATATTCCTTGCTTTCATCAGAGCAATGACCTATATGGAGGCTTGAGTGTGTCGTTCAAATAATTATGTAAATCAATGAAGTGTCCCACTTAACTAATACATTTCCCAAACCGCTCCACCAGGATCTCACAAGTTTCTTTTTATTGTGATTTAAAAAGTGCCTTCATTAGCAGCATTTCTTTACTGCAAGAAAGTTTGTGTGTTTTGTTGGTTTGTTTTTAAAACGACAGGAAAAAATGTAAATAGTTCACACAATGGGCAAATGGCACTTGATATGCAAGTTCTGGTATATTTTTGTGCTGTGTTCAGACAAAAACATAGCAGTGTCCTTCCCGCTTGGTTTTTGATCCATCTCCCTTCATCTGTCCTTAAATCTTCCTCCGGTTCTTTCCATGTAAAATGACAGCTTTCTTCTGTTTGTTTTTTCTTTTTCTTCACAGTTGGGACCTGACCACATTGTTGCATATTCGTGACGACAAAAGACAGCCTGCAACCGGCTGTCCCCGCCGTCAAGGTGCCTTTTTTTTTTTACCATGGTGACACTAAAAGAATCATACACTTTACAATAAGCCAGAGGAAAAGCTCCTTGTCACAGTTGCATTGCCTCACTTTCAGCGTCCTCTTGATCACTTTGCTCCCAGGACGGTGCTAACCTGGTGCAGCCATGCATCTGGAGGTGAAGGTCGCCCTCAACTTCATCGTGTCCTACCTGTACAACAAGCTGCCTCGGCGTCGAGCTGACCTGTTCGGCGAGGAGCTGGAGAGGATACTGATTTCTCGTTTTGAGGGTCACTGGTACCCCGAAGCGCCTCTCAGGGGCTCTGCCTTCCGCTGCATTCACCTGGGAGCCCCGAGGGACCCCGTGGTGGAGTTGGCCGCCAAGAGAAGTGGACTGGACACAGAGGAAGTGCGCGCAAATGTTCCCGCGGAGCTCAGCGTGTGGATTGACCCGTACGAGGTATCCTACCAGATTGGGGAGAAAGGGGCCGTGAAGGTTCTCTACCTGGAGGACCATCCGGGCCTCGGCTGCGACGGCGAGGAGGGCGTGATCGGAGAGGGTAACGGCGACGCCGAGGCGGAGGAGGCCAAGAGTCTGGGCTTTAACCCAGACGCTCAGGTGTTTGTGCCAATTGGAAGCCAGGCATCTCCTGCCCTCATGCCGTCGGTCTCTAGCTCACCCACACCGCTGTCGGCCCAGTCCTGCCCCGGGCTCTTCAGCTACCCGAGCTCCAGCACGCCCACCGACCCCGCCGCCCACTCCTCGAACACCTCTACCCCTTCCCCCCCCAGCGGCGGGCTGCCCTACCTCTCCGCCCAGCAGCCGCCCGCTGCTCTTCCCACTGCCCGTCCTCAGCCCATCACGTTCACCACCGCCAGCTTCGCCGCTACAAAATTTGGCTCGACCAAGATGAAGAAATGCAGCGGGGCCGGGTCGGCGGCGAGCGCCGGCGCCGCCATACCGCCTGCCCAGAGGAGGCTCACCCGCTCTCCCACCGCCATCTCGGCACCGGAGCTGCTCAAGCACAAGCCCCTGTCTCTCTCCTTGCACTCCCTCGGAGGTCCCATCGCCAGCCAGCTCTCCCCCAACGCCAAAGAGTTTGTCTACCCAGGATCCCCGGGCCCCCTTTACTTTGATGCTGACACCCAGCCCATGCAGCCGCTCGCCAGCCCATTCCAACCCCCCCACAGTCTCAACACCCATCCGTCCTTTGACCCATTCTCCAGCCCTCCCCCAGCCCCGAGTGTGGGCATCATTGGCAGCAACGGAGGAATCCCCTACATGGAGAAGCCGCCATTTGTCGAGGGTTTAGGAAGCTACAACCTGCAATATCCTAGCCAGTCCTTCCAGCCCGTTGTGCTGGCCAACTAAGCCTCATTTGTAACGATAACGGTTGTCGTTGGAGGAGGCGGGGTGGACAATGATGCTCCAGATCTTTTCAGTTTTCTAAGAAATTGTTACTAATACAAGTTTAGAACTACAAAGATTTAAAATACACCGTCCACTGAATAATTATTGTGATTGGTTTTGTTCCTCCATTACCCCCAACCCCACCCTGTAGTCCGTTGCTGTTACTCATCACGTTCTGTGTGTTTGCTTTGACAGGAGGGAGGGAGGGAGGGGGGGTTGGTTGCTTGGTTGGTCGGTTATGTTCCTTTCTACCTTGAGTGGTTGCCAATCTCTACTTTTTTTTTTTTGTTGTTGTTGCTTTGAATGTTAATGTGTTTTTTTTTTGTTTTTTTTTTCTCTCCCTTGACTTGTTGTTTAATGGGCCCGGCTCCAGTATAGCTCCATTTTGCACTGCACTGTCATGCTGTGAAAAAGGACCTCGCCAAGTCCTGCAGGGAGCGACGGCTGTGGAAAAGCTCAGCACTTTGCTCTGCAATCTGCTCTGCCCTACTTGCAACAAATACAGAGAGGGGACTTTGCTGTGTGTGTGTGTGTGTGTGTGTGTGTGTGTGTGTGTGTGTGTGTGTGTGTGTGTGTGTGTGTGTGTGTGTGTGTGTGTGTGTGTGTGTGTGTGTGTGTGTGTGTGTGTGTGTGTGTGTGTGTGTGTGTGTGTGTGTGTGTGTGTGTGTGTGTGTGTGTGTTGTCCTGCTCTGTTTTGTTGTGGCTCAGCGTGATGGAGAGACTCATTGTTTGTACGGTGGGCCCGCTCCCTTTTGAAAGTCACTCGTGCGCATGCACGTTTTGACACTGTTGTTGTCGTCGCCGGCGTTTATCGTAGGCGGTTTATCGTCATCTGGAATGAGAACATGACACGAGTTTAAACGAAGTGGGAGCAGTGGAGCGAGCAGCGAGAGAGCATCGGGGTGTTGTGGCAGTGTGATGTAGTGGAATGTGTTGTATCTGTCGGGGAGGGAGGGAGGGGGGGGGGGGGGGGGGTACTGCAGCCGGGAAGGTCGGGGAGACCTTGGTGAATGTGGGAAAACAAGTAAATCTTTGTATTTTAAGACGACGACGATGCGCTGATACCTCAATCATACAGACTGGGATGCAAGTTATGGTTTCTCACATGCATTTAAATAGAGACGCACGCACACCCATAAATATGCGCACAATTCCAGTCAGCAGTGTGTGTGATAAATGGCTGAGCATGACTTTGACTATGAAGGAGAGGTTTTCCTCTGCAGGAAGGGGAGAGAGAGAGGGATGGAGAGAGAAAGAAGGGAAGACAGAAGAAAACGACTGGCGGAGAGGGAGAAGCCGCTCGAGGGTTCTGTTGTCTCTGTGGCTACCAGGCTGTATTGGCTCAGAGAGCGACGCTTTGAAACCCAGAACACGTTTCTGGTGAGCTTAAATGGTATTGAAGCCAAAGGCTCACACTATTCTCTCCCTCCTCTTGTGATTTCTTCTGTGACTGTCGGCAATTGGAACCAGAACCGTAAAGTTCAGGTTGCCCCCCCCCCCCCTCTCTCCCCCAGTTCTGTGAACAAAGATGCAAAGGGTGAATGTTTCTTCACTGCTCTGTCGCTTTATCGGATGGTTCACCAGGTCTCCAGAAGGCCGCTGTTTCTGACAATGGTTTGTTTACCAGCCGTGTCCACGTGATTGTCGGTTAGTCACTGCAGGGAAGGGTAACTCTCAGATGTCCATTTGAGCTGCCCGGCACTTTATTACTGGGCTCCCCGAGGCGGAGTGTCGCCCGCGCACGCTTACACCATTCCTTTTGCCCTCTGTTTGGAAATGGCACATTTAATTCAGCAATCATGAAATGCTTTAGAGATTCAAACAGGAGCTTAATTTGTATTTAAAGTGCATCAGGCTGGTGAGGAGGTGCAGTGAGTCTTGTCGGTTTACTTGAATGTTTTCAAGTCGCTGTTTTTGTATACGATGACCCTTGACTTGTGCGCACGCTGGTTTTGCAATGTGACAGCTTGTCATATGCATGAAAGTTTGTATTTCTTCTTTTTTTTTTCAGGGGGAATGGGGTGGAGAGGTACACCTTGTGAGGGGAAAGATTTATAGTTTTATGTTTTGTAATTTATTTCCAATATTTCTATATTTTTGTTTTTGCAAAAATGATCACTTAACATTTGTATGAGTAAGACGTGACAAGTCCAGGAATATGTATATACAAAGTTCTTATGTTTGGATTCTTTGTTTAGTTTCTTACATGCGGAGCTTATTTTTCCAGAAAATAACGTGAATATATGCAAACTGAGACAAAAATAAAGATGTACAGAATAAAGTATTGAATGTGTATTGTACCTTGTGCAGCATTTGTCTAAAAAGACGGGTAAATGTATTTGTTCTTCAAGTTGGATTTGAAGCTTAAGATGTGAATGTTTACAATGAGTTTGTGTAGGAAAGGATGGCTATCACTTTTTTTTTTTTTTTTTTTTTTTCCTGTGCTCCCAGGGCAGCCTGACAACACTACTCCCATAGGTAGTACATTTAAACCAAAAATATTTTTCAGTGCAATGTCCATTTAACCCTTTTTGTGAATTCACTGCATATTGTAGTCACCCGCTTATTTCTTTCTCTTTTCCTGAATAATTGTCCATCAGTTTGGTTTTTTTCATTTATTTTTGGGGAGGGTTTGAAAAACTATTTCACATTAACAATAACTCCCTGTTTTTTTTCTGGGCTACTAGAGTAGCTAAACCCGGATGTATTTTGACCTCCCTCATATTATATAGCCCACCTCCATTTATTTATTTTCCCCAGTGGGGTCTCTTCTCCCCAGGAGCCTGGTCCTTTGGTCCTGACACTATAGCCATATCCCAGACTGTCTTTGCGTACACAGATGCTCACACTTCTCCAGTGCAATGTTATGCCATAATTTAAATTACCCTGAAGGATTC
Source organism: Taurulus bubalis (assembly GCF_910589615.1). Taxonomy (NCBI): domain Eukaryota; kingdom Metazoa; phylum Chordata; class Actinopteri; order Perciformes; family Cottidae; genus Taurulus; species Taurulus bubalis. Next base: position 7,455,759 of record NC_136605.1, read on the forward strand.
AAGGGGTCTCTACCTCTCTGCACCCGGGAATAAACAATAAAAAAATAAATCCAGTATATATCCTCTTTAGGACGACAGTGTTACGGCAGGTTCAGAAGGATTAAGGAAATGAATGTGCTGTGAATGTGATTCTTAGTCAACCCTGGTTGAGATGGCCTGTGGAAAATAGGAAAAGAGGAAACGGCGCATCCTTTTTTTTGTGTTTAAAGAGAATTTTTGCATGTCCAAAAAGTCCAAGTGACAACTTTTTCCTTTTCATATTTGTCAGATTACGCTGAACAAACGCGGTGTGTTAAATGTCCTCTGCGTTCGAATCGGGCTCTAGAGGTGAGAGCTCTGAGGATGTGAGCGATGCCTGTAAAAGCTGTTTGGCCCTCGCATCTTTTAAGAGTGATCGCTGGTTAGTTTTACACTTGAAAAGAACACTTTAGTGGGGGTTTAACGTGCCGCAAACCGACTCTAAACGCAGGCCATCCCACAATCAGGGTTGAACATCAATGAAGAGGAAAAAAAAGAATTTTGTATTCTGATGTCCTTTTGCTTAAATCGATGTGTGCGTTTTATTTTGCACATTGGAATATTTCATTGACATAAAAGAAGTTTATTTTCTATGTAAAGTTTAACATTTAAGATTGAAATAGATATAATTAAAAGTTCAGATGTATAAATAGTGCTTTCTTTCCTGCCTGTATTTTATTATTTTTCCTATTTTGTATCTGATCTGTACACCCTGTAGATGTGTGATGAATCTTTCACTACTGAAATGCAACGACCTGTTTTCTGTGCTGCCTCCCCCCTCCACTCCCCCTCCCGGGAATGGGGAGTTACTACCGCAGTTTCTTATTGTATCGGATTCTTTTTTTAAGTTTTGTAATAAAAAGAAAACAGATTGGCAAAAAGAAGCATGGAAAAGAAGCTGATTGTGTCATCCTCATTGTTTATGGGTGTGCAGGGCCGTGTGACCCGCTCGGTCACAGATGCTCACCTCTTAGTGTGTCGTACTTGGTGGATGCTGAACATATTGCAGATCAAACACGATGAAAAGGTGACCCCCCCCCCCCCCCTTCCCCTCCCACCAACATGTGCTCCGGTGTGGAGCTCTTATTGCAGTAAACAAACTCGAGTGGTGTTTGATCAATAATTCAAAGCAAAGCTGAAATTCTCCAAATGGTGAAGAGCCAGATTGCTCACCACCCACGCACCTCAGCTGGACCCATCCCAGCAGATATTACTTTAAATTTCATCATCCAGCGGCCCCGTCTCTCCCTCTCGTCTGGTCCGTGCCCGTCGGATGCAGCCAGCTGTGAGGTTGGCTCGCTCGCGTGAACGCACTGGGCTGTGCTCTCCATAGTAACATGCAGTGGTGTGACATTAACATGCACGGCTATGGGCTCCTCCTCGGCTCGTCGTCATCGCCCACTCACTGCATCCCATCTCCCTCCCTCCCTCTTTGGCTCACATGTTTTCAACTGCGTCCCCTGTTCTCCATCTTTCTCTGTCCATCCCCTTGCCATCTTGTTTGCTTCCCCCATTCTCCTTCACCCACCTGCTCTTCCCTCCCTTTCTTCTCCTCTCCTCCCCCCTTCCAATCACCTGATCCTTTCCTCTCCTTGTTCCTCTCCCCCCCCTCCTATTTCCCAGAGCCCCTCCTTTGCTTCCTCGCTTTCCTTTCTCCAAACTCACACGCCCATCCCGCTGGTCTTTGAGGCTGCTGCTGTTACGCAACGCTGCTCCCCAGTGTGTCGATGTGATCATTACGCAACATCCGCGACTCCTCTGGAATACTGATGAGCAACAGGACCGAGGAGATGAAGGGACAGTGGGCAAAAAAAAACAGCAAGGCGGAGGAAAACACAATCGTGTGTGTGTGCATGACATGTGCACATGTGATGATGCATGTGAACGTGAGCATCAAGGATGAGGATGAGGAAGACGTCTTCATCCATCCTCCCCTTCTTTTGTTACCCACGGTTCCATTGTCTCGCAGCAGCAGTGTCTCCCATTAGCGCTGCTGCAGCTGGTTGGCAAGGTCACACAAAGAGCCCACGTGTCATTTAATGCCAATTTATTTCAATCGCATGATACAAGATACAAGATACAGTTAGAACGTGGTACTGCAGTTGCATGTATCCAACACATGTTTAGGACAATACAAAAACAAACAAAAACATGTTTATATAAAAAGAGAAAAGAAAGCAAAGCACCCCAAAAAAAAACTCAACTTTAAAAATCGCGAGAGACCTCAAATAGTTATTTTTACGGAGTATTGTAGCTAGTAGCTGCTTTGAATAGCAAACAAATACACTGTCTTTGATGCGCAGCACCCAAAGCCATTGCCAACAGTTTCAGAAGTGGGAAGCGGGAAAAACTGCAGTTTGGACCAGATATAGATGCTAATTTGCACCACCTACATGCAAAGAAAGCAATGGCATTTTAACACTTGTGTCACCTGCTGGCAAAGTATTACAACTGCAGTTTTTCAAATGCTTTTTGTATTTAAAATCTGTCACCTGAATCCGATTTCAAGATATTAGTTCAAGACATATGTTTATTTACACCAAAATGCTCAATTTCTAAACGAAGAGCCTGGCAAAGGTGAAACTTGCCATCGTAACATGTATAGCCTCCAGGTGGCGCATAGTGGTTCCAATAGTGCAGCAGCTGTTAGTATCTTTGTCTGTAGGTGGGGACAGACGGCTGCAGACCGAAACCGCTGTTCCCATTATCTTCCTTTCCTACTGGTGGCCCAGTTTGGCATGTGTGGAACTGGAGAATTTACTCCCTGCTAAACGACAATGAGCTGGTTTGAGAGTTACCGCCGGATCCGTGAGGTGCTTTGCATTAAAAAAAAACTAAAAGAGAAGAAATTGCTACATAGTGTATGCAGTTCTATAAACGAGTTTTGTCTTCTAAAAGGTTATCTTTCGCAGTACCTTTAAATCAGCCTTTTTAATTTAGTTAAAAAACAACTAAAAGTTTGTATTCATCAACCAAATTGATGTATAAACAGCATAATGTAGCCAAAGCCTACTTTGAAAGTCGATGCAACGTAAAACACATTGCGAAGAAATGTCTCCCAGGAAACTGGAACAAACACAGAATCTATCGAGAAAAACACAAACTCACAAACTGATCCAGTGTATCTAGATATAGATCAAGCCTCAGTAAATAAACAACAATCCACACAGTGATTAAAAGATGCTGTCTTCAGCTAATGTTCGCCCCAAGGTCAAGCACTGGCTGCACAAGGACGGGTGGCGCTATTATGCTATCAAGTCATAAACACATAACGTTATAGCAAAGATGTTACGCTTTTTCTTTTGACAGAGCTGTACAGGAGACCATCAACCTACCCATTCAAAAACATATAGAGTTTTCAGTAATGGTTCGCAGACATAAGTACACTTGGTGTAAAAATATTCAAATAAAGAACAGACAAGTTTACTGGGTTTCATGCATTAGGATCCTAGACGACGGAGGATCTGAACTGGAAGCACAAATGACTTTGGGGCATTTCTATTTAGTACATCATAACAATTTTACAGACAACATCATCAAGGAAATAAAACAAGCATTACATAACAGAGTATTATTGCCCCACTTATTTTCTTTCCGAGATTTACGGCGATTATGAGCACAAGCCGACCGATGACAGAATGTGCATCAGCCCAAGACACTTAAGATACGGAGTCCGATAACAGTCTGTCGTTTATTTACTAATTTAGAAACAGACTCAGTTTAGCAAAAAAAAACTCAAGGTTTTGCCAAATGGAACTAAGCTGCTTTTTAAAATGTGCTTTCTGCTTCAACTTCCGCCATTTTGTAGCCCTGCTAAACTTTTCACCATTCAAAATAGGAAGTGCTGAATGAGGTAAACAAGAGTGTGCCTTGTCCTTTGTGTGTTCAAACACATGCTGTATGTATATAGAGGGGAGAGGGGAGGGGGAGAATCCCATAAAACAATATAAATCTATTTTTAAAACAAACATCCAAAAGCACAGTTTACCCATTGATTTCCCTGCATTGGTTTCATTAGAAGTATTGTTCCTCGAAGGAAATAGAATTATCCAACATATTGTTGTACATCACAATCAACAGATGCGTTATTACCATCAGAATAAATACGGCACTCATTGACTATTTGGCAAATATGAGGAATAGTATTGGGTTAATAAAGACACAGTCAGAATTCCTGTCTAGGGAATTAAAAACCATGAGACAATCATTTATTTACAAGGTTTAGAAGCAGCCAACTATGGGACTGGCTAAATCTTTTTTTTCTTCCCTTTCTTAAATCAATCCAGCCATCCCACCTGAGTAGGCAGGCAGTGGCTCTAGCGCCCTCTATCTGCGGAGTGCAGTAAAATAAACATCTCTACGCATCAACATACCCCTCCACCAGTGAGGGCCCTGGAGATCGGACAACTGTCTTCCGAAGTAACTTACGGAGAAAGAAAACTACAACTCTGTCTTCATTTGTAAAATATAGTCATATTCTGAGCAAACCCAAAGCCTTTCTTCGGTAATAAAAAAAAAATGTGTGAGGCTCTGGAAGCTGATCTGAGGTTAGTAGAAAAGGAAACTAGATCAGAGTAGCTTTAAATTGAAGGTCATGCATGTTTCCCCCCCTAAAAAGCTACTCTGTCTTCCGTGGTGCAGGTACCACTATGAGCCACTGTAAAAAGTGCAAGAATGGATTACACGCACGGATCTCTGCGGTGCAGGGAGGTGGCTATATGTACAAGTTTTTTTTTTTCCACGTGCATGTGGGTCACAAGACAGAAGAACTGTGACTGAACCTCACCGCTAACGGACTCTCGCCCTTTTCTCCTCCGCCGACCTGAGGGCTTCGCTTCGCTTCCTTTCCCCTGCGAGCTGGAAGTACCACCGTAAATGCCTTCTGCTCCTTTCTCGTACCTTCAATCAGTTCCTCTCCCGCCCTGCCGTGAGTTAACCAGCTCCCTTTGAGTATTTTGAAGGAAGCACAGACATAAACATGAGTTACAACACAAGGGAATGTGAGGGGCGGGCCCGTGTGCACCGGTCTAAATACAGGACTTCTGACTGACTCATGCTTTGGTCCACGAAGAAGAAGAAGTGCTGTGCAGTGATAAAAACTGATGTGTGTGGCGTTTAAAAGTGACTCTTTTGTACCAGTCTGCTATCTCCGCATTTCCTGAATTTTCTTGAACCAGACTTTCCATGCGTGTTTGACCACGGGGAGTGTCCACAATCGTCCCTTCTCTCCCGAGTGTAGGAGCCAGGCGCTCTCCACAGGCCTTCCTGTGACCACCATCCCATCATGCCTCACTGCCTGCCAGAGCGCATCCAAAACTCCAGCATCGCGTTGAAAACAACAGCGGGAGCTCGGCGCGGCTGCTGGATGTCAGTGAAGACAACAGTGCAAATTTAGAATCCCTTGGTGGTTTGTGTTTGTGTTGATCTCTGCGGGGGAAGGGGGTTCTGCTTTTTGTCTCATTGATACTTTTTTTGAGGGGTGGGGGTGGGGGGGGCGGTGTTTTGATCCGAGTTCTTTACAGCGGCCCGTACTTCGCCTCGTATCGGGACAGGATGTTCTTGCAGCGGCCACAGTCCTTCCGCATCTCGGACACTTGCTGGCGCAGCGCTGCGTTCTCCCGCTCCAGGAAGGAGGCGCGCACCGTGATCTGGTTCTCCTTCAGCCGCCGCGCGTCCCGAGACCGCTTTGCTGCCACGTTGTTCTTCTTTCGCCTGGACCAGTACTTGTCATCCTGGGGGAAGGAGAGTGAAAGTGGATGAAACGGACAGAACGGGAGAGGTGGAGCTGAACGCAACCGAAATTAGCGAGGGATTTTCAATCTGTGTTGTGTTTGTTTTACGATGAAAGGTTCTCTTGATATGCTCCACATAATGTTTGAATTGGCCTACCTTCTGCTCATCAGGAACAAACACTTTCTTGGCTTTCTTGATCATAGGCTGCGGTTTCAGCTCCTCGTCAGAGAACTTGTGTTTGCGCGGGTTGAACAGCTCTCCACCCGGCACACTGGACAGGACCAGGTCTGTGGGATCCGGCTGGAAGTTGATGTCCACCTCGATGGCTTCTGGATCGATGGGGGAGGCAGTGTTACGATCTACAGGCACAGATACAAGAGAGGCCACTCCGATTAAACCAGACTAACTACACTCTTTAGACAACACTATGAAATGTCTTTCCTGAGGATGCTCCATTTTTCATGGAAATATAATGGCCTCATATTTGGGCTTCTGTGTGCCCTTTGTGTTCATATGCAAATTGTCAGCGATTGGGAGAGTTGATCATCCCTCTCACACATTATATCTATTTTTGATTGCCGATAATGTAATGATTCTCAACAGAGCTGCATTGTTTTGTGTCGTGCTGGCCATCTGCCAAACATTTTAAAAGCTATAGCACGGGCTTAATGGTCAGGGTTACGTCTGTGTGTCTACATGTGCAATAATAGTTCATGTTACCCCAGCGTCTAAGAGGACACACTACAGCTGGACCTATACAACTTCAGACAGCTGAAACAAAAAGGCACACTTCAGTGTCCTGTATTCAGCTTCTAGATACAGAATTTAAGAAATTGCGTTTCTAAAATGATTCAGTCTATTGGGGAATTTAAATTTAACAAGGAACAGGAAAAAATAAGAATAAACAGTCTGAAATCTCATTAATAGCAGCCGTATACCTAAAGAAATATAATAAACCAATTTCTCACCTGTTTTATTCTCTTTCACTTCTGCTGTTGCCTTCACAGACAAAGATTCATTTTCTTCTTCTTCTTCTTCTTCTCCCTCTTCTTCTTCTTCTTCCTCCTTCTCTTCCTCTTCTTCCTCTTCTTCCTCCTCTTCCTCCTCCTCCTCTAGTTTAGCTGGTTGTAACATAGTGACTGTCACCGCTTCCTCTGGATCAGAGGTGACCGTAGAGGTGGCGGAGATAGACGGGGGTGATGCTGAGGCGGGGTCAGGGGCGGCAGCAGTAATAGTAATAGTAGTTGTAGCAACTATAGGAGTAACCTTTGGGACAAATTTGCCTTTGAATCCCACTGAGGCCAGAGTCTTCTGTAGCTCCTCTTCCTCCAGGGTCGCAGGGATCCCGTTCTCCAGGAGGAACTCATCCAGGTCCATGTACTCCAAGTGGAACGTCTCCCCATCGTAGGGAATGGTCTTCTCCCAAAGGGCTGGGGTTAAGGAGGCGGATACCCCTCCCCCTCCTCCTCCTCCTCCTCCTCCTCCTCCTCTTGAACCTGCACCAGCACTGGCTGCTCCAGCCCCGCCCCCCTCACCATCCTCAGAGGAGCACAGCTTCTCTTTCTCGATTTCTGCAGACAAGACAATACATTGGATAAATAAATGGCTGCTTAATGTCAGTGAAATGTGACATCATAGGTGCACACAGGAAAAAAAGCTAACAAGCAGATAGAAATAGGAGTGGGGTGGGGGGCGTAGTGTTAATGTGACAGCTGACACACACACACACACACACACACACACACACACACACACACACACACACACACACACACACACACACACACACACACACATAAAAAGAGGGTTTCAACCAAAAAGCCTGTCAATTAGTTGGTAGATACCAAAATGGAATAAAAGACAGAACAAGGATTCTGGGAAACCAGAAAGTAGATAAGGAAAGGCTCGACAAAACGGCCCTGTTTAGTGCACACGTGCAACAGCACACAAACAAACTCGGAACAACTAGACCAATGCGTCTAATGGAAGTCAACCATGTCTTTTAGCATATAGTCTCTTCCCAGCCCGCGTGCGCCGCTTGGAGAGCAGCAGAGAGGAGCTGGAACTTTATGTTCTTTTCTCGTTTCCTCGCCTCCTAGGAGGAGACTGGCTCCGTGGAACATATGGCGGCCCGTTACAATCTAGCCTGATGAACGCCCATCGCTTAATCAAAACACAATTAACGGCCCGAGGTGTGAATTTTGATCATTACGCGCATTTGGCCGAATAACGTTGACGCGCATAGTGTCGACAAACATGACGGAAACAAACTGAGCGCACCTTTTGCCGTTTCAGTCTTACCGTCGTCTCCTTCCTCCAGGATGTTGGGAGGAGGGATGTCCATGATCTTCTTCAAAACAAAAGGAAAAGACTTCTGCGGAGCCGCGGGAACGACCTTATCGCCGGGCTGGAGCGCCACCGTCACCGCGGCTTTGCCAGACATGCTGCTGAACTCCGATCAGACCCGCGCGTGTCCTGTACGGTACCGGGGTCTGCCTCCTTCACCGGGAAGCGACAGCAACAAGCGGAACGGAACGCAGATGGTCACTTCCTATAACTCTGGTGCTGCGTCCAGGGCTGTTGTCAACGCGTTTAGGATGCCCCAAAAAACAAAAACACAACACAAGCCCCTTGTTCTCCGTCCCCGCCGAGCGCGCTTGTTGGATATTCATGAGCCAAGGGCCCCGCCCCCTCGTAGAATAGTAGAAGCTGATTGGCTGTCGGTGCCGTCTGTTGACGAGGGACTGTGATCACACGGAGAGTCTGTATTGTGGTCCAAGGACTTCTCATTGGCCGCCAATTGTCCACATGAAGATCAATTACACATACAGACTGTACAGTCCCTTATTTATGGCACAGTGCAGTGGGGGAACGTGCACCGCAATAAGAACATAGGGTCTCGTGCACCAAACCAGCATGCATTTTAAGTGGAAAGAGTCACTACTAGCGAGAAGCGGACTGAATGATACATGTGCACCCTTTCATCGTTTCCACAGATTACACTGCAAGACTGCACCCACGCACACTCTCGATGCACCCAAAAAAAAAAACACAACGCAGTGTGCTCGTGCAAAGACTTTTTGTGTCACTTCCACATCCCCTCCGCACCGATGCTCGTGTCTAGACACGTGCCCCCGCCCCTATCGCACTCACGTGAAAGTACATTCTGTCGAGGGGCGTGGCTTCGGATACTTAGCACGTGCAGGCTAAGGTGAGCCGGAGCGGGCACGCGCCCATAGTTCGAACAGCTGGCACGGGGACCCAAAGTTTAGTGCGCGCTCTTCACCAGCCGGCGCTAAATAATTCGACTCGGTTTATTCATAATAATTTACCACAATTCGTTTATTTATATATTTAATATAAGTAAGCTGCATGTCGTGTTATGGCATTATGCCATCCATCGTGTCACACAACCGTAATTGAAAACATGTTTATGTTTTTTAAATCTTCCACATCCAACGCCATGCAGAAGTGCCACAACAAAAGAGTAAATGTCCCGTCCCCATGCACGCGCCGCAATATTGAGCGCGCGACAGTATGTCACTCTCTCCGTGAGCAGCGCGTGTGCCGTTTCGGGAACATCTTGTTCAAACACATAAACACAAACATCCCACCTTCAGCACGTATGTGTCGGACGTGTTATCCACACGGTACACAATGTGCAGTGTATCTGCCAGATAAACACTGAGAGGGTTAGAGATGACACTGATCTGTTTACATTCCCATCTTTCTTTGATGTTTCTTCTTTTGTTGTCGTTATTTCAGCTATTTACCTCGATTTGATAATGGAACGTGTCAATGAATGCGGAAAATATCGAGTGAGTGAGCTGGTAACATGGTGAGCTATGTGCACCACCAAAGAAGACTGTAACCCTGTGACGTCATAATGTTAGAGTACCATATAGTCTGAGAACTTCAGTAATACCTCACACATGAGAATATTTTTGACTTGCCCTAACCAAACTAGACAACATTTTTCATAGTATTAAAAAAACACCAACATGTCACGTTATTTATCCATTTAACACTTGGTACAACTTGGTACTGAACGTGGTACTGTGCATATAGCTTGAGACTCCCTCTTTGTTAGGATGATGGATATCAAAGTGATCATGTGGCTCGAGTAACTGGGTCAGTGTGGCTGCATTAATTGTGCTTTTGCAAAAAGTCAGTATTCGGATATTTTACAGAGCTTCACAGAGTTCCTATTCCTTGTTACTTGCTAAATATCCTGCAGAGCTTATTGAAAAAAAAGTGTTTCAGTGCAACAGATGCAAACAGCTGCTGGCCTAAAATAACACTTCCATCCTTGAGTGTCCTTGAAGCAGTTCAGGTGGCCTCCTGGTCCAGCTTTTGTTTTGGGAAATATGAGCACACCAACATTTTTGTTTGAAATGTTCAATCTAACGCAGCGCAATGATAGTTTCAACAGAAAGGCTGAGAGTATTATATCAGTGTCCTCTCCAAAGCAGGAGATGCTTTTACAAACACAGGTAGCATGACGAGAAAAAGCCCTGACCATTAGTCTGCTGGTGCTGTTAACGGACCTATAACTGATTGATTTATCTTTATTTATGTCTTAATAATATATAATATTTGTTGTATATAATAATGTTTCTGCTAGCATTGATCTGCAATAATGCTTTGAAACATGCAGGTAAATTATATTCTGCTCTATGTTGTATTATATTGTGAGATTTACAGGAAAAAGGCAAATATGACAGCAAATGTGTCAATGTTTGCAGCGCAAGATAATTAAATTCAATGAATGATGTCATTTGTATTGTTTTTGCATATATGTTCCACTGACACACACGCGAATATGTAATATGTTCATCCTAACGTGTCTTTTTATATGATGAACCTAAATACCCGTAGACTAAGTTACATTCCAGGAATTTATGGGCAAATGTAGTCAGGGAATGCAACATATTTCGGAATTTTATTATAAAATGTGTTGGCAACGTAGTAAAACAGCATAATATCAAAGTAAAGTTATTGTTCAGTGTGACAACACGTCAGTTTCCCTTGTATTAGGAAGTCTGATCGGTCCTCGCCCTGTGGAGCACTGTCTTGACATGCGCAGAAGCGGAGCAGGGACACTTAAAGAAAGAAGGAAAGGGGCCAACTGAGGCCTAGTGGTACACGATGAGGAGCTCATGAGGGCCGTTTCAGTGCTGTTGCATCAGTTGCATGATGCTGTAGACTTAAAGTGACTACATGGAGAAACCGCGCACACGCACACACACACGAACCTGTAACAGTGTACCTACAATATACTACACTGATGACATTACAGTAGTCATCAATAGAACGACGAGTTGCTGATTGCAGCAGGAGTGAGTTGTATGAGAGAGAGAACAGTTCATATGTAATACCATTGTAATAAGATTGTTGAGGTCTGTGTGGCTCATAAATCATTATTTAAGTGGTCTACTATAATACATTTACATCAATGAAGTAGTACTTAGATATAGTGACATTCACTCCATGCACAAATTATAGTCCTGCATTTTAAATTTGTACTTTAAAAAAAAGGTGTAGTGAAAAAAAGCTTTTCCTTAGGGAAGCTCTCCTTTCTGTTGTTGATACAATGCATCTGTAGTACTTTTAACTACAGTAACTTTTAACGGCAAAACAACTTGGAGCATCAAAAGTAAAAGTTCTCATCAGTCAGCAGAATTATGACTTTTATGCGATATTAAAAGTGGTCGAGCAAATGTGAGCTACTTGTGTTTTTTTTTGCGTTTTTTTTTTTTAAAAGGCACACCGTTTAGTCATGAATACAGAGGAGCACACAGTAAACTGCAACATTAGTAGTAGGAAAACAGCACAATAAGAGTATAAATACATTTAAACGCTTTGACACATTCAATCTAATCTGAAACTATTCTTACCGGTGTCATCGAAGAAAAAGGGGTAGTCAGCCAAGGTCTTGAGGAGATCAGGAACGTCGCTCCTGTCTCCAAGGGTCACGTGGTTCGCAGTTGACATGGTGACCGGCCTGCGCGAGTCTCTTCTGATGTCCGACAGACGAGTCCAACTGAGACAGCGGCCGACTTCTCTCACTTTCAACCAACTTCGCAGGACGTCACATCACTGGGCCGCCAGCGCATGTCCAAACAACTTGTCTTATGCGCGAGGAGAGCCACGCCCCCCGGGGGTCACGTTGATTCGCTCAAAGATCAGCACGCGCCTATCAGTCACGCCGCACAGCCTACGAGAAACGCAAGGGGCGGGCTCTCACGCGAGCACAACAACAAACCTGTTCAGTCGAGCACATTTCTCGCACGTGCAAGTCCAGCGGGGAGGCGCGAGGTCTGATTCGCGCGAGCGCCCCGCGCCATCTAGCGGCCTATTTGAGTATTGCGCTAAACAGGTGGCGGCCGGTTCACAGGTTTATTAAACTGGAGAACAATTCTCATTTAGCATATGAGCAAAACTGTTAAGTAATCTGATAAAAAAAAAAAAACACAAGAACACACCAAAAACAAATATCAGAAGGGAACGTGATTATTTTTATTAAGACATTTTATTAAGAAAAATCTTTAGTGGGGAGTATTTTAACGCCCAGTCGAGGCCTCTAACATCCTCCCTCTTAGCGAATAGTGGAATGAAAGTGACGTTAAAAAACCTTAAAATAAACAGACACAAACAGAAGGGGAAATAATTTCAACAATTCAGAACAAGTAAACAACATTTAAACGGCTGCATGTATGGTTAAATATGAACTTTAAAGAATATTCTGTGATGAGCGGTGTGTCTTTGTATCTGCTGTGTTTTTGGCTCCAAGGCAAAGTACTTCCACAGCGAAGAGTTTGTTTTGTTTTATTACTGATGTTTTAGCTGAACAGGCAAAAGCAAAAAGTGGCTCTGAAAATGTTCCATAGAAGAAATTAAAATATTAAGAGTTAGGAATGCAAATACTTGTGCGACATGAATCATGTTAAGTCATCTTTTTGCAGGCACATCGTATACACTGCTAGTTTGAACACATCACCTTTTGATTATGGTCATGATTTGACCATAATCGTAATTAACTGAAAAGCTAGTTTGGCAGTTAATGGCTCACAAAGTAAAAAATAAAAAAAATAAAAACTTCTCAGTTCTGAAGTAGAAAGTTGAACTTTCCAAAGTCAAGCTCATCAGGCATGACGAGCATGTCTTCCCTGGCTTTGGCCAGCTTCTGTCTCAGGAAATCTCGTCTCTCCGTCCACTCCTGCAGCTCCTCTAAGCTGTGGGCGTAGTCGCAGCTCACACCGTCGGGACAGTCGCCGTCAAACCTGTCAAACAGTAACGTCTTGAAAAACCAGCTGTAAACACACGACGCATCCGTCTAAAGGTTGATATGGTGTCAGCAAAGCAAACACTTCAAATCCTGATCCAGGAAAAGGCCTCACTTGGGGCAGAGATCAAAGCATGGCCCAGGGAAGCGGTAGCTCCACGTCAGAGCTTCGTCCTCTCCCTCACAGCTGAACACCCGGTCCTTGTGTTTCTCAGTGGAGATGTGCTGCTGCCACTGCCGATCACCGTTACTGTGTTTACCACACAGGCGACAGTGGAAGCCATTCTAAAGAGAAAATTATAACGTAAAAAAAAAAGAAGCCTCATAGTCATCTTTTTCTTACAGATATAGTCAGGAAACGCAATGCGTTTGTTTGGTGCAGCTGTTTTTGGTCTTTGACTTTACTGAACTGAAACACAAACCATTGGTTCAGCATAGTCAGTCGGCATGACGATACATCTCTCTTCTGGAACCGGCTGGGTTAGCATGGCTCCATCTGCTTGCCGGTTTTGGGCGGTTAATGACAGCCACATATCGTATATCCGCTGCATGTCCCGCACTGCAGGCACAAATACAAATCTGTCACATGAGGTTAAAGGTTTCCATCTAGATTTCTGGCCATTTTAGCAACATTTCCTAAGCCGTGTCTGCTCGAGCTTAAATTACCCGCTACTAGCATAACACATCTCTGACTGGGCTCTCAGTGAGTGAGTTGCATTGTGGGTAATGTATGTTTGCACAAGGGAGAGGAATGTGTAATAAATCAGTGGCATATTGCACTATTCTAATAACTCACAGTCATTATTCTTCATATACATCCACATCTCCTTCTCCTCTTGGCTGTGCGCAAAGGTGCAGTTCCCTGTGAAGTTACATTTCCCTTTCTTCAAAATCTGGGTGCATATCTGCCAGGAGAAAACGTAATGCTGTTACACACAGACAGCAAAGTGCAATACAAACTTTCAACAGACACCACAACAGGAAAACATACAGCTGTCATTGTTAAAAGCACAACATATAACAAACACAAAAAACAGGAATCAATGTGAGAATGTCTTTGATGGATCGAAGCCCTTGGTTGAAACTGCTTGTTGTATTAAAGTGCATCAGTGTAGAGGAGGCACACCTACATCATAATACACAGGGAAGTTCTTGGCATGTGGCAGCGGTCGGACCTGCACCCATTTACTTCTCTCCGAGGACCTGACCAGCAGCACCCATCTCTCTTTCGTCCACCTGAAGGTGACGACACAGGAAGAGGACAGAGGCTGAAATTGACACAGATATGGAGCTGGAAAGCAGATGGATCATCGTGATCATCTGTGATTGAACAGTCTAACATCTAACCTTTCAGCTTGTTTTTCCAAGCAGGTTTATACAAATCTGGCTGATATATAATAGGATCTATGACAATATGACATGGATGTACTTATAGTGTTGGAAGACATGCAATTTCATTTGAATATCTCAGACGTAATGCCCTGGCCTATAATTTAACTTACGGTGTTTACAATGAACATAAAGATAAAAAACAAACTAACTGTAACCGCGTAAGTGAACCAAAGATAAAATAGCAACAAAATGGCAGAACTAACAGTCGACCAACTGCCGAGTTGGTAAACGGTTAATGGGCCTCACTGCTGAGCGTCTCTGCTCTGCTATTGATAGACAAGCCGAAGCAGAATAAGGAACTAATAAACGGATCCTTAAACAAATCAATCTTTTTATCTTTGTATTCGGATGTCTTAAGTTTTATTCTTGTGCTTTATTTCTTCTTTTAATGCATCATAATGCTCAGGTTGAGGTATAACCGTCTAATAGAGACAGTCGACCACTCTGCGAAAGCGTGCATATATTTTAAAGTATACTCAAACATATAATCGATGCTTGGCAAATGTATCGCTCGATTCAGTTTTTATTTTCTGTCTTAGAGTGTTGCGCTTTTAGCTGTAATCCTTTTTCTATATTGTTGTAAAAATAAATATGGACTGTATTGCAGTTCAACCCAACACTTACTGATATCACAAACACACCTACATACCTTTACGTGCTTACAGGGAGAGAATATTCCAATATACAATACAGTAGAGAAATAATTGAATACATTTCTCCAAACTAGGAATTGTGCTCATTTTGTATGCATGTTTTCCTCACGTGTGCTTGGCCTTTGCAGTGCAGTACTTCAGAGCCTTGTCTGGTTCACGGATCAGGCCGTCCCGCATGCACTGAGCACAGGAAAACTTCATCTTCATGTTCAGACTCTTCCCAACTCCTGCTCCTCTTGGTTTGCTCCCATCGCCTCCAGAAGACAGCTGCTTAAAATTAAATCATAATAAAGACAAGAGTGGTAGTCATTTGACAACATTTCCTCAACAGCCTTCATTTGACAAAATAAACAACAATATGAATCTCAAAGATACTTTTTCCACCTTTAAAGTGTTTATATAAGCCATTAATTACACATAATATGAATCAATAAAAATAATAACTTTGACAAAATGCTCTATAAATTACAAAAGATGAGAAAAATGACTGTCAGTCTGAAGACCAGCAGTGAGGCGGTGTCACAATGCTAATCCCATTTAGAAAAGAAAGAACAAACAGGGATGCTGGACCAACAACGAACTGTAACAGCTCGATCTATATTTGAACATTTTAAACATTGTGTTGTTCCAATCAACAAAACAAAGAATGATCAAAATGGTTTCTTACTCCCTTTCCTTTATGTTTGATTGAGTTTTGCTCCTGATTTTCATTGTATTTTGTCGATACTTTCACAATCTCTTCGGCGCTGATGTCTGAAAATAACACAAGCACATTGCTCATTTTAAGAGAAACATCACAGCGAAATGGTGTCCTTCATCTGCATTTGAACATTTGTATTCAAGTGGACAAACAAAATGAACAACGCTCTTGATTCCATTTTCTTTATATAAACACATATGTTTATACGCGTCTGGTAAACCGCACCCGTGTCGCGCTGCACCCTCCAGGTTTTGAGCTCTATGACGGAGTGGGCATAATAGCAGCTGTCATCTCTCTGGCAGCCGTACCGGATGGCTTGACGGCACAAATCCAAGTGGCACAGGACGCTCAGCGGTCGGACCTTTTTGTAGTTGACGCTGAGCGTCTGCACCACAAATGCCAAGCATCTGATGAGCAGAGACGTGAGAAATTAAAAACGTGTTTACAGTGGAAAGAAAGACGCAAGAAGTAAAAAGTTGCCGCCTGGGAATGAAATGAGCGAGCGAACGAGGACGAGGACTCAGTGGCACATATGTTGTAAACACGCTCACTTATTGGCATCGAAGGTGTGGCGAGCATCCAAGTTAGAGCAGACGGTGTGATCGCCTCGACAGCGCTTACTGATGATTCTAGGTTTACTGTCATAGCATTCCTTGAGACAGAAAATACAGGACGAGAAAGGGACAAAGAAAGACAGTTTGTGTGTATATTAACAGATGACAGTCTTAATGCAATATTAATGGATACATATATTATGATACGACAAAAAGCTGTATGAATGTTTCAAGACACATAGTCATATGAAGATTAAACACATGGAACATGCATGCTTCATGGACAGAACAAACACTAGCAACTGGTACTTCTCAGGTTTCTAGTATAGAAACCTTCAAAAAAAAAAGGAACAACTAAATTGGTGCGTGTACATACAAACCGTATATATATATTATAGAGTAAAAAGAACATGACTCAACATTAGAAACTTTGTGTGTATAATAATTAGAATTATTATGATGATTCCAAAACAGTGGGAGAGCACTAACCTGACAGAGGAACATGAACATGCCCCTGTCTTCCCGCAGAATGCGGATGATGCTTTTTACAGGGTCCAGTTTCAAACCCGACGTGTCAAACATCAGGTTTCGGTCCAACGTCCCCCTCCGCTCCTCCGTCCAGACGTCAATCTCCAGCTGGTTGTAGGCAAACGTGCAATTCTCTCCGAACTTGCACAGACCCAAATCCCCGGACTTCAGCAGCTCTGACATGAAAGAAAATACAGAGCTCATTCTGCCGCACATCCACGGTCCTGGTTGACAGTAACACAGTTGGGTTAATCACTCATTTTTAGAACAAGTTCCCTCTTTAACAGTTTCCCAGAATTCATGCCTCATCAACAGTTCCTTCACATTCAAATGCTTCTGACCAATCGGGGTGGAGAGAAACGCTGCCTTGTTCACATGGGAACAATAGAAACTTGGGGTACCTTCCCCAAAACTACCAAGTTGCATCCTATAAATCTAAACTGCCTTCTGACACAACCGCAAAGAGATGGCCACCTGGTTAAAAAGGAAGAAAACACTAGTTAAAATTGGTGACTGCAATTTGACATTGTGATCTGAACTCAAGGCTAAAAGGGAACTAATGGAAAAGGGAGTGACAAATGTTAAATTTACGACAGGAAGGGCCTTGTAGAACTGACCTGAACTGCTACTACCCCCAACATGCCCCGATGTGGCACACACTCACACACACACACACACACACACACACACACACACACACACACACACACCAAAGTGGTCCACCGACCGACCGTCAGAGAGAATCGGGTGTCAGACGGATATCACCATCTATCGTGCGATGCAGCTAAAATCTTTTGTACTACTCAACGAAGGTACCAGCAAAAGCATTCTTTTTGGCATCAGTACTGAATTTCGGATGCGGTTAATGCTACTATATTGACACACAGCCCTGTGTGCGGAGCACAAAGAGCCATGTCAACAAATGAGGGACTATGATTTCCCTTCTCGAGATTAGCCCGAGGCCATAAAATACAACGGGATGTGTGACCTCAACCCAAAGTCTGACATCCTGAGAGGTCAACTCCTCTCTTTGCATTCCAGAGGTCTGTAAGAGGAATCCGCTTGTTAAACACAATAACAGCTACAAAAGTTAAAACATGTCATGGTCCATTTTATCTTAACAATAATGCAGCATTTCACTTGAAGAGATAATGCTCGTTAAGTGAAAAAGTACCGTTCACCAGTATTGAGCTGGTTAACTCATTATTTGGACGCCGACTTCCCAATCACTGTTTTCCAACTCTCCCAACAATACATTTCCAGGGCAAAACAAGATTTGTCTGGACGTTTGACTTCTTCTCTCATTATTTATGTATTTTCAAGGACAAGTGGAAACCCAGATTTTTGTCTCTGGCTGTCTTTGAAGGAACTGTGTAGTTACTTTTGAACATAAATCCATTTAGACAAGAAGACTAATGGTTTTCTTTAATTTCACGGCGGATTAGTGTTTTATGTAAACGTACTGTAATTTTATTATATTCAACCGCACAAAACTAAAAACACACAACGTGCATTACGCAAATACGTTTTAGCTGCTATAACAAGCAATGAACAGTGAACGCCAACATATTCACCAGAAGACATCCTCATCCATGTGATAGTTTCTTACCTCTGCAGAGAACAAATGGCCCACTGAAGGAACTCCATTTGGGAACCTGTCGTACTCTGGTCCACTCCGCAGAACAACCTGCCTTCAGTCTACATAACAGAACGTCTCGCTGACAGCTGTGGACCAGGTCTGGCTTGTGAACAAATGTATATATGCCTTGACCTGAAAACAAAACGGGGGCGGGTTATTTTTAAGTGGAAGTGGAAGATTTTCAATAGAACAGAAACAAAGTGGGCTTCAAGACGCAGACCAAATCGCCTTTCACGATGCCCAAAACAGGGATTATTAAAAAGGATGGTAAAATCATCCCCAGCAGCAGAATCATTGAGGTTTCTTGCTGCACTACAGTTAGTTACAGACAGGGTTGTACTGCTGACGCACCTTTCCGAGGGAAACAAGCAGAGCAGGCCTGCAGGAACTCATGAGTGGAGGACAGCGGGTTGTAGGCCGCAAACAGCACCGGGTTATTCGTCTCCTTTGTTGCAAGAATAAGATTTCAGTTAATGCGAACAAAACAGACAACCAAAGAGCTGGTAACACAAGCCAGGTAATCAAGTCTTACTTTGTAGTTTTTCTTTGGAGATCGCATTACTGGAGCTACAGACGTTTGAAAGCCTGTGATACCTGAGGAGTAATAACAGGAAATACATTACTAACAATGTGTGCACACTTTGTAGTTTTTTGTGTGTAAATAATAATTTTATTTGTCATTTGAAACTGTGTGCTTTCTCTTTGTAAGTCCTTCTAATTAAACAATGTCATCCAAAAACTAAATCGCCACACTTCGATTGATCGACTACTTGTTGTTATGAACTCTGAAAGAAGAGGCGTCCTGCTTTGCCAATAATATGATGAGCCAAAAAAAAAAAAAAAAAATCCTACTCACTAGTTGAGCTGAAATCGGAGAGCGTGTCCAGGCGTGTTGCCCCCATGGAGATCGCTGGCAAAGCTGCCACAACACCTTCCATTGAGGGAAACGAGTCCAGGGCATCAAGGGAGTCGAGCCCGACCAATGCTTTCAAACAAGTCTTAGGGACTTCACCACTCTGACCGCCTGGATCGGAGACAGTCTCCAGAGGATCCAGTTCATCCAGCAAATCATCAAGGGACATTTCCCCGGCGTCAACTTCTGTTTTTGCCTTACTTCCAGCAGCACTTGGAGTCGTATCCAAGAAGTCATCCAGGGAATCAAGGCCATCCAGCGACTCGGAGGTCAGTGCTAAGTTTGTAGCACCAGCGCCACCCCCAATGCCAGAGGTCAAGAGGTCGTCGAGGGCATTCAGGGTTCCAGCTCTGGTGCTGCACCCACCGCCTGAAAAGGAGTCCAGGGAGTTGAGTTGGCTGACGGCCGAGCTGAAGAAGGCCGGGGGTAGCTGGGGTGTTGGGGCGGGCAAGACAGAGGGGACTGCGCGATCGCAGGCGGAAGTCCGGCGTGGGATTGAGAATGTTTCCTGGGTGGGGTTCTGGAAAACATGGAGGAGGAAACTGGAGTGAAGATGGATGAAGAAAAAAAAAAAAAAAAAGGGAAATGGGACAGAATGTAAAAATACTTTTACTGCACTGGAATGAAAAGAATGCAAGGTATTGTAAATCAGCTAAAACATGAAAAAAAATATGCTTCTTTGAAAAGAGGAGGTTTGCTTTTTGTTTTTTTCACGACATGTAATTCCCAAACCTTTAAAGAATTGGACAATAGTAATGTATTATTACATGCTCTTCCATCTTAGTAATAATCACTCCACTATCAGTGACAAAAGTTAGTTTCCTGGTCTGCGAGGACAAACGCAGCACAAACACACTTTACCTCAGTTGGCTCCGTCTCATGATGGAAGCCGTCGAGCAGACTGTCCAAATCGTCTCCCATCAGCTCGAAGTCCTCCAAAGTGTCCACGATGTCAGGAACTGGAGAGACGGCAGGTTGGCAGCAGCTGGGAGCTGGGGAGCGAATGGAGTACTGAGGCATGCTGGGAAAACTAACTAAAGAGAAGCAGTAGGGATTTTGGGGGGATTTCTTACACATATTTCAAGACCTTTATCAAGGAAAACATTGTGGAGACATACATGTTGCTTGTCTTGTTAAGGAGAGACACTTCTGAACAAGTCAAAGTTAAGAATTCACACCTGGTGCGAGGCCACTCAGAGGATTCATACCATTTCCGACATGAGCACCAGACACCTGAAAGTGAGAAGGATTAAAAAAGCATTTTTAGTCAAATCAAGCGCAAATATAAACAAATGTAATGTGTATGAATATATGAGAATATGGGTAAAGGCTAGACAAAGATACATCTGCAAAACATGAATCACTGATGCTGAAAAACTCTCAGAGCTCAGAGGTCCTCACTTAAGAAAACAAAAAATGTTTTTGTTCATAAATATTATGATTTAGAATCTTTAAAGTTTATATTTGGTTACCTTGATCAACTTACCTTGATGGCTTCAGTAGTCATGTTTCCATTAGCGACATTAGCGACATTAGCTCTCATGATAAGTCCTCCTTCCTGGGAGAGACACGATAACCGACTGAATATGAGACACAAATCTGCACCATGTCTTCATTGGAGTTCGACAAAACGATGAAATATGCAATGACACAACAATCAACAATCAGATAATTTTCTTTACTACATACATAAAAAAAAACCTGGGTAACCATTTCTTCGCATCAATGTGATTTTAAGGTATTCAATTGTTAATAATTGTTCAAGTCATAATGTATAACATTGAACTCACAGTATGAAATAATTTACAGTGAAACAAGATTATATTCAGGCCCACCCCTAGACTGCATCTTATCTGACCGTGACTGAGCTGAAGACTGAGAAAATCCTTTCCCATTATTCCTTTGCATTCTTCAGTGAACAAAATCTCAAACTTAATTATTTTACTAACCTTTATGCCGACATATGGTTTGCGATTTTTCAGTCCCAGGTGGACGGCCAGCTCCTCTGCGAGCTCATTCACCGGTTTGTCCTGTTAAGAGTGAAAACAGACGAAGAACAATAGGATACATTACACAAGCTTCAGTACAAGTGTAACCCATTTAGTTCCAACTCGGAAATGTCCCGCAGAAGCAGTTTCCCGTTTTTTTTCTTGCATAAACGTTCGCTCAACCGCTGCTTCATTTTTACATATTTTAGCATTTATTCAACCCACAAGATATATATCCTTTTGGTTTTTAAGTAAAATCATGAAAATAACGTCATGGAGATGAGATTTTTTGTGAGTACCAAGCAACGAATGCCATGAGATATGGCTAAAAGTTTAGTTTGGTACAATGTTGACCATGTTCACCATCTTAGTTTAGCATGTTCACCATGATAACATTTGCGAACTGGCGCAAAATCAGTCCAGCTGAGGTTGATGGGAATGTCGTTCGTTTTTAGGCAAACACCAAAGTATTGCAATTGTAGAAGCGCTGGTAAGCCTAGATAAAGTCAGGCGATCACCAAATCCATGAAGGTTTAGCCTGAAAGGAACATGAATGTCTGGACAGAATCGTTGTTGATCTATGTTAATCAATTTCTTAGACATTACATTACATTTCATTTAGCTGACGCTTTTATCCAAACAAGAATCAAGAAAGTACAATTTCTTCAAGAAAGTTAACCTACAAAGTGCTATAAGTAAGTGCCATTTAAGTAAGTTTTAGACCCATTAGCGTCAACTCTCCCAATTGTCCCTTTCCTTTACCAGGCGAGTAATGAGCAGGCAGTCGGTGGTGCAGTTGTAGGCCTCCTTGTACTTCCCGAGCGCCTTCAAACAAAGTGCCTTCCTGTACAGCGCCCGGCGGCTTTCCTTACGCACTTTCAGAGCTCTGTCGCAGTCCGTCACGCCTCGCTCATGTTCCCCCTGTGGGAGACGTGAGAGATGACAACGCAGGACACGGTAAAAAAGAGGCTCGGTCAGACTGGTATTGTTTTCTAGAAGAAGCCTCATAGTGCAGGTGTGACGGATGGTGAGGACAGAAAAATCTAATAAAAAGGTTATTTACAGAGTTAATAGTCCATTTATTATTTCGTACAAATTATGTTTCTTGGTGTAGGAATGTGTGTGGATAAAGTTTATCTGAAAACCTTTTCTTCCCATTATCTTATTAACATTATCTACGATTAAATTAATTAATATTATCGGATTTACAGATAACTTTGGCCTGAAACGACACGTTCTTTGTTTACAACGTCATTGGTCACTTGCAATACATCAGAGACTGATGCTGACCATTGGTGATGAAACTAAATATTGGACAAACTGAAATGTCGACCTGATTATCAGAGTTATCACAATCATCCCTGAGGGGGACATGCACGTCTGAGTCAAATTTCAAGGCAATGCTTCCAAAAGCTGACATTCCACTATCAATCACACATGTCGGCCTCATGCTGAACGCTGGAGCAAAAGTCAGGGGATCATCAAAGTCATTGTGACCCATTCTCTGGGGACCATGAAAGTCTGCACAAACATTAATGCCAATCTATACAATAGTTGTTATTTTTCCATCCAGTCCTGAGGAGAAAAAAAAATTCAATTCAACCATAAAAGGAATATGTAATTGTCATATTATGCTGCTATGAATTATGCCGCTGTGCTCCCTGCTTTGTACTATAACATGCTACTCTAAGATTAACACCGAAACACACACATTCATTTAGGTTGATCCACTTTTAACTGACTCTACAACTGACTGACTGGTGCACAGATCAGGTTTGGGCATGGCAAAGCCTTCCACACTAGCCTTAGCAGACCTATTCACAGCTGCATGTGCCTGGACACACTTCAAGTGTCTGTGTGAGCTGCACTCACACTCACTGAAACAAAGTGTCTGCAAAGCGGACACGCCGTGTCAGGATCACACACAGTGCCAGCCGTATCTTACCATGCTGTGGTAGGCAGCCGCCCGGTTGACGTACAGGCTCTCCAGCAAAGCTTCCGAGATCTGGATCTCCTCTGCTGCAGCGTAGTCCGAGACGTTCAAGCCTTCACTGAACTCTTGCACCGCCTGCTTCCAGTCACCGTCTCTGAACGAGGCATTGCCCTCATCGAGCAGGTTGCACACTAGCCGGGAAAGGAAGTCCTGGAAAGAGGGAGGGGGAGAAAAAAGATGTGTGGTGTTTCCCAAAAAACTCTGGGCCCTGTCATGAATAAAGTGTATTCAGAAATACGGACGCCCATCATACTGGTTGTTGTAAACATTCGCCCCGTTCATACTGGCCCTGAAATGATTCCAGATGGTAATGTCATTAGTTTAGCACGTGTTTAGAGTCATACACACCAGGTCACGAAAGGTGAGCGCATTGCCACAGACAATAAGTTACATTGATCTGGAGACCATGAATGTCTGTAAAAAAAAAAATTGTGCCAGTCTATCAAATAATTTTATGAGACATGTCACTTAAAAACACGAATATCAACTTCATGGTGACTCTAGAGGAAATATCAGTACGATTCATCCTCTGGGGACAATAAATGTCGGGAATGATTACAACAACCAGTATCTCTTTCCGAGAGAGTATTAAGATAATAATCTGAAGAGCGTCGCTGTGACCAAGAAGAAGAGTCTTTGAGTGTACATGCAGCTCGGAATGAACTAAGATGTTAGAGGAGAAAGAGGAATTTAGGTGAGAAACAAACAGAGAGTGCAGTGAGGATGTGGATTTCAGCGACGACTAATAGCCCGGCTATTGTAGATCATAATGTGCATAAAGAGACAGACATAACACGGCATTAGTAATGACAGGTGGTACCTGGTAGCCCTCGGGCTCTGGATAAGCCAAGGAAGACCTAGAACACAAGATGTAAACTCTCTTAGAGAAGCACAGTGACAGCTTGTTGTCGAGGATATGAGTCACTCGTGGCCCTGGACGGTTTCACTTTCTGTATGGGCGCATTCAAACAAATAAAAAATGCATCTCACTGTATAAATTTCAGAGAGTTCCTTATCTCCTCCTTTCGTTTCTGTCTGGCAGGATCCATGCTCGATATCTGGGGTGGAAGACAAACAGACCACACGTGAATTTAGGAGCCAAGACCGCCTGATGGTGTGTTGATAGTGCCGATGAACTGGAAGCTGGTGGACACACACTTCCTTAAAGAGCAGAAAGCAAGAAACAGCCACCGTCGTCACCTCGTGAAAAGACACTAACCGAGCCTGGCTCCGTGTTCAGTCCGTATTTAATACATGTAGCAACACACATACAACATGCAAAGCCTCTGACCCCCGCGTATCTATCGAGTGTGGCCCAACTTCAGACACACCTACCGCAGGAAGTGAGGAAGTTCATTGAACCAAATAGAAGTTGAAAATAATTTAGTGTCCAATGGCAGAGAGACGGAGACACGTGCTGCAGCTGAGAGGTCGAGGAGATAAACAGCGAACCGAGGAGGAAGAGACCCGTCGAGGCTCCGTGTCTGACTTTAGCCTGCAGTTAAGTTTCGATTCCCAGCAGCCCAGACCATCCACGAGCCAGCTGCAAACCTCTACTGGCCCTTTAATGAACGCTGGGTCTAGCAGCCCTGAACGCAGTCTGCCAGGCACTTCTTCCTGCGCACACAAGAGAGCACAACTACTTATTCTTCTCCTATCCATACACAACTCATTGTCAGTCTTTATTTCACACGGTGATATACATTACTGTGAACAATAACCGTGCCATATTTCGTCCCGGAAGTACGAGTCTATCAAAATAAAAGCCAAGGCAATAGAAGGCTTGTAGGCAAGTGATGTAGTGTAATCAAAGTCATTTTTGATCAGCATTCGTGTATTTTTCCATCTTATTGGGCTGTTTCTTGAGTGATAAAAAGTAAATAAATAATGACAATAAAAAAAATAAAGAGACAGTTGGTTTATTCTTATCGGTGCTTCCCATTTTTAACTTCATTATATCATCACTGCACTCA